>NW_020328614.1:797982-1108464 GCF_001858045.2 Oreochromis niloticus
CTAAGTAAGTAAACTTTATTTATTAAGCGCTTTTCACAGAGACAATCACAAAGCGCTGTACATAAATATTAAAATAAACAATAAAATCAATAGACAATGTACACAAAAATATAAAATATGAAGAGATCAACAAAAGGCTTGTTTAAACATCAAACGTCTAATTCATCCGTCAAATCCCCGAGATAATTGCCCAGCTCTAGAGGTTTCTCCCCCTCTTTCACTACATAGATCAGAGAGTCCGTGTCGATGTACAGAACGTTGTGCTGCAATTTTTTTAAATACTTGTAGAGTTTTAGGCGGGCGTAAGTGGTGATGAAAGATGCTGCTGCTACAAAAACCTGACCAAAACCCACTGATCAATGGTTGTTGATCAATGGTCATGAGAATTTGCATAATTAAGATTAAGGAACTGACCTCCCAGCCCATTGTTCCTTCAGTGGGCTGGTTTCAGTCATTATGCAAATGTACTGTTTATAAGATTGGGGAAAGCTGCAGTCAGCTGAGACTGAAGAAGTCACTTGGATGAGTGACGAAACGTTTCTCCCACAAAACGCTACATCCAGATGAACAGAATCAACTTTTGGAGATTTACTTACCTGGATGATTGACTTATCTGACTTCTTGATTCATGCTCAAACTTTACTCAACTCATTCTTCTTGCTTCCTCCACTTCCGTACCATTGATTCATTAATGTTGAATTCTCTTGCAGCTGCTCTATTCCCATGTTGCTGCAGTATATTAATGACTAACCTCGTATTGTGGATGGATTATCTCATTTGTTCTCCTGACTGAAGTTTGGTCCATTTACAGCATCCTGCCATACAATTGCATTTGTCCCTAACCATCGGGAACCCTCACGTTAACTTTTATAGAGTGGAAAAAAGTTAGCACTCATCCTCTAGCTTCACTGTGTTTATGTTATGCTAACATAGCTGTGTCACTAGCGATCACATAGCACATCATTATATACCAGCTAGTCTAACTTTAGTAACCCTACAAACATCACTGCTGTTTAGTTTTCTGTTTTTATTTATGTTGGAAGTGATAGCAGAGCTGAAGGTTTGAATTTTTCAGAAATCTCTCAGTCAGAACATGGTATATCATGTTTAGGTGGAAAATAGCAAGCTAACTCCCTGCTAACTTCTAACTCTGTTAAATTTAATAAATTCTGTTTTCATGGATGCCTGGATGTTAAACTTAATTGTTACACCTGGTAAAGCAGCAACGCTGATCATTTTATTAAAGATGAAAGAATTTAGACAGTTGTTAACTCTCAGTGATACTGCTGTGTTTGTTTGACTTTGGGACCTGAAGGGGACGGAGTTTTGGACCCAGATTACTCAGCGAGGCTCCTGACTATGGTAGCCGTAATGCTCCAACAATCCATCAAGCAGTGCAGCTTTGCAGCTTACCAAAGTCGCACTAAAAGCTTTTTTGACAGAATTTAAGGTGCACTGTTGATTTTTGAGAAAATTAAAGGATTTTAAGTGTGCCTTATAGTGCGGAAAGTACGGTACTTTGTTGCCTTTGTTATGAAGGCAGGTATGTGCACTACTGTTTAGAGTATGATATGCATTGTTTTATGTACATCTCTCCTCTTTGCATTTTTACAATATGTTAATTTCCATGTTCAAAGTTATGAAACAGAAAACACCATAAATTTTTTCATTCTGAAAATGTAAGATGCAGATTATTTCTGTTAAGGTTTTTTTATTTTGTTGGTATAAGCTTTAACCACTATGTGATCACACTGCCAATGTATTCAACATGATGTAAATATATACAGCAAAGGCTGTATATTGTGGGTAATCCTCAGAGTAATGGAGCATTCCCATAGAGTGCTCACGCTGGTTGTCCATGAGAATGAAACCCTTTCTACTTTGTTGCCCTTTGTCATGAATGCCGATGCTCAATTAAAGGCGCTGTTGCTACAAAACTAATCCGACCCCATTCGTTCACTTAAAGAACCTGAGAAGAAATAACAGAGAGGTCACATATGGTACAGATAAGAGCTTATATTGTTGTATTCTTTAACCCTCTGGGGTCCAGGGTATAATTGGCCGTTTTTGTCTACTTTTGATTTTACCTCTATATTTCACCTTTAACCCTTTAGAGCCGAGCGGAGCGGCCCCGCTCTGATTTGCGTAACTATTTTTAAATCCCGGGAGAACTGCAACCACGTAAGCTAGCGCAATAATTTTTTTTTGCATATGAAACTGGAGAAGTTGTACTTACATATCACACATGCAGCTTTTCCCAGAGAGATGTTTCCTTCCTCTAATATGTTTGCAGAAATCATGTAAAAAGCGAACAACAACAAAAAAAAAAAAACCACACACACACACACACACACACACACACACACACACACACAACAACACCACACATAATCCCGAGCCAGACTCTTTATCGATCTGATCAGCTGTTCACATCACTTCCTACGTTTGATTATGCCTCATCACGTTGTCACCGTGACCTATCACGTGGGCCTGTCCAACAACAACAGGAAGTGACGTCATTTCCCTGGGGAAATTAGTTTTTTCTCTCGCTCGCGCATAATGTCGCTTTTTCTAGAAACATACACTTGTACAAAACACACAACACACACACTTTTTACACACTCAAACACATCCACCCATTACATTATTATGCAGCGACAATCCAGACACACCAAATACTTCACATTGCGCGAAGCTTTGGATCTGATTACCGCCCCTTCTGAATACGGTGCTTCTGGCCATTTGTCGGATCCTGATTCTGCCGACAGTGAGGATGAGGCCGACTTTGTTGAAGGGACTGACCCTTGCCAAGACAAGTATGTATATTGTTTGAAATAAAATAATGTTTTTCATGGTAGAGAAACGTAGGAAAAATTAAGTTTGCGGCGCAAAAAGAATTTCGCACCGCAACACAATTTTGCCCAAATTACGCACCATTATATTGCTCTCGTGCTATACAAATTGAACACACGGTGTAATTTCTTTTGTGTATAGTGTTGATAATGTTGAAGAGGAGGGAACTGAAGTCTCCTGCTCAACTGAAGCAGCCCCTACTCCGGAGGGAAGCAGAGGGAGGGGAAGGAGTCGGTTGACTTGTCCTCCGGCAAAAAGAGGCAAGCGCTCCAGGTCACTCTCCGGTGATGCAGCTGCCTGGATGAGTGAAAAGGACCCTGACAGCTTGCCTCATCCTCTACCGAATTTCTGTCCAAAAAGAAAGCCAGGTGTGCAGCTGCCATTTTCAGAATGTGTGGACCGTCCATCGCCATCTGAACTATTCAAGATATACTTTGACCATGCTGCTATAAAAACACTGTGTCAACACAAACAAAAATGCAGCTAAAAATATTGCTGCAGGCAAAAAATTCACATGGACTGATCTCACAGAGGCTGAACTGTACCATTACATTGGCATAACACTCTACATGGGGGTTCTAAAGCTGCCTAAAATGAGAGATTTTTGGCGCGTGAATTCGATTTTTCATGTGCAATATCCCTCTGAGGTCATGACCAGAGACCGGTTCCTCACCATCACTTGGAATATTCATATGAGTGACCCTGCGGAAGACACTCTCAATGACAGAAAGAAAGGAACTACAGATTATGACTGCCTGCACAGACTACGTCCCCTGTATGACAGTTTACGTGTAGCCTGCAAAGCTGCATACCAGCCACAGCAAAACCTCTCTGTGGATGAGCGCATGGTTTCCACTAAAGCCAGAGTTGCCCTAAACCAATACATAAAAAGCAAGCCAACAAAGTGGGGGATAAAACTTTTTGTGCTATCTGACAACCCAGGCTACACAGTGGATTTTAACATTTATACAGGGAGGTCAACTCTGGTAACTGGGAAGGGGCTGTCATTTGATGCTGTGATGGCACTTATAAACAAAAACTACCTGGGAACAGGATATCACATTTATTGTGATAACTTTTATACAAGCCCAGCACTTTTTCACCACCTTCATGATCTGGGGTTTGGAGCATGTGGAATATTTCAGGACACTAGAGTTGGAGTCCCAAAAACCAAACTTAACGCCCTGACAAAAAAATCTCCACGAGGGACAATCAGGTGGATCAGAGAGGGCCCTCTCATTTTTATCAAGTGGACGGACACAAGGGAGGTGAGTGTGTGCTCAACTCTGCACAGTGCCTTCTCAGGGGACACTGTGAAAAGGATGTGCAAGGCTGAAGGACAACACAGAGCAATTGATGTGCCAGTGCCATCAGCTGTAAAGGACTACAACCGCTTTATGGGAGGAGTTGATCTGTCAGACCAGCTGATTGGCTCCTATTCTTCATGGAGAAGGAGCAGGAAGTGGTATGTGACAGTCCTGCACCACTTTATAGACATTGCTATCACAAACAGCTATTTGGTCAGCAAGGAGCTCTGTGGCAGACTGGAGCAGCAGCCAATGACGCACCAGGATTTCCAGGAGCAGTTGATCGCTGAACTCTGTGGGGTGTCCTCACAATCAGGAACGAAGAGCTACCAACACATCCCAGTTGCCATTGTTGAAGGGGCATCTGGTCAAAACAAAGCCACAAAGGGGTGCCGGAAGGGCAGGCTGTGTGGGAAGTGCACACCTTTCAAGTGTGAGGCGTGCAAATTGGCTCTGTGCGTCATTGTGGACAGGAACTGTCACAGGGCCTATTACACCTCCACTACTGCTGCTGAAGGATGAAATTTGACTGTTTTTCTCTGTCTAAAAGTTAATGTGACACTTAGAACTTTTACTGCACTATTGTAAACTTTTAAAAAAAAATTATTGTCATGTTGCCAAATTGTGCAAAATATGAATTTATTTTTTAGTTATGCTCCACCGGGGCTACTGAACAGCAATATTTGACTGTGCCTTTCTGTATATAAATTCCTATGACACTTATAAGTACTATTATTGTATTGTACTATTATAAATAGTTCATTTTGATGTTGTATTTTTATTGTCATGTTGGTCAATTGTGCCCAATATGCATTTTATTGATTTTTGTTTTTTACTACTGTTTATAAAAATGATTGTATCTCAAAAATGAATTGATGAAAAAACTCCAAATAAATTTTGTTTAGTTTGAAAGGCCTTTGTGCAACTTTTTTTCATTTACAGTTTTGAGCTATATAGCTTTGATATTTTTGTATCAACAAAAATATGTTAAAAACAAAAAACGTTTTTCAATTTTTTTGTGGTTAATTGCACTTTTTTTTTTTTAGCAATTTCTATCGTTACTATGGATTCGTTACACACATATTATTGAAATTTGGGATATAAGGGTTGTATTGATGTATAGTAAGTTAAAATACTCAAAGAAATGGGCCTATGTAAAAATGTAAACATAAGGTCTGGCGGACTTGTTCTATGGTAGGTCTTAAAGGGTTAAAAACTGTTTATCTTGCCTTGTTTGGTATCATTGTTTTCAGCACAACCTCAAATATCTGAAATTTGAGTTATTTTTTTCCATTTTGACATACTATATTAGCACAATTGATCTAAATTCAGACAAAAAATTCAAAATCTGAGTAGAAAAAAAAGTTAGTGTACTTTTTTACTGTAAAACCCACAAACATGTTTAATGAATCATTTTCATTACTTGAAATGCAAATAGAAATTGTACATTTCTACATTTCTAGCACAAATTATGTACAAGTTTTGCAAACATCAAAGTTATATGGTACTGTTTACATAAAAATGCAGCCAAGGCCTCAGGCGTTTTTTATATAACCATTTAAAACTATTTACAGAACAATCAGTTGTGCTGCGTCAAATAAGAAGGACACAAATTATTTGTGCCACTCCAACAAAATAGTTTCTGTCCACTATAAGACAGAGGAGCACACCACCCCAGCCAACATTTATATGTGGGGCCCATATGGTTTGGAAATGGGCTGAAAAATGGGCCCCATATAGGATTGTCCGCGGGTTCCGTAATGGCCCCATATTAAAAGCCCATCTCGGTGTTATATTGGTAAAATCTGGGAACTAAATGGGCCCCAACTGGGCAAAGTACACAGAAACCCACCTGGGCCCCATCTTTCAAGTTTTGTGGGTACCATGTGGGTACCACAAAGGCTAAAAAGTGGGTTTTAAGTGGGATTGTCCGCGGGTTCCATAATGGCCCATTTTAAAAGCCCATCTCGGTGTTATATTGGTAAAATCTGGGAACTAAATGGGCCCCAACTGGGCAAAGTACACAGAAACCCACCTGGGCCCCATCTTTCAAGTTTTTGTGGGTACCATGTGGGTACCACAAAGGCTAAAAAGTGGGTTTTAAGTGGGATTGTCCGCGGGTTCCATAATGGCCCCATTTTAAAAGCCCATCTCGGTGTTATATTGGTAAAATCTGGGAACTAAATGGGCCCCAACTAGGCAAAGTACACAGAAACCCACCCGGGCCCCACCTTTCAAGTTTTTTTGTGGGTACCATGTGGTTACCACATAGGCTAAAAAGTGGGTTTTAAGTGGGATTGTCCGTGGGTTCCATAATGGCCCCATTTTAAATGCCCATCTCGGGGTTATATTGGTAAAATCTGGGAACTAAATGGGCCCCAACTAGGCAAAGTACACAGAAACCCACCCGGGCCCCACCTTTCAAGTTTTTTGTGGGTACCATGTGGTTACCACATAGGCTAAAAAGTGGGTTTTAAGTGGGATTGTCCGCGGGTTCCATAATGGCCCCATTTTAAATGCCCATCTCGGGGTTATATTGGTAAAATCTGGGAACTAAATGGGCCCAACTAGGCAAAGTACACAGAAACCCACCCGGGCCCCACCTTTCAAGTTTTTTTGTGGGTACCATGTGATTACCACATAGGCTAAAAAGTGGGTTTTAAGTGGGATTGTCCGCGGGTTCCATAATGGCCCCATTTTAAATGCCCATCTCGGGGTTATATTGGTAAAATCTGGGAACTAAATGGGCCCCAACTAGGCAAAGTACACAGAAACCCACCCGGGCCCCATCTTTCAAGTTCTTAGTGGGTACAACATGAGGAAAACATGAGCTAAAAAGTTGGAATGGCATTATCAGTGGGTTCTGTAGTTGGATCTTACTTCTAGTTTGAATTGGTTAATTTCTGGCACTGAGTGGGCCCCATGTAGTAAAACAGTCACAAAATCAATTTTTCAGACGGCTAATACGGGTTCTGTGACACAAAGACACCAAATATATTAAAGCTGACCACAAACAAAAACTAGTTTGTAAATAAAACCATTTCAAAAATCACGAGGGTACACAAAACAACATTTTTCACATTTATTTTGTCCAACAACTGTGATTTTAGTAACTGTATTCCAAAGTGCGTAAACTTTTAAAAAACTAGAAATGTCAAACTACATCAAAATTCCTTAGATATTCGGAACTGTTGCAACAGTGAGAAAAAGTCAGATGGAAAACTCAAAAGCTTATCTTGAATCAGCAGGGTTTCGTTTTTTGTTTTTTTACAGAGCCGTAAGTCTATTTTGTACCCTTGCAGCCCTCGGTCCTCCTCTGTCTTTAGCTCCAGTGAACCACTTGGAGAGAGCCTTCTCTGCTTCTTGCAAGTTGACTTTTGATGTTAAATAATTCTTCTTCAGTGCCTCTGCAAATGAAGAAGAAAAATGGGCAAGCCAAAGTAAAGTTAATCTTAGCTTACTTAATTTGGTGATGATTTGCAAAGAACAATGTTTATTTCACTTTATTGCCTCAAAAAATATATATAAATTGCATGATAACCAATCTCAGTTACACTTTCAAACACTTTATTAAAAAAGTTTAGTTTTCTAAAGTTCAAATGTCTCAAGTGAAACTAACTTACCATACACAACATTAAAAAGACGTAAATCTCTGAACTTTTTTTTCCCATGTCGGCCAAGCATGTTGTACTCCACAGCCAGCTCAGGTCATATGAGGAATTTCATCATCCTTCTTGTGGCATCGTCTACACTTGTTCCCCCTGTATCTGCTACCATGGCAACCTGAGGGGAACATACAAAAAGGACAGATTAGATAATGGCATCTGGTTAGGATGCCTCCCTGGTGAGGTGTTTTGGGCATGTCCCACCAGGAAGAGACCCAGAACACCCAGGACATGCTGGAGGGACAATGTTTTTCGGCTGGCCTTGGACTGCCTTGGGCCAAGTGCGTGGAGAGAGCGAAGTCTGGGCCTCTCTACTTAGTACCGGATTGGGTTGAGGGGCAGCAGCCTAAGCTTAAGATAATGGACCGGAATGGAGGATAAATGGACACTTTACATATTACTTAATGTTTACTGTGTGGTGATAAAAAAATATGGTAGTAAACACAAGCTAAACTAAAAAAATTAATTGCGGTTCCTTAACCCTTTATCCCCAATAATGTTACGCAGAATAACCAGAATTATATATTGTTTTAGCTGTAAAAGTGTCATAAAATCAGCTGTGACTGTGTGTGCTTTTGTCCCTTTTTTCAGTATTACTACTACTTTACACATCTGGTAGGTTTTTTTCTCTACTGTATACTATATGAACTTTTTTGTAATCAAGGATTAATAACAGGAAAAAAAGAAATTGAAATTTTGCCATTTTTACTGAAGGCAATCAAAATGTACATGAATAAAATATTTAAATTAGTCAATTCAAATTAATAACTCTAAAACACTGAACAAAATCAAGTATTTGACCCTGTGGTTTATTTTTGGACATCTCTTTTCTTCTAAAAGTCCAGGCGTGTTGGGCCCTGGTAGAGCTCAGGTTTGACGAGACAGGTTTGGAAAACCTGTCGCTGGCGACTTTTTGGGGGCTGAGGGTTAAAATAAATAGGAATTGGCCAAAATTTGTATAAACTATCATAGCAGAACAAAAGTAAAAAAAAACTTTATCTGTTATCAGAATCAAATATTTGATTAGAATAAAAATTTAACTTTCTGGAAGATTTCTCGTTACATCTGTCATAAAGTAACAACATCTCAGAAAAGAAACATGATAGCAACAGAAAAATATGATAGCAGTGTGATGTGATGGTCCCTGGCCAGATTTATACACATATTATAAGCCCTGTGACACAAAAACCACTGAACTCTGACACGCACAGACTGTTTTCCTTCTTGGTAATGAAGAAAAATGCTGGTCTGGTATGTAAAAGGGAATTTATTCTTCCAGGACCTGAAGCTCCATAATGCAGCCCTCCAACAGCCAAACCTATCTGTTGTCTGATTGTCTTGATGCATGCTCAATCATCCAGGTAAGTAAATCTCCAAAAGTTGATTCTGTTGATCTGGACGTAGCGCTTTCAGCATTTTCTCCCACTGAAAACGCTACGTCCAGATGAACAGAATCAACTTCTGGAGATGTTCTCTGATTGGATTGTTTAATTGGTGATTGACATGAAATTGACCAATCAGCTGAAAGGAAGAAAAATAGGGTCAAAATTTGGATGTGTAAGTATAAATCCACACACAGCCAGGAAAGCCGAGCGCAGAGTTGTTTGTAGCACCAATTCAGCCAGAGTGGAGCCAGATGGATTTTCCATCCATCCACACTGTAAAGTCTATAGACCAGCAAGTGATAAATTAACAGTGTTGTTGGTATTTTCTAAAACAGTTGTATGCAATAGGGATTGCTGTTTATAGTCCTCCTGTATATCTGCATGTTGCCTCCCAATTAAAACCTGTGATAATGGAGATTCAAATTCATGTCATACCTATACCAACAGTTATCAAGTATCCGGATCGACCTTTACTGATGTGCTTAAAGGAAAATTGTTATTTCCATGTATTTTCCTGTTCTGCCTTCAATTTGAGGACTTCCCCCACATTTCTAGTTGTGACAATGCACTACAACAAAAAAATCTGCTGTGATTTACATTTGTTGAATGAGCAATTTTGTAAAATAGTCTATTTTTGTATGCACAGTTTACAAATCTGTCCTGTACAGCATGGACTAAAAAGTTGTTGCTTAAAAATAAAACAATAAATTTTTAATTAATAACATCAGCAGAAAGCCTTGTTATTAATTAGATGTACAATTTCTATAGAATATGAAACAACTCAGTTCATTTTTGATCATATCAATACCAGCATATTACACAACTAGTGATGGGATTTCCGGCTCTTTTTAGAGAACCGGCTCTTTCGGCTCAGCTCACTAAAAAGAGCCGGCTCTTTGGGCTCCCAACCGGTTCTTCAGGTTGTTTTGTTGCTTTAATTAATTTATTATTAACAACAATATAAAATTATGCACAAAAGGAATTACTAATGTAAAAAAAGAAACATGGTTGTATTTATATATGTTTATATATAAATATATACGGTGGCCCCTAGAGACAAAACACGTACAAACCCTAAAACACATTTCTAGCGTTAACTGAACTTCCAAAACAGAGCTACCTAGATCACTTAAATTACACAATTGAAAGCATATGTGTATTGTTTGTGTATTTATACACAAGCACTCATATATATTCAAATAATTCCAAAAACTGTTCATTTACCTGTTACTACCACACACCAAATCCGGTCGTTGGTACTTCCTGGCTTGTGTAGCCACTAGGTAACAAAAGCTCAACACTGTGCCTAGCATCCTGGAGCACTTCTGTTGTGTTTTGTAAGTGCTTCGGAGTTTGTACGTGCTATGGAGTTTTTACGTGTTTTGGAATTTTTTACATGTTTTGGGGTTTGTACGTGCTTTGTCTCTAGCGGGCACCGTAAATATACTTTTATTTATTCTCTCCACATAAAATGCAATAAATAAATCATATAATACAAAAAACAACTACTTACATTTCAACTTTTAACTATTCAAATTTTCAGCTTTTTCCTTTTAAACAAATTTAAAGTGAAACAACACAAAACACTGCAAACCACAACACAAATATAAATTAAAATATGAAAACAAAAAGAAGATGCACATTCTCTGTCATATGGGCCAGCATGAATAAACTTTCTGAATCCTTTATCATCCGCAATTGAAAGTAGTTGTGGATGATTACTATACCTTTCTAATGTGACGTTGTTGTCCCTGGCTCTCTTTCTCTCTTTCTCTCTCCTGCTCTGTTACTGTGCTACTGCGAGTGTAACTACCGCCCCTCCCCCCTCTTCCCAGCGCAAAGCACAAGGCTCGCAGAAAAAAGTGCGAGAGAGAGGGTGAGAGAAAGAAAAAAAAAAACAGGCTCGCGTCGTTCACTTCAAAGAGTCGGCTCTAAGAGCCGTTCCTTTCGACCAACACATCACCAACAACTATGATGAAAAACGCTCATCTGCTTCCATCATGATCAGCTGATTAACATTGAGCTGCTGCAGTCAACACCATCAAACTAACTTAGTGTTTAATGTTATGTTATTTAATGCTTTTATTTTTAAATCTTTACCAGAGCTTAAAGACTGTAGATGTTCACACCTGGTGTTAGAAAACCGAGCTCACAGCAGTATTTTTTTTTAATAACAGGAAATTTAAATTTTTATTGGTTACCGTGTTTATTACCACTTTTATCAGTAATGTACTTCCTATAAAATATAGATTTGATAAGTTACCGGTTTATTGAAATCAGCTAGTGAACACATCGATCACTTTATTGAACTACGCGCCTTGCACTCTTGTGAGCTCTGGTTACTAGCAGCAGGTGTGAATATTTGTAGTCCAAAACGCAGATAAAGATTAGAATAACAAGGCAATGTAAAATCAGTTTAATGCAGTTTGCAGTAGCAGCTCAGATGGAAATCAGCCAATTGTGAGGAGAGCAGAGGACCAAAACTGTCAGAGTTGTGGGACAAGTGAAGAGAACACTGTTGGCATTATTGTTAGCATAAAAGATGGAAATTTAAATAAATGTTAAATTTTAAAATTGATCATTGCCTCCTGTGCCTAAATATATATATATATCTATATATATATCTATATATATATATATAGATATATATATACATACTGAATACCAGTAAAAAAAAAATGAAGTAATGCACTCCTTTCAAGGATGCCCCAAAGACCATCACTTTTCAATAATAATAATAATAATAATAATAATAATAATAATAATAATAAGTAATACAAATAATATGAAAGTTACTTACATGTTAAAGATGGTGCTTGTGATCTTGAAGAATCTAAACGTGATAAGGAAATGAAAGAAAGTGCATGAGGAAAAAAAAATACAAACATTTTCGTTTTTTCCCAGGATAATTCAATATAAAAGATTCTCTTACTAATGCACAAAATGAACAGTGTAATTAAAAGTTTGAAAGGCACTGCATGTGTTTATATGGTAAACTGACTAATTCAAGCAGCAAACACTAGCAGTGCAAAAATGTATCTAACTAGCTGACAGACTTTAAAGTCACAGGAAGATATATCAAAATGGTGACTTATGCCAGAACAAATGTCTTGACAGACATAATTCCTAAATTCCTTTAAGTAAAAAATTGGTGACATAGTAATAAGTGGTCCCTAGTGGTTTTCAAATTATTACATGGCTTGTTAATTTTTTATTAAATTATTAAGAAGCCAGATGACTTCAAAACATTTACAAATTACTATAAAGCACTATCCAAACTTCAAAACAAGTGGCAAAATCTCCAAATTAAAAGTACTTGCAAACTATAAAAATTTGATTATACTTAAAAATATGCAAAAACTAATTTAGTGGAATTTTTACCTGCTCAAGAATACATTAAACATGCACTATTTAATTGAAAAGAACAAAATTTGTGTACTTTTAGAAAGAATTATTAAATATTTGGGGATACTAGCCATAAAGAGGGTCTCGTACATTTACGGGCATCTAATTTCCTGGATTTAATGGTTTAAAAGTTTAATAGGTCTTTGAACTTGATAATAAAATTGAGTCCATTATTAGCAAAAAGAATTAAAAAAAGAGCAAAAAAATGCTTAATATATAATAATTGTTTTAAACTTAAGCTTTGTAAGTGTAGCAGATTTCATTATGTCTGTAATTTTTCATTTAGCCCCACAGTAGTAAAAGCCATAAATGGGAGTTAGATTTATTACTAGTATTTTTACACAGCATTCAGCTATAGTAACATGTTCTGCATTTTCCTGCTTCACCATCTGATCTGAACAGCTGCACTCTCTTAATTAATTAATAACCTAACATTTCTCAGTAACCAATAACTAGATGGAACAGCACAGTATCTAACAGATCAGACAGTGTTTGAGCTAAAGAAGCTGTGTGTTTCTTTTGGGGGCTTTTTGCACACTGATCCACCACCCCAGTAAACACCAGTATGTGGGCCCCACATGGGCTATGGGGGTTCCAAGTGGGGATGGGCTTACAATGGGCATCCAATCTGGGACCCACCTAGGTTAGCCATGTAGGACCCACCTGAGCCAGCCCAGATGGGGTATGTTCTATGGGCACCATATGGGTAATATATGGGAAGTTGCATGAACAAGCAACTGAGTTTAACGACCTTAGTTAAGTATAATTATTAGTCATGTGTAAGTATAAACATGAATTAAGATGAAATAACTGATAATAAATTATGCCAGAGGCAGCATATGTATATTTAATTAATAACAAAATATACATGTAAAATATATTAATATAAGTGAAACACAAAGAACAGATGTGACTTCAAATTGTAAGACGCTTAATAAAATAAAATAAATGGTTTTACATTTGAGTGGGAAAAAAATTTCACTCCATGTAGGAGTGATTTTCGAAATCTCGCGTTATTTCATGAAATATCACGAGGTTTTCTCAAACCCGTCCCCCCCCCTCCATTCTGGAACATTCTTCATTTCGCGCCTTTGGACAAAGCTGACCGTTAAGCTGGCAATTTTTGGATTAAGTGCATCTTTGAGCTACGGACTTATTTTCTGCAATAAAGGTAAGAACTTTTGGACATAATTTGAATCCCTAAGTATAAATGAAATGTTTACAAAGTTATGATGCTGCAAAGTAAAGTATGGCACAACTGCTGGCGAACTTTTTGCTAGCACTCAAGCAAGGCTAAGCTAGTTGAAATTTTTACGTAATGTTGGATTTAGCCAATTTTCACAGTTTGAAAGCATCGTCTGGTGTCCTGTATACTGCTTAACTAGCACCGAAATTAATTACTGCGTATACTTAACATCAAGTTGTACTTAAACATTATCTTGGTTTCTCTCTATGATTAGTATTAATAAAGGACTGTATTAGACCAATTTAACGAAGTTCTAATTTTTTAAGAGGAATATGGGAGGGTATTTTCACTATCAGAGCAACCAAAATTGCTTTGGTGTTGTCTTTATTAGCTTCATTCCTCACGGCTAAGTGAGGAGGGTAGGCCATGGCCATGAGCAACTAGTCCCTAGCTTTTGCCCCTGTGTCAGTAGCATGCACAGCAGTCAGAGAGGCAGATCAGTGAGCACACTATTTCTGTAGAAGATATCATCATTTTTCTTGCCATTGTTCTCATTTTTCCAGAAAAAGCAAATAAAACATAGGTGATCTTGATTTGTTTGGGGGTTTTTTTAATACACACTTTAGTATGCAACTTTATATGTGTAGTTGTTTTAGTGAGAACTTAATCAGAAACAGTGTACTGACTCTAGAATCTGCCTCTTACTGTTGTGCAAGCTCTGTACATGAGGGAAACTGATTATCCGGTTGTTCATTGATGACGCGACGAATCCTACTTCCGGGCCTAAAGTCTGCGTTTAATATGGCTTTTGTGTTGTTAACATGTTTAATGCTTTGTATTTTCTTCTATTTAATCTCAAAAAGCTCCTAAAAACATTCAGTGATCACCGTTGACCTCCCTCGGCTTTTATTACCGCTAATCATTTATTTAAGCTCAGTTTTTAAAACCTTACGATGTAACTACAGCACAGCCCATGCAGCAGTATATGAATAACTAACCTCGTATTGTGGATGGATTATCTCAGTTGTTCTCCTGGTTGAAGTTTGGTCTGTTTACAGCATCCTGCCATGCGATTACATTTTTTCCTGACCACTGAGAACACTCACGTTAACTTTTATCGAGTGGAAAAAAAGTTAGCTTGTTTATATTATGCTAACATAGCTGTGTCGCTAGCGGTCACGTAGCACATCGTTATATACCAGCTAGCCAAACTTCAGTAACCCTACAAACGTCACTGCTGTTTAGTTTTCTGTCTTCATTTATGTTGGAAGTGACAGCAGAGCTGTACGTTTGAATTTGTTTCTAAACCCCTGCAGTCAGGACATGCTATATTGTATTTAGATGGAAGCTAGCGAGCTAACTTCCTGCTAACTTCTAACTCTGTTAAATGTCATAAATTCCGTTTTCAAGGATGCCTGGATGTTAAACTCAATTGTTACACCTGGTAGAGAAGAACGCTGATCATTTTATTAAAGATGAAAGACTTTAGACAGTGTTTTAACTCTCAGTAATGCCACAGTGATCATTTGATATATGGACCTCCAGCAGAGTTTAGGCCCAGACACGGCCAGTGACGTCAGACTGAACAACCGGATTTAAGCAGAACTGATCGGTCTTGTTAGGGCCACAGTGCCAACTCCTTTTACTATGATTGCCGTGGCCCTCCTTTTTTCCTTTTTGTAATGTATATTTAGCTAGAATCTACAGATTTATTTATTTATAAAAAGAAAAGCAATTGCTCTTTGGATGTGGTTCTAAAGATCTGTGATCTTTAAGTGTTTGTCTGCTGCCTGATTTGTGCATGCACACTGTTATTTTAATTTGTTTGATGTACTAGAGCTTATTATATAGAAGTAGATCTTTGCCCACATTGACTTCTAAATATCTAAAGCTAAACTGAAGGACCAACAGCACAAATCCCCACCAGAAGATGATTGTTCCTATATTTCTGATACACAAGTGACAGCCAAATGCTAAAGTGAATGAAATTTAAGAAAAAGGCCTTATTAACCACGATTAATAACATGTAAATGTGCTTTGGATAGTTGTCAGGCCCCAATAATATTTCTGAGTAAGGACCTGTTGATGTAGTTAGTGTAACCCATCCAAGCTCCTACCCAGGTGACTGAAAAATACTACATTTTATCCTTTTTATACGTTTTATCTTTCAGAAAGCAATGGAGCAATCTGAGAGGACAAAGAGAAGAAAAATAGCTGCGAAAGTTGTTGAACATTTGCGTCTCGTTTCACAGCAGAATGAGTCAGATCATCATCAGGACTTAATTTTTTGCTCGGATTCTTTTGAGAATAAACCCCTTGTGGAAGAGTACCATGATTGCGATGAACATGCTGGAGTCAGTTCACAAAATGAACAATCTGCAGACATTTTTTATGATGCTTTGGACTTTGACGTGTTTCCTGAAGACTCTGAAAGTGGGGTGTCTGAGTTTAATGAATTTGATCTGGACGATGACTGTTTCGATTCTGATGCTTTTTCAGACACATCAGATGATACAAAAGGACTTGCAGAGTGGGCTGCAGAATACAATGTGTCACATAATGCTTTGTCTGCCCTTCTTAAAATTCTTAGACAGAAAGGTCTTGATGTACCACTAGATGCTCGAACGTTGATGTCAACTGCCCGCAAATGTAATGTGATAAATGTGGCTGGGGGATCATACTACCATTTTGGTTTAAAGAATTCAATTGTTGCAGCATTGGAGCTTTTAGATTTTGATTTAAAGAAACTAACAAACAATCTAACACTTAGAATTAATGTTGATGGTCTACCTTTATTCCGCAGCAACAATGTTAGTCTGTGGCCTATTCTGGGTAGAATCAAGGAGATCCCAAATTGTGATGTTTTTGTGATCGGGTTATACTCAGGTACAACCAAACCTTCTAATGTACAGGAGTACTTGAACGACTTTGTACAAGATGTAAGGGCAATTATACAAGATGGAGTTCAGTATAATGGTGTCCATTTCAGTGTTGCTGCTCCAGATGCATTCATTTGTGATGCACCTGCTCGTGCTTTTCTTAAATGTGTGAAGGGACACACTGGCTATTATGCGTGTGAGCGGTGCACTCAAAAGGGCATGTATGTGAATAGGAGATTGTGTTTTCCTGAAATTTCTGCTGAGCAAAGGACTGATGAGACTTTTCGTGCTATGGCCTACAAAGAGCATCAGGTTGGGGTGTCACCTCTGAATGAGTTGGGTGTGGGACTAGTCTCAGGTTTTGTGCTGGACTATATGCACCTTGTGTGTCTGGGGGTAATGCGAAAGCTTATTTATCTTTGGTTAAAAGGTCCCCGAAAATGCAGACAGTCTATGCAAATTCTAACCGTGATTTCAGCATTCATGGTTTCTGTCAGGCAATATTTGCCTAAATGTTTTGCAAGGAAACCAAGATCTCTCCTTGAAATTAGCATGTGGAAAGCAACTGAATTGAGGCAATTTTTGCTTTACACAGGCCCAGTTGTTTTATTTAATAATATACCAAGCCAAATGTATAGACACTTTATACTGTTATCTGTATCTATAAGAATTCTTCTAAGTCCTGATTTGTGTATTGATAACTGTGATTATGCAGACGATGTTTTAAAGCAGTTTGTGAAAGATTTTGGTTCGATTTATGGTCTTGAATTTGTTGGTTATAATGTACATAATTTAATACACCTAGCTGAAGATGCGCGAAAGTTTGGACCTTTGGACAGTATTTCCTGCTTCCCATTTGAAACCTTCCTGGGTAAACTGAAGAAGATCGTGCGGAGGCCTCATAAACCTGTGGAACAAATTGTCAAGCGCGTCTATGAGATGCAAAGTATTCAGAAGAAAAGAAAAGAGAGGATGTCTGTTCCCTCTCCTCTTAAACAGCCTCATAACTCTGGACCAATAACAAGTGATCTTGGAACTTTTAAGCAGTACAGAAAATACACTGATGGACAGACATATGTTTCTTGCTCCATGGGAGATAACTGTTTCAATGTAGGGGGGAAAATTCTTATTGTGGCAAACATTTTACAGGATTGCCAAGTTGTCAAAGCACTGTGTCAGGTCTTTGAAAACTGTAATGCCTTTTTCAGCTATCCATTGGACTCAACATGCCTTGGAATTTACTTTGTTTCAAATCTGTCTAAACAAATGCATCTTGTATTACTTGATGAATTAAAACAGAAAATTGTGCTTTTGCCACTGAAGTCTGGATATGTGGCATTGCCACTGCTGTACTAGGTGGCTTCTTTTTGCTTTCTCCCCAGCATGCTACCATTTGCAGTTGTTGATTTTCTGGATGGTGGAGGTGTATCCATAATTCCTTGCAAGTGGTTTACAGGACCAGCGGAAGATTCTTGTTTCTGGCCACCAGGGAGAGTCAATATCAATAAGGCTGTAAAGGATGGAGTTACTCCAGATGCAAACTGGTCACAGTACAGAGTTCGCATCTTGGGGAAAGCTGGTAAGAAGCATTTTTGTTTATTGCTACCAAATATTCTGTCATTAAAGACAGAACAAAAGATTTCCCTGTAATTTCACTAACAACATTTTGTTGATGTATGTCAAAAATTTACAGAAAAATACGAAAATGCCAGGGTGAAACTGCGGAGGTCTGAAGCAACCTCTGATCTGCAGACTGAGTCGGATTCTGGAAGCAGATTGGGAAAAGGGAAGCGGAAAAGGAGGTAATTATGTTTCTTAAAAACGCCTTAAAAGCAACAATTTATTGTGGTGATTATAAGAAAAACAAAAACAAACAGACAGCATCATTAGTAGACCATTGCTGCTCACCAGATTTAGATATGATCTTAAAATAGCACTTTGTAACTTTTTGACTTTTAAAAATCAGTTTTAGACTCCTTTTGATGCCGGACTATACATTAATTATTTTTTTTTAGTTTGTAGGACTAACCAACTAAATTGTTTGTGGCGTTTTTTAATATTTTTTTAAAATTCATTTTAAGGCCAGTGATCCAGTCAAGCTCAGATGAGGATTGGGACAACGCTGCGGAACAGCCAGAGAACTCATCACCATCAGCAATGGAGAATAGACATTCAAGTGAAACTCCCCACCAGAACATCACTCATCCATTTGTTCGGCTACCACCACCCTCAACTCCTTCACAAGCAGTTCCAAGACAACTTGTACAAGCCACCAATACCAGCATGTTTGTACATGTTCTCTCTGGTTTGCAGCATACTTGAAGACGTAGGAGGTCAAACAACCTGATCAGCCCCACCTTCAAAACAACTCCAGTAGTATTTCAAATCTGATGTTATTTGTGAAAAAATGCACTTTTTTTCCAAGACCAATGGATCAGTAAATGAGTGAGAAGCTGTGTTTCAGTGCATTTTGTTTTCTTTTAAACTGTATAACATTGATTTGCTATTGTTTTGTGTATACTAGGGACCTTTTTTGTCAACTTGTTCTCTAAACAAAAAAATTATTTGTATAGTATATTAATCAGTATTGTAAAATAAAAAAGAATAACTGACTTTGTTGTACAGGTGATTTAAATTTTAGCTTACTGTATTATCCAAAATCCCATCTGGGCAAGCACACTTGGGGCCACCATGGAAACTGCGGACAAAAGTAGCTGGGTCCCAGGTGGGTAACCCAAATGGGCCCCAACTATCAGACCCACTCCTACCCATCTGGGTCCCACACTTGTTTTTTGGCTGGGCCTGATTTGGGGCCCATCCAGGGCCCGTCATTAACCCATCTGGGCAAACACACTTGGGCCACCATGAAAACTGCGGACAAAAGTAGCTGGGTCCCAGGTGGGTAACCCAAATGGGCCCCAACTATCAGACCCACTCCTACCCATCTGGGTCCCACACTTGTTTTTTGGCTGGGCCTGATTTGGGGCCCATCCAGGGCCCATCATTAACCTATGTGGGCAAACACATTTGGGGCCACCATGGAAACTGAGGACAAAATTAGCTGGGCCCCAGTTGGGTTTCCCAAGTGGGCCCCAAATATTAGCCCTGCTGCTCCCTATTTGGGCCCCACATATGTGTGTTGACTGGGACGTTTTCCTATAGTACAATGCATATCTGGTAACATTACCGTAAACGTGACCAGTAGGTTCACGTTCAGATCAGAAAACTGTTTCAGCTGCAGGCATCTACTCCTGTAATTTAAACAATCACCTCATACACCTCATGTTTTACACCCCTATAAGGTGAGCTTGCGACACTGCACATGAATATTACTTGACATAGTATGACTAGCTCATGTTCAAACATTTAAGATACTGTTCAGCCATTTTGTTTACTGGGTAGTGCATAATGGCCGAGTTAGCTGAGTGGGAATCCACTAAAGACAAAAAAAATAATATATATTTTTTTAATTAATTACAAAAACCTTATAGGAAAACCTAAGAAACAGTTGCAGAAGCACAGAAAAAAAAACTGCCGTGTACGTTATAATATGTAAATTCAAAAACTGTATAGAGAGAATGGCGCAATGAAAACAGAATAAGATAAGATGAATTTTTTCGAGTAGAATATAGGCAGTAAGAGTTTTGTAATTAACTTTAAATTATGTTTGCCAAAGACAATGCAGTAAATTAACCCAGTTCTACCTGCTAGCTAAAGATGTTATGCTTCTCCCCCTATTACCGTTTAGGACGACTATAGAAAGTTACTAAAATAACCATTGATGAAAACTTAGAAAACTTTAAGTATTTACCTTTGTCATAGTTTTCGATTCTTTGGTATCCTTTTGTCCTCCACGTTCTCAAACACCAGGGAGAGAAAAGGCGCAACTGACGAAAGACCGCGAAGACTAGACGCTAGGCGGTGCAATCTGCTCCTCCCTCTTTTTAAACGAGCCAATAGGAGCTGCTCACATTAAAAACAACTTTATTTAAAAAGTCATTTTATACCTGATACAAAAATTTTAAAAGTCAAACAATGCACAAGTTTAAAAGAACAATTTTATTTATTTAAGCATAGGGATGGTTAATATGTTTAAAAAATTAATACATAATATTTATCAAATAATTGTCACCCAAATCAACATCATAATAAAAATATAATTAATAAAATATATAATAATGATAAGAAGAATAATAACAGTTTACCTAAAAGCTCTTCTAACATTAGACTGCTTTTGAAAAGTTTCAATAGTGTCAATACACCATAAGGACAAGGGAGTTTCACAGTTGAAGTGTGACTGCTTTAAAGACCCCATTCCCTCTCCTTTCCACTAGTTCAAAGAAAATATAAATTATTTCTGGTTATATAATTTGAGGTCACAAGTTTGAAGAGTAACATTTTAACAGATCGGTAATATACTTCAGGAGCTTTACTGGATCTGATTAACCAAAACTTCCAACTTCCATGTAGCTAACTGTCTTTTCTCTAATACAGTAGAGTGTCTCTGATCTACTAAAAATCCTCAATTGCATGTTTGCTCAAGTAAATAGTCTTAATTGTTTGAACAACCAGTAATCCTTAATTTGCAAATGCCAAATCTGGATTTTGTCTGTGTAATTCACTTTTATCTTAGGTTTTTTATTTGTATTTTTTGCTTTTCTTTTTTTCTACTCTTGTGTCCGTTTTAATCACTTATTATTGCTGCTGTGACAAGTGAATTTACCTAAGAAGAATCATGAAGTCTTTATTTTATCTTATCTGAGCCTCACCATGCAGCCTACCATGCAGAGCGCTGAAAGTTCAAATTAAGTACTTAAAATGAAATCTAAAATGAAAAAGTAACCGGTTTCAAACCAGTTATTTGGAATAGTGTGCAGAGTGTTTTGAGTAACATTGAATGTTCAAAAACATCAAAGTTCCTATAGTCTCACTTGACAGCTGGGTTGTAGTGTCTGATAACACATAACATCTTGAGGTCTCAACGTGGACTAAGTACATTCGCTAGCCAAGGCTAAATACTGAGAGGGTCAAAAATGAAGGGTAAAGAACATCTGACTGTACGTAAGGATAGCAAAAGTGATAGACTGAGGTTGTGCCAAATATGTTAAAGTTAGGGTGATTCGTTAGAGAATGGTATCCCATGAGTGCCGTCTGCAGGTTATAAAAGAGAGTTACTTTCTTTTGAGATTCTTTTTACAATTTGACTTTCAGAACTCCCTGGGTTGTGTGCAATCTGTGATGGGCTTGTTTGGAATAAATCCTCCTTTATTCAAATAACACTTTCTCAGGCTCTTCACAGAAGAAGAATCCTCACATAAGCATGTGCTACCATTTTGAACCAATGTACACATTTACCATCACTGACCCAACTAGGACCTACATTGGATGCCCACCCATATGGATTTAATGTTAGAAACCCATGTGGGTCCCATATATACTAAACAATCTTGAGCCCATGTAAAATATATGCCCATATTAACTTAACATAACCCATTTGGGGCCCACATAGACATGTTTTCAGGGTCTGACTTGCATTTGCCTATGTGTGACACATATAGTTTGACCAGGTGGCCCCCACCTATGTCATCAGTACCAAAAAATATATACTGATTACCTAACTTTGCCCCACCTGGGGCACACAGCAAATGCTTTTCTTTAAATGACTGTGTTTGCCCATGTCTAACCCAGCCAGGACCTACTATATGTTTCCACTTGGTTTTGCCCATATGGCTTTCATGTGAGAAACCCAAGTGGGTCCCATATGTACTAAACAATCTTGAGCCCACGTAAAATATATGCCCATATTAACTTAACATAACCCATATGGGGCCCACATAGACATGTTTTCAGGGTCTGACTTGCATTTGCCTATGTGTGACCCATATAGTTTGACCAGGTGGGCCCCACGTGTGTCATCAGTGCTAAAAAATATATTGACTACCTCACCTTTGCCCCACCTGGGGCCCACATAGACATGTTTTCAGGGTCTGACTTGCATTTGCCCATGTGTGACCCATATAGTTTGACCAGGTGGGCCCCACCTGTGTTTTCAGTGCTAAAAAATATATTGATTACCTCACTTTTCCCCATATGGGGCACACAACAGCAGCTTTTCTTTAAAAGACTATGTTAGCACATGTCTAACCCATGTGGAAAACCCAAGTGGGTCCTATATGTGTTTCCCATTTTGGACCAAGTGAAGTGTTTCCCATGTTTGACCCAGCCAGGACCTACTATATGTTTCCACTTGGTTTTGCCCATATGGCTTTCATGTGAGAAACCCAAGTGGGTCCCATATATACTAAACAATCTTGAGCCCACGTAAAATATATGCCCATATTAACTTAACATAACCCATATGGGGCCCACATAGACATGTTTTCAGGGTCTGACTTGCATTTGCCCATGTGCGACCCATATAGTTTGACCAGGTGGGCCCCACGTGTGTCATCAGTGCTAAAAAATATATTGACTACCTCACCTTTGCCCCACCTGGGGCCCACATAGACATGTTTTCAGGGTCTGACTTGCATTTGCCCATGTGTGACCCATATAGTTTGACCAGGTGGGCCCCACCTGTGTTTTCAGTGCTAAAAATATATTGATTACCTCACTTTTCCCCATATGGGGCACACAACAGCAGCTTTTCTTTAAAAGACTATGTTAGCACATGTCTAACCCATGTGGAAAACCCAAGTGGGTCCTACATGTGTTTCCCATTTTGGACCAAGTGAAGTGTTTCCCATGTTTGACCCAGCCAGGACCTACTATATGTTTCCACTTGGTTTTGCCAATATGGCTTTAATGTGAGAAACCCAAGTGGGTCCCATATATACTAAACAATCTTGAGCCCACATAAAATATATGCCCATATTAACTTAACATAACCCACCTGGGGCCCACATAGACATGCTTTCAGGGTCTGACTTGCATTTGCCCATGTGCGACCCATATAGTTTGACCAGGTGGGCCCCACCTGCGTCATCAGTGCTAAAAAAAATATATTGATTACCTCACTTTGCCCCATCTGGGGCACACATAGACATGTTTTCAGGGTCTGACTTGCATTTGCCCATGTGCGACCCATATAGTTTGACCAAGTGGGCCCCACCTGCGTCATCAGTACTAAAAAATATATTGATTATCTCACTTTGCCCCACCTGGGGCCCACATAGACATGTTTTCAGGGTCTGACTTGCATTTGCCCATGTGCGACCCATATAGTTTGACCAGGTGGGCCCCACCTATGTCATCAGTGCTAAAAAAATATATTGATTACCTCACTTTGCCCCACCTGGGGCCCACATAGACATGTTTTCAGGGTCTGACTTGCATTTGCCTATGTGTGACCCATATAGTTTGACCAGGTGGGCCCCACCTGTGTCATCGATACTAAAACATATATTGATTACCTCACTTTGCCCCACCTGGGGCACACAACAAAAGCCTATCCTTAAATGACTGTGTTTGCCCATGTCTATCCCAGGTGGAAAACCCAAGTGGGTCCTACATGTGTTTCCCATTTTGGACCAAGTTAAGTGTTTCCCATGTTTGACCCAGCTAGGACCTACTAAAAGTGCCCACTTGGGATTGCCCATATGTGTTTAATGTGAAGAACCCAAGTAGGCCCCATACAAAAAGCCCAGTTTGAGCCCATGCCCACATGGTACCCATCCAGCCCGAGCAAAAACCAGGTGGGGCCCATATATACATGTTGGCTGGGACCGGCCTAAACCCTGCAGGTCTGACAACAGGAGGTGTATCAGTCCAGTTTTCCATGTGGAGACAGCGTTTACACTCGAATCTGCCTTTGATTTACAACTGTGACATTCAGCAGTATAACTGACACACAAAACAAAACAATAACTACACAACACACCAACTATAGCCTCCAAACATGCTAAACGTCACTAATGTCTCACATATGAAAGCTCGCTCTCTCTCTTTCACTCGCCCACTTTCCGTTGCAGGTGTCGTTCCTAAAACTTCCCCTTCTCCCTAAACAACCAAGTGCCACATGTTGCCATATCATTTTTTGATTGGTTGACATGGTACACTTTTAACACCAATAGGGAAGGGTTTTTTTTTTTCCCTTTTTGACTCGCAAGCGGAGAGTGTTTGCTAGCGCTGTCAGTAGAAAACGCCATTTTTAACGTTCTTCCCACTGTAAACACCACTGTTTTGTTCAGAAAAAAAAAACAAACATTGCGTGTATTTTTTTTATCATAACTCTGCTGTTACGTGGCCCACCCACACAATTCAAAAACTGTTTTGACGTCCACACTTTCGACCCAAGTTGAAATGGAGATTCTGAATCGGTGCATCTTGTAGCTGTGTCGTCTTAAATTGGTCATGTGATTTTGAGGCGCCAGCGCTTCCGTCGACCCCAGAGGGTTAACTCATTGTAACACCAATACCTGAACTTGTCAGCCCATGAGATTGCAACATCACTGTGTTGAAAGTTATTGTAATCCCCAAAGAACCTGACAGGACTCGGAAGCTCGCGGTTGGGTTTTTATTTTACTCACACTGTCACTTTTCGGCACCCTGCCTGCTCTCCTGCCTGGCCGCTACTGAAATAGGGAAGGCATGTTTAGAAGATGCTCATCAGCTGCAAATCTCTGCCTTCCCTACCATCACGCCCTGAAACCACTGCTCCACTCCACCAACCTCACCCCGCCATAGTGACCGATTGTAAGGGACAGTTCCTCCTTTGTTTTTCGCCCCAGCTGTCAACCCATATGGAAAAGATATATATAAATCTAATAAAGTTTGTATCCGTCTTGTGTGAAACTTGTATGAAAAGCATACAAGAGTGTAAACAGATATAAGACCCCTTGAAAAATTATGTAAATGAAACTTGTATGTTTTGGATACTTCCTAAAACAATATATGAAAGTAATGAGAAAATGGCCACTTTCATGAGTAAATCATATAAGCCTTATATGATTCACTATATGAAGTAGGCCACATCTTATGCAAGTCTTTTATAAGTTTTTACTATTTCGTTTCCATACGAGAAACCTCAGATTTATTCATCCAAGGTGAAGAGAGAGAGGGTTCTGTGCTGCGTTTGGAGATGGAAATTGCAACGTCATTCCAAACCAGACAGCAACTAATGGCTGCTATGCAATAACAATATCCACACATCTACAAAATATATATGTATACTTTGACATTTTCATAGAAATAAGGTATATCTAAGGTTCTAACTCAAATCTGAACAGATTTCTTATCCAAATAGGAGTGGTTTAATCCCTTATCAACTTATATGATTAGGGAAAGTGAATCACTTTATTCACAAATATTCAGTTAATAGTTGTCCAACTTTGGAGTGATGTTAAAATGGTTTTATAAAATTGTATTGTTTTTGTGAACACAGTATTTAAAAGAGAGAAGTACAAATGACATTTGTAACAGACGGGGTGGGTAGTAACGACTTACATTTACTCAGTTACATTTACTTGAGTAAGTTTTTGAAAAAAAATGTACTTCTAAAAGTACCTTTATTGCACCATATTTTTTACTTTTAGTTAAGTACATTTGTGAAGAAGAAACACTACTTGTACTCTGCTATATTTGGGAATATTCAACTCATTACTTTTTTAAAAAATAATTAATTTCACGCATTAGATCATACAATTAGTAATTGAAAATGCCGCCAGTGGAGTTTCCTGTAACTCTTTCACCAATCAAATGTAGCCATGCAGTCACATGACCAGTTATACACTATTGCGGGCAGAGCGGCCCACGAAAAAAGAAACACATAAAAACATGGCAGAGGCAACGATCTCCGCTAGAACTGAAGAGGATGAACACCCTTGGCCTCAAATACAAAGCATGTGTCGCTTAAAAGCAGAACCAAAGAACAGCTATATAATGCGGTGACTTCAGTGTGAGCCACAAAAAACCAACATTTCTGCGTGAAAAACCTCAACTGATCTAACATGAGAAAAAGTGTCTCGGACTCCCGGTAAGTTTACTCCAAATTTCCTTTTAGCTGTGGTTAGGTGGATATCAGTAATGTTGTGTCGAGCAACTTTTTGACGTGTCCCTAGTCCAACAAACGTGAATTAAATGGCTGAATTACCACCTCAGCATGCTGTCAAGTACTTGCTAATGACCTAATAATTTTATTCTGGCGTGTTGCAGTAAGGGCATGTTTATTCGTTTTAGGACACTGGCCCTCGAGGATTGGACCTTGGCCTCGTCCACTTCTCCCATGTGGAGAGGTCCATCATATGACTGCGGGGATATGGAGGCGGTTTTACTCATGCCCTGAGTTTGATTAAACTAGAATCACATCATATTTTTGGTGCTATGTTGTGGTGAGATAAGTTTGCTAGTCTTGTGCCCGCAGCTTTGGTTGTCCTTTTAAGTTCTCGCTGGTTAGCTAGCACGAGCTATAAGATAACAGCTAGCCTGGTTAATGAAGCTAGAGTTCCACATGTAGATAGCAGATAGAGTGTAGCCTCCGAGAGGAGGGCCAGCGTTTACGTTACGAGAACACGACCGACTGTTTTAACCTGACGGCCTGAGGTGTTCTTCAGTAAACTGGACTACCCGACAGAGGGACCCAAGACCCGCCGCACTTTTTCGGTAAGTTAAACATGTCTGTATGCTAATCCGTAACTACCGTCCTTAGTTAGGTCTCAGGACCTAGCACTCGGCTGTCGGGAAACTTGTTTTGTAAAGTTCGTTTAGCTAATCCGTGCAGGTGAATGAATTTACCCTGACTGAAGAAATCAATTTCACTGTGGTCTCCACAGTGAAATATATATATACACAAAGGTGTTTGGGGAAAAAGGGGCTGGGGTTCCAGGGTCCGGGAGTGAAAGGGTGAGGAGTCCAGGAAGGAAAGATTTCCACACAGCTTTCACAAACAGCTCCTCTTCTCTCCACCACCACTCTGGCTCATGCTCAGTCACAGTGCACAGGGAACAGGTCCAGGGGGGAATTTATACACATACAGATAAACAGTTAGTCTCCAGGTTTAGGCGTACTCACGAGTTAAACTTTGCAGATTGCAGGACGACTGACACTGATGGCTCAACGATCGAGCGACGAGTTGAGCAGGTCCGCCATCTTAAGTAGCCCTCTATTTCATAATTGGCGGCAGGTGTGCTGATCATCCCCAGGTGCGTGGGCCAGGGGCGGGAGCCCACACTGAGCTCCGCCCCGGCAGGAGAAAGAGAGCGGGAGAGAGCGAGAGAGAAAGAGAGAGCAGAGGCGAGAGAGGGAGAATAAACAAAACAAGGCGTCTGACAGACGTCAGCTGGTGAGGTGCGGGGACCATGACAATATGTGCAAACAGGAGCATGTTTTAAGTCTCCACATGTGTAAAGACAGTAACACTATTTTTTTTTAAGCTTGTACTTCAGTAACTCCTCATTAATCTGTAACTATGGATTAAACTGTAGAACTGAAAAAATGTAAGAGAAGAACTTCAGATCCTGAGTGTGTGAGGACAGAGAAGTTTCAGCTTTATTTCAGATTGAAGAGATAAACTTTATATTCCAGTTTGTGATGATTCTGTTCTCTTTGTGATTACAGGAGCTGCCCTCAGATTCGGACCTCAGCACCAACCAGTGACAGCAGACAGATCATCCAACATGTTCACATGTTAACTGCAAAATGAACTGATGAAAACAGTACAAAGGTTAAAGTACCACATGTGCTGTAGTGAAAGCTGCAGCTGTTTTATTGATAAAGTTAAAGACAAAAAGTCAAGAGGATTAATCATCCATGTAACTGTGTCACTATATATCAGCATTAACAGGACCTCAGTTTGGTGTTTCAGAGAGCTGCAGATCTCAGACCTGCACAGCTTCCATTTTAAACACTTGATGTACTCAGCTGCATGAAGAGCACATTCGATTTCCCATGACACAATTAAATAAAACCTGATGAAGGTCAAAGGTCATCACTTGTATGTTTAACTATAAACTTGTGATCTGGAATTCTTTCACAGTTTTTTGGAGATACTGTGTTATTTGCCATAAAGTAATTCAGAGTTATTCATACCAGAGTAACCAGAGAGGATCATATATATTTAAATATATAACTTTCTACAGGACTGAATATAATATCTTTATGTAAAAGTCCGGAGCCTCTGGGGAGTATCCGAGTATTTATAACATTACACAAACCAAAGGTCTCCATCACAGTGTTCGTGAAAAGCTGGGTTTATCCATCTTCTGGATCGGGCCTACAGAGGAGTGCTGAAGATTTCCCTGTGAGGGAGCTGCTGGTGAAGATGATGAGTCCTGCTTGATCAATGCCATGAGCTTCGGTCTTCTTGGTGTTTCTTAAATGAAGCCTCTCTCAGTGGGTCAACAGAACTTCTGGCACAGGACAGCTGTGATGAAAGAAAAGGAAGAAGTTTCTTCAAACCTCTGGACCCAGGAAACCCAGCTTAGTCCTCATGGTCTCCCTCACTAGTTTCTCTCCAGGGTGAATGTAGCTGTTGATATAAAAGTCCAGACGCTTTTCTTTGCAAATTCCTTTGACTGTTGATATAATATGGACTCTATTATTAAATGAAAAGAACAAATTAGACTACACTACTGAAACGTTCTGCTGCTGTTTTTAAAGTTTCCATGTTACCTGACTGTAGACGGCTCTGAAGATTTAAACAGTTTTAGATCCATTACACTCACAGTCTTAAATGTTAAATTCTCAAAGGACAGCATTATATTTTTGATATTAACAGTAACTCTGGGCCTCTGTGGAGTGAGCAGCTGATCTCATCGCTGTCTAAAAATGTATAACAAAACCTAAGGAGTGCTGAATCATTCAATAATACAGACTCAATCATTCAATTAGAGTAACAGGTGTGTAGCATCGCTAACTAGCTAGCAACAAGCCCCCAACCCATTGCGTATGCCAGCGGCTAATCTAGCAAACAAATTAACAACAGAGTGATTTTAGATGTTGTAGAACTATAAGATGATAAGCTGTGTGTCTTTTTCATAACAGTGACGTGGTTGTATTTACCTTAATTTAACGGGTCGTCAGTCGCGGTAAACCCATCAGCAAAAAAATGGAGCAGCCGGGCTACGTAAAAAGTGTAGGGGGGAGTGTTTGCGGTCATGTCCAGCGGGTGTGTGGGCGGGAGCGTGACGCAGTCACTCCACCTCAAGTCACAACTGCGCAGACTCTGGCTCCAAAAATGCAATATGGCAGCCTCCACAAGCGGGATATTTTGGCTTCATTTTTGCACAACGGGAGGAGGCGCTGTCGCGTCGTCCACGTTTTCTACAGTCATTGGTATAAACAGCCTGCGTTGGGAGGCTAGCTTCATCCGTGTCCCTCCCGTGTGGTTGGAAGGTGCAGGGTTTCATCTTTTTGCAGCCATGCAGACTGAGGTGTTTGCATTCTCAGGACAGCCATGGAGAGATTAGAGGCTGCATGGCAGCTCCAGTCATGGCTTTCATCACTGTCTTTCTCTTCTTTCCCCGGAGTAACAGCCAAACAGTGCTAGGAGGATCTATTGGCTAGCACTGCTTAACCTTGCACACATTCTTATTTAAAACTTAATCTGGAATTCATTGCAAACTGTTTGTGCGGGATATGAAGGACAGGATTTTGTTTTTCAACAAAAGTTAGTAAAAAACATCTCCAGTGTGATAAAATTTTCATGCCAAACATCTGCAGCTTGGTAGACTATACAGCACTATAATGCCCAGACTTAATTCTTTTGAAAACCATACATGTTTAAACAGGTCTCAGCTTCATCAAACATCACCTAGACACGGAGCTGGATGAGGCCAGCACAAACAGCAGCCTATCTGATGAAGATGACTTCTTTGGATCCATGGGGTCAGGAAAGCCAGAAGAAGGGGAGCTGGACAGGTACCTTTCATGTCCATTCACTAGATAAAATTTATAGCTTTCCTCACATCAAAAAGCTGTCAATCAAAATCAATACAGCTCCTCCTGCATCTGGAGCTTGTGAAGGACTTCTTAGTCAAGCAGGACTCCTGTTCACTGCAAAACAGTTACAGCTTCACAGCAAGAACCTAGAGAGCAAACTGCTGCTGAAGCTGAACCATCACCTTACTGAGTGAAGAAATGGCACATTTTTGCTAAATATGCAGAGATCGATTCACACCCATATAGTGTATGGTAAAGTGAGCTGCCTTGTATGTACACATGTTGAAGTTGCCTCGTTCTAATGTTTTCTCTGAGGCTGCTGTGCCATTTGGAGTAAAAGTGAACATAAAGTATACAGCATATCTTGTCACTGGAAATGGTTTGCACTGTTTATATATTTATATTAGTTAGTGTAGGTATTGGTTAAAAAAAAGTTTTATGTTGTAAAAACTGAAATCTGGAAATTGTTGTGCCTTAATTTGTTAATGTTTTTACATATATTCTATTTGAAAATACTAAAATTTGTATATTTATTTATTTTTGTTTGTCTGATAGCATTTATTTAAAAAATAAATGGGTCATTACAACCAGTTACTCAGTACTTGAGTAGTCTTTTAACCAAGGACTTTTTTACTCTTACTTGAGTAATTTTTTGGATGACTACTTCTCACTTTTACTTGAGTAATAATATTTTAAAGTAATGCTACTCTTACTTGCATACTCGACGCACCTCTGGTAACAGATGATAAGGAGTGGTTGAAGCTGGGTTCTTTGCTTCTTTGTTTTCCGTCCTTGACGCATTTTGAAAAATGACAGCAGACGTTTCCCTTTGTTGTCAGGAATGAACAAACCTGGGACAAGCTGGGACAAGATCTAGTTTCGTCATTTTATTTGAATCCCTTTAATTCCTTCACAGCAAAGATGCTTTGTTAGTGTGCAGCGTCATCACTTGAAGAACACGTGAGTATAATAGTTTCAGTTCCAAAATGGGTGTTGCTGACAGCTCGGCCATGTTCCATCTAATCTGTTCCTGCTGTTGTAGCTTGGCAGTTATAACATCAATCTCCTTCAAGCAGGAAGAAAGCTGCTCATCTCAAGTCTACTCTGATTTCTTGCTTATTTTAAGAGATGGCTTTTCTTAAGTAAGAATGTAACACTCAGGAACCATTGGATTACATTTAAGAAGAAAATAAAGTTCATGGGAGAGGCGCCAAAGTTTAAAAAAACCATTTACCTTTAACATGACGCTTATGTACCACAGTGCAAGTTAAGAGTTGGTCAGCGAGACGGACAAAACCACAAGACGCAAAGAAAACATTGTGGTGAAACTGCGGGATCACTGACTGTGATGGAGCAAGTAAAACAGACCCGCATTCATTATTTACTGTAGGAAATTGTTGAAAAAACCCATCTATTTTCTGATTGGATAGTTAAATTTGTGATTGACATGACATTGGCCAATCAGCTGAAAGGAAGAAAAATAGGGTCAAAATTCGTACTTGTAACTTGAAACTTGAGTGCAGAGTTTCACATGTATTTTTTGGTGAAGTCCACAAACAAATCTTTTTTACACACACACAAATTCTTTTTACACATACAAAACTGATTTACAGGTACAAAATATTTATGACCACAATTTGAGCCCATACAGTTACAGCTTCGCAGCAAGAACCTAGAGAGCAAACTGCTGCTGAAGCTCAACCATCACCTTACTGAGTGAAGAAGTGGCGCATTTTTGCTAAATATGCAGAGATCGATTCACGCCCGTATAGTTTACGGTAAAGTGAGCTACCTTGTATGTACTAGTGATGTGTCGGTCGCGAACGAAACGGCTCTTAGAGCCGGATCTTTGAAGTGAACGACGCGAGCCGTGTTTTTTTTCTTTTTCTCACCTTCTCTCGCACTTTTTTCCCGCTTCACTCTGCATGCGAGACTTGTGCTTTGCGCTGGGAAGAGGGGGGAGGGGCGGTAGTTACAGTCGCAGTAGCACAGGAACAGAGCGGGAGGGAGAGACAGAGAAAAAGAGCCAGGGACAACAACGTCACATTAGAAAGGTATAGTAATCACCAACAACTATTTTCAGTTGCGGATGATAAAGGATTCAGAAAGTTTATTCATGGAGGCCCATATGACAGAGAATGTGCATCTTCTTTTTGTGTTCATATTTTAATTTATATTTGTGTTGTGGTTTGCAGTGTTTTGTGTTGTTTCACTTTAAATTGTTTAAAAGGAAAAAGCTGAAAATTTAAATAGTTAAAAGTTGAAATGTGAATAGTTGGTTTTTATATTATGTGATTTATTTATTAAATTTTATGTGGAGTGAATAAATAAAAGTATATTTACGGTGGCCCCTAGAGACAAAGACGTACAAACTCCAAAACACATACAAAAGACAACAGAAGTACTCCAGAATGCTAGGTGCAGTGTTAAGCTTTTGTTACCTAGTGGCTACACAAGCCAGGAAGTACCAACGACCGGATTTGCTGTGTTAGTAACAGGTAAATGAACATTTTTTTAATTAGTGCTTGTGCTTGTGTGCTTGTGTATAAATACACAAACAATACACATATGCTTTCAATTGTGTTATTTAAGTGATCTAGGTAGCTCTGATTTGGAAGTTCAGTTAACGTTAGAAATGTGTTTTGGAATTTTTACGTGCTTTGTCTCTAGGGGCCACCGCATATATTTATATATAAACATATATAAATAAAACCACTTTTTTTACATTAGTAATTCTTTTTGTGCGTAATTTTATATTATTGTTAATAATAAATTAATTAAAGCAACAAAACAACCTGAAGAGCCGGTTGGGAGCCGAAAGAGTCGGCTCTTTTTAGTGAACCGAGCCGAAGGAGCCGGTTCTCTAAAAAGAGCCGGAAATCCCATCACTAGTATGTACATATGCTGAAGTTGCCTCGTTCTAATGTTTTCTCTGAGGCTGCTGTGCCATTTGGAGTAAAAGTGAATATAAAGTATACAGCATATCTTGTCACTGGAAATGGTTTGCACTGTTTATATATTTATATATATTTATATTATTTAGTGTAGGTATTGGTTAAAAAAAAGTTTTATGTTGTGAAAAACTGAAATCTGGAAATTGTTGTGCCTTAATTTGTTAATGTTTTTACATATATTCTATTTGGAAATACTAAAATTTGTATATTTATTTATTTTTGTTTGTCTGATAGCATTTATTTAAAAAATAAATGGGTCATTACAACCAGTTACTCAGTACTTGAGTAATCTTTTCACCAAGGACTTTTTTACTCTTACTTGAGTAATTTTTTGGATACTCGACGCACCTCTGGTAACAGATGATAAGGAGTGGTTGAAGCTGGGTTCTTTGCTTCTTTGTTTTCCGTCCTTGACGCATTTTGAAAAATGACAGCAGACGTTTCCCTTTGTTGTCAGGAATGAACAAACCTGGGACAAGCTGGGACAAGATCTAGTTTCGTCATTTTATTTGAATCCCTTTAATTCCTTCACAGCAAAGATGCTTTGTTAGTGTGCAGCGTCATCACTTGAAGAACACGTGAGTATAATAGTTTCAGTTCCAAAATGGGTGTTGCTGACAGCTCGGCCATGTTCCATCTAATCTGTTCCTGCTGTTGTAGCTTGGCAGTTATAACATCAATCTCCTTCAAGCAGGAAGAAAGCTGCTCATCTCAAGTCTACTCTGATTTCTTGCTTATTTTAAGAGATGGCTTTTCTTAAGTAAGAATGTAACACTCAGGAACCATTGGATTACATTTAAGAAGAAAATAAAGTTCATGGGAGAGGCGCCAAAGTTTAAAAAAACCATTTACCTTTAACATGACGCTTATGTACCACAGTGCAAGTTAAGAGTTGGTCAGCGAGACGGACAAAACCACAAGATGCAAAGAAAACATTGTGGTGAAACTGCAGGATCACTGACTGTGATGGAGCAAGTAAAACAGACCCGCATTCATTATTTACTGTAGGAAATTGTTGGCTTCCTCTGTGAGGATTGGAATAGCAAAGAACAAATAAACCTTCTCAGGGTCCAGTTTCTTTATTAGCAGAACGAGTTCAGACTTAAACTACAGTTAAGCACCTTTAGGCGACTGTTGCTGTGATTTAGTGCTATATGAAAAAAATGAATTGAATATAATTATAGTGTCACATGCAGTATTTCAATAAAGCAGGTTACATGTATGAGACTTGGTAGCTTGCTATACTGGTGCAAGACATACGGCAAAGCCACCTAGAGCCATATTCTACATCAAACAGAAAATCAGCTATTTTGAATTTACACTACAACACTGGAAGCATTTTCCCCATTTTCAGGTCTTGTCTTTCTCCACAGTTCATGAAATTGTTATAAATCTATAAGTGTGGTTTGTGCAGTCTGTCCCAAACTTCATGTAATTGGTGAAAGTCGATATTTGGAAGCATCGACATGCAAATATTTAGTCATAACGTCTCACTTTAAGTGCAAAGACTCGACACATGGATTTTTGTTTGTCTTGAACAAAGAATAAGAAAGAAAAAGAAAGAAGCTGAACTGAAAACTTCTTTCAAAAACATTTTTACCTATCATATTTCCTTTTACATCTACTTTTAAAATGTTTATAGACTATGATGTTGCTGTTATGTGAACTTTACTGTCATCAGTAAAAAGTTTTTTTTCCCTTCTAATCTTAAGCTCCTCCCCTCACTCGCTGCACGAGGTTATCCTCTGCCCGAACTCAGGAGACACACAGTATAAATGTTAGTGTTCTTTTTTAAGTTTTACATTCACTCCAAACTTCCAGCTGCTGAACTTCCTCTTTTCCTGAAGGTAAGAACAGAAACACTTGAGAATAGAAACATTGGAGATTGAAATGACTGTTCTTAGATTGAATCTGAGATATTTGTAAGTTGATCACATAGTGCTTATTAAAAAACCTGAGGCATTAAACTAGGCAGGGCTCCTGCAGCACATACCTGCCTCACCCAGAGCCTGTGTTCACTCATTCAGCTTTTCTCTAGAGTCTGCTGCACTGAAAACTCACTGTGGGACAGATTCAGATATGTTTCAGGTTCTACTTGGATGTGACATTACTATATAGTTCATGTTTCGAGTATAACTGTATTACCTCTGTCACGGTCTGCCGGGCAGACCGGGTGGAGAGAGTGACACAGATGAGGAGACGGAACAGAATCTCAAACGAAAAGCAAGTCTTTATTGTGGCAGATACAATGACATGACAAAAACCGCTGGGACGGAGGCTAAACTTAACTAGAACCTAAACTGGAGAACAGTATGACTTTACTATGAAAACTAGTGAGACTATGGCTATGAGCACTATGAGCAAGATTCGGTGCAGAAGCATGAAAGAACTATGAGCAAACCTTGACTTGAAATAAACACTAAGAACATGACCTGCAACATGGCGGGCGTGATCACAGCTGCATTGGCGTCTTCGCGGTGGTGCCGTGTTGTTTGGTGTTAAACTCCAAATAATTCCAGTTATAGACCTTGTTTGGGCAAATAAATAAACAAAGACTGACTTTTACAAGAGACAAAATGGCAAATATGAAGAAAGTGGAAGAAGAGTTGGAGGAGATTAAGCATTCACTTAACTCGCTGACATCTGAAATTGAAAAAGTAAATAAGCAACAAGGAATACTAATGTCGATGATGGACCAAATCAAAGAACTAAAAAACCTGATTAAGGAGAAAGACAAGACAATCCAGTTTTTGGAAAGGAAGGTGGACGATCTAGAACAGCAGGCTCGATTTGAGGAAGTGATTATTACGGGTCTGGAAACTAAACACAGGAGTTATGCGAGAGTCACCGAGTCTGGGACCGGTGCAAAAAGAGGAGAAGACAAGCCCCTGACGGAGGAGCTACAGTCGTTGGAACGGCAGGTTGTGGAATTCTTTTCGAATAAAAAACTTCCCCTGCATACTAATAATATATCTGCATGCTATACCCTTCCTAGAAGGCACACTAATGCTCCTCCAGCAATTGTAGTGAGATTTGTAAACCGTAAACACAAAGTTGACTTGCTGAGGCGGTCCAGCCTTCTGAGAGGAAGCGGAGTATATTTGAATGAACATCTTACAAAAAGAAATGCAGATATTGCTAGACAAGCTCGCATATTACAGAAGGAGAAAAAGATTCAAGCAACCTGGACCAGGAACTGTAAAGTGATGATTAAATTTAATGGAACGCCAGAAGAAGCCAAGGTTATAACGATTAAGGATCTTGAGGAATTGGACATTTATATGAGATAACATTACCAAGATGGTTACGACCAATCATGGCTATGAGCTTAAAAACAATTAGTTCATCCTTTACAAGAACAGATGCTACTTCGGGTGGAAAAGGACAAGAGGAAGTTGTAAAATGGACATGGAAGAAAACAAGATCAACGGACTTTAAAATATGTCGATAAATAAATGTGAGATTGTTAAGGATCCTTTTCTTTTTTGAGGTCAATAGATATTCTTAGAATAATTATGTATAATGCTCGACGACTCAGATCATAAACCATATGATTTAAAAGCAGGTATTGACCCTGAAAGGAATGTGCTTAATACAATTAATGTCACATGTGAATGTTATACAGAGGAGCAATTCAGGGATAAGGTTGAAATAGCTAATACATTTTCATTAATTCATATTAATTGCAGAAGTCTTTATAGAAGTTTTGCTTCGATTAAAGATTTTTTGTATAGTTTGAGAGGCAAGTTCCAAATAATTGCTCTGTCTGAAAAATCGTTAGATGAGAAGAGGGGTTGTATCGAAGGGTACAATTTATACTTTTGTTAAGGTTCATTTTGAGGAGAGAGATGTGGGAGATCGGAATAACACACTGACCCTGTCAGGTGGAGTCAACGAATGATTTAATAACACATGTGGAGAGATAAAATCCTGTATGCAGACAGCATTGATGTCTATCTCCAAAACTTCAGAACACAGTTTTATACATCGGGGTATTAGAACGCCCCCTCTTGCGTAAATTACATGGATACATCAACTCAAAACCACACATGTTCTGTTTGACAACTTGTGACACAATTAAAAGAACATCGCGTCTTCGCCTCCATGCAGATGTTTTCCCCCACACCGCTGTCGCTTATCGCTGGAATCAGCAGATCGGTTTCCTGAAACAGCTCGGTCACGTGTATAATTGTAACGTGTATATATAGGAAACAGGGGTCACAGATTGAGTTATTTACAGAGGCAGTAGAAGACTTATTGAGTAAGGCTAAGGGAAATAAGACTTTATGTTTGTGTGGTGATTACAATATTGATCTTTGTAAAGAGGCAAATGATAAGGCCGCGTCAGATTTTTTTTAATTATTATTTGGAAAAGGATTTTATCCTTTAATTATAAAGCCGAGTAGAATAACAGATAAATCAGAAACACTAATTGATCATATTTTTATTAATAGCTTGGAGAGTAATATTATGAGTGGCCTCATCATAAACGATATAAGTGATCATTTACCAGTCTTTTTTACTTTTGATTTAAATATGAAAAGAAAGGAAGAAGTTGGTTTCGTGAGTCATAGAAGGTTAAGAAATAATGAGGCAATTAACAAGTTCAGAAAAGATCTCATAGAAGTGGACTGGAAGGAGGTTTATGTTAATGAGGTCAACGTTGCATATGGAGCATTTTTAAATACTTACTTTGCCTTGTATGATAAACATTGTCCATTGGTATCATTTAAGTATAAAAAAAAGAATAAGAATTTGAAACCTTGGATAACTAAGGGTCTTGCAAATGCGTGTAAAAAGAAAAATAATTTATATAGGGACTATATAACACAGAGAACTAAGAATGCGGAAATGAAATATAAAGTTTATAAAAATAAGTTGGTATTAATATTGAGGAAAGCCAAGAAAGGCTACTATAATAAACTTTTTCAGGAAAACAAGAATAATATTAAGGGCATTTGGAATATTTTTAAAGAAGTATTGGGTAACAAGAACACACCCTCAGATCGGCCTATTTATTTCATTAAGAATAATCAAGTTGTTGTTGACAAGAATGAAGTAGAAAACGAATTCAATTCCTTTTTTGTAAATGCTGGACCTACTTTAGCAAATTTAATTAGAAAAAATGATGACCCAGAATATGAGGAAGTCTGGAAAGGAGAAAGTAGAGTGGTTAATTCTATATTCTTAGCTGATATTACCATAAAAGAAATAGTAGCAATTGTAGAAAACTTTAAAAATATAAAATCTACTGACTGTGATGGTATAGACATGGTTATAATTAAAAAGACTTTAGACTGTATAAGTATTCCTCTTTGTTATATTTTTAATCTCTCGTTACAATCAGGAGTATTTCCTGACCGAATGAAAGTGACAAAAGTGATACCCTTATATAAATCAGTAGATAAGCATAGTTTTAATAACTATAGGCCAGTGTCTCTTTTGTCACAGTTTTCAAAAGTGCTTGAAAAACCTTTTGCGCAAAGACTTGATAGTTTTATTGAAAAAATCAACTAATAAATGAAAATCAATTTGGATTTCATAAAAATAGATCAACGGCATTAGCATTGTTGACTTTCATTGACGATATTTCATCTGCAACCCATAATAATAAATACACAGTTGGGGTATTCGTTGATTTAAAAAAAAAGCTTTTGACATGTTACAACATTCTATTTTGATTTCTAAATTGTATAATCATGGTGTGAGAGGAGTGGCATTGAATTGGTTAAGCAGTTATTTAGAAAATAGGTCACAATATGTACATTATCTCGGCAATACCTCTGAAAGATCAAAGATTGTATGTGGCGTTCCTCAAGGTTCTATTTTGGGACCTAAACTTTTTAATTTATATATTAATGATATATGTGACGTATCAAAAAGGTTAAATTTTATTTTATTTGCAGATGACACAAATTTTTATTGCTCTGGAGAGAATTTGAAAGATTTGGTTGAAATTATGATTTCTCAGATGTTAAGATTAAAAAAATGGTTTGATGTAAATAAATTATCTTTGAATCTGACAAAAACGAAATTCATGATATTTGGCAATCGTGTAAAGGAGGAAGAAGTCACTATGTCCATTAATGGAGAATTGATTGAAAGAGTTACTGAATTTCGCTTTTTGGGTGTAATAGTAGATGAAAATTTGACATGGAAATCACATATTGAGTATATTAGAAAGAAGATGGTTAAAAACATTTATATTTTGGGAAATGTAAGAGATTTATTAGACTACAAAACAATGCGCATTTTATATTTTTCATTGTTTTTCTTATACTTTAGTTACTGTGTGGAAGTTTGGGGGAATACATATGAGAATACTATAAAACCTCTAAACTTATTACAGAAGAAAGTGGTACGAATGATTCATAACGTTAAATATAGAGAACATACAAATAAATTATTTATAAAATCGAAATTATTAAAATTAGGAGATTTAGTGAAACTACGGACACTATTAATTATGTTTAAGTCTAAAAATAATATTTTGCCTTTTAAGTTACAAAGATTATTTTTAATGTGTTCGGGGGGAGAAGACAGCAGAAGGAAATTTTATTTTAAGCATCAGCTAGCTAGGACTACACAAAGATTAATGAGTCCAACGGTTAGGGGTATACGACTGTGGAACTCTCTTCATTATAATTTAAAGAATTGTATAAATTTACACTGTTTTAAAAAGTGTTACATGTCTAAAAAGATAAATCAATATGAAGAACGTGAATGAAATTGGAGTTAATTGAAAAAGGAGCCATTATTTTTTTGCCTCATTTTATTTATTTACTTATAATTTCTCCTTGTTACTATGTGGAGTGGTATATTTTGATTGTAAATTTGTTGTTTGGTTTGTGTTAGGACCGGAGATAAATGTGAGTTTATTCCTTGATTTTTGGTGCCCACTTGCAATATAAGTTGGATTGTAGATAGGGGGCAGGGTTTAATAAGAATATTTTCTTCTTCCTGCTCCTTTTCACACATGGTTGTAGTGTTTTACTGATAGAAAGTGTGGTTGGTTTGTCTGAAAGAACTAACTGTGGAAACTGTTGTACCAAGTGTGAAATAAATAAATAAAATGAAATGAAAAACAACTCTTGAAAAACACTTGACATGACCTGAGGGATGAAGCACAGACAACACAACACTGACTAAGAGAAACACGGGGGCTTAAATACACAGAGGGATAATGAGGGTAATGCGACAGAGAAGGAGAAGACAGCTGGGAGTTATTGACAAGACAAGACAGGAGAAGCAAAACTAAATGCATAGGACACAGACTTTCAAAGTAAAACAGGAAACATAACAGATGCGGACTTCACTGGGGGGGACAGCAACCATGGAACACAGAAACAGAAACCAAAAGACTAGAAAAGATAAACAATGACAAAATCAAAGTTCAATAATGATACAAAAACTCAAAACACTGGGTCACTGACCCAGGACCATGACAATCTCAATATTCCACTGAAGTGCTAAAAGAGATTTTACAGTAGAAATATTCCATTGTGACTGTAAAATCTGGAATTTGAACTAAAAATGTAAACCAGGGATGTTAAAGTAATTTTACATGATGGGCCACAAAGCGATCACATTGATCTTAAGTAGGCTAGACTGGTTCTTATATAGTGCTTTTCTACTCTCCCGGAGTAGTCAAAGCACTCTATACAACATGCCTCATTCACACCCACTCATACAAGCACTTCTAAACACCAGTGCAAACTAGTTTTCATTCACACACATTCATACTCCAATGAACGCATCTGAGGGCAATTTGGGGTTAGTATCTTGCTCAAGGATACTTGGAATGTAGACTGGGGAAGCCAAGGATCAAACCACCAACCTTCTGATCAGTAGCTGATCTGCCCTACCACCTGAGCCACAGCCAACCAAGAGCCCCTGGTGAAAATACTAATGTGTAAAGACATTTAACTATACATTTATTCCCAGTGATATCTCAATTTAAGAAATAGACGTGCAATTTCAACTATACATTTCAGTTTTTCTACATTGTAAGTAAATGCAGTACTTATTGATAGTCAGTATATATCAGCATAACTCTTTGGGCTTACATTTTAATAAATAAATGTATAAAATTAGAGAAAAGGTTCTCGTAGCTCATTGTCCTGTAAATATTAAGCAGAAAGATTTGTTAATTTGAAGAAAATGTCCTATTTTATTTATTTATTGTACTGTGAACACATTGTAAGAAATAACCCATATATTTCTGTAAGGCTGTAGAAGGTGAAGAAATAGGAGCTTTTCTCTCATTGAGTTGTTTGTGTGTTACTTTATTTCTTTGGATACAGTTGTTGATAGAGGGAATCCCCCTAAACTTAATAACTGGTTGGACCACCCTTAGTAGCAACAACTGCAATCAAGAGTTTGTGATAACTGTCAATGAGTCTTTTAAAGCTGTGCAGGAACTTTGGTCCACTTGTCTTTGCAGAACTGTTGTATTTCAGCCACATTGGAGGGTTTTTCAGCATGAACTCCTTTGCCACAGCAGCTCAGTCAGATTGAGGTCTGGACTTTGGCTAGGCCAAAGTCTTAATTATGTTTTTCTAAAGCCATTTAGAGGTGGACTTGCTGGTTTGATTTGGATCATTGTTCTGCTGCAGAATCCAAGTGTGCTTTAGCTTGGGGTCACGCCAAATCACAACAACAGTCGCCTCAAGGCGCTTTATATTGTAAGGTAGACCCTACAATAATACATACAGAGAAAAAAACAACAACAATCATATGACCCCCTATGAGCACTTTGGCGACAGTGGGAAGGAAAAACTCCCTTTTAAATGAAGAAACCTCCGGCAGAACCAGGGAGGGGTGGCCATCTGCTGCGACCGGTTGGGGTGAGAGAAGGAAGACAGGATAAAGACATGCTGTAGAAGAGAGCCAGAGATTAATAACAAGTATGATTCAGGTCTATTATTGAAATTATCCGAATTCATTACTGGAGAGTTTAAGTCTGTCTTAAGGGAACGAGAGAATAACTCTTTCACTCAGTGTGATTGTTTTTAATAGCACTCTTAAATTTATCTGTTATTGTATATTTTTTCACATATTTGTACAGGATATTGTATTTCTTTTAAACGTTATATACTTTTGTGGTGTGTGTATTTTGACATTTGTTGCCATGATGTCAGGTCTCTCTTGGAAATGAGATTTTTAAGGTGGTGGTTCAACAGACTCACCAGAGCAGGTGAGTCAGAGCAGGAATGGGTGATGGCATGTAAACCAAAGAGTGCTGGATTGGCTCTCCTGAGCCACAAGCGGGAACAGGTGACAGCTGAGCAGGTGACTGACTCTAAACATATTTCCTCCGGAGAACAGAAACAGGTGCTGGGCCTGGCCAAACACCAGCCAACCCCACACGAGGAACAGATACGGGTGCAGGGATAAGCTGGGTTCTGGCTGCCCTTGCCCTGGGAACCGGCGTAGGTGCCCTGAGCTAGCTGGACCTCTGCTGCTCCCAACCGAGGAACTGAAACGGGTGCAGGAGTCGGCAGGGTCAAAGCTGCCCTGACCCTGGGGAACTGGGACAGGCACTGGCAATGTCTGCTGTCCCCACACGAGGAGCAGGCACAAGTGCAGGGACCTGCAGACCCTAAGCCAACCTGGGAACTGGAGTGGGGACCATCTGAGCCCCAGCCACCCTTGGCCGAGGAGCTGGTATGGGTGCAAGGGAAGGCTGGGCCAGAGTAACCCTGGGAGCAGGAATGGGAGGAGGAGAGACTATGATTCCTCCTCACCGTCACCCAGCCATCCTGTTTCCCCGGCTGCTCGGAGCAGTCTGCTGGGGACAGTGTCATGAATTCGCTGTGTGCGGCAGGCAGGACTTGAACTAAAAACGCAGCTTTATTGCTGGAATGACAGAAATCCTAGACAAAAACAAACCTAAACTGGAATACAGGAAACCTAAACAAAACACATGGAGAAGCACACAGCCATGAGGGATGGGGGAGAATGCGATACTGGACAGAGGGAAACAGAGGGCTTAAATACACAATATAATGACAAGGGAACAGAAAACACATGGGGAAGACTGCTGAGAAAAATAGATGCAACGAGAACAGTGAAGCAAAACTAAACACACTGAATAAGGAGCACAAGACTTTCACAGTAAAACAGAAAACAAAGGAACGCAAGATCTGACACATGAGCTGGGCAGATGAGAGGGAGCACGAAAGCAAGAGAGAGAGGAAACGAGAGCGACATGACAGGCTGCGGAAACATGGATAAACATGATAGGAGGGAGAAACACAAGGACAGAAACAAGAGTCGAGGACTCAAACAAACATATAAAAACAGACACACAGAGAAAGACTCAGAGTGCAAAGATACAAGGGGGAATAATAATCAAGGAACTAAACAGGGAGTATAAGAAACTCAAAAAAGACTGAGGCTACTAATGTACCCAAACCACAATACAAAATATCACTAGAACACAATAAACTCAAAATGCTGGGTCAAAAGGACCCAGAACCATAACTTACAGCTAGCAGGGCCTATGCTACCTTCGGCTGCACTGGCTACAAGGTCCCGGCTGGCTATGGGTTTTTAAAAGGTGAAAATCTGGATCTTCAGAGCTGCAAATAGGCTACATTTATTACAAGTATCATTACTGCTGAAGGAGGCCGAGGAGCAACTAAGCATCTGACACAATGAGCAGAAAAGTGCAGGAGGGACAGGTGAAGAGGCCATGCTACTAGCGAGTCAGATACGAGCTAAGCTAAGGTAGCAAAGCCCTAAAGAAACAGTAAATGAATAACATGACTAATATCATGAAATACATGAAATACATGACTAATATTATGAAATACATTATATTAGTGAGTGAACACACAGAGAGTATGCTTTGGATGAAGCACTTGAAGATTACACTATGAAATAAGAAGTTATCTATAAGTTTTTAAATGGAAGTTTTTAAGTTTTTAAAGGGAAGTTTTTAAGTTTTTAAAGGGAACACCGGCTATTAAAATATGTACTGTGCTTTCAATAACACATATGTGGTATTAAAATATGCCAAAAGCTTTCCTTTTAAGCACATTTTATATAAAACCGATTTACCAGTAGGCCGCCATTGTTATTTACTTCTCAATGCACTCTGGGTAGTGACGTCATACGGTTGCACCACATCCAGTTCACAGTTAACAGCGCGCTGGAAATGGCTTCTGTTCAGCCTTTCCAGTTTGAACCAGAGAAAACCGAGAGACAGAATGAAAATAGTCAATCAGCACTTACTTTAGATGAAGATGAAAAAAATCCATCACATGAGGACGAGAGAGTCAGGGAAAACTACTGGTGTCTATGCTCCTAGAGTATTTAAAAGTAGAATGGGAGGGAGAGCCTTCAGTTTTCAGGCCCCTCTTCTGTGGAACCAGCTTCCAGTTTGGATTCGGGAGACAGACACTATCTCTACTTTCAAGATTAGCCTTCAAACTTTCCTTTTTGCTAAAGCATATAGTTAGGGCTGGACCAGGTGACCCTGAATCCTCCCTTAGTTATGCTGCAATAGACGTAGGCTGCCAGGGATTCCCATGATGCATTGAGTTTTTCCTTTCCAGTCACCTTTCTCGCTCACTATGTGTTAATAGACCTCTCTGCATCGAATCATCTGTTATTAATTTCTGTCTCTTTTCCTCAGCATGTCTTTATCCTGTTTTCCTTCTTTCACCCCAACCGGTCACAGCAGATGGCCGCAGCAGATGGCCGCCCCTCCCTGAGCCTGGTTCTGCCGGAGGTTTCTTCCTGTTAAAAGGGAGTTTTTCCTTCCCACTGTCGCCAAAGTGCTTGCTCATAGGGGGTCATATGATATGATTGTTGGGGTTTTCTCTGTATTTATTATTGTGCTATCTACTGTACAATATAAAGCGCCTTGAGGCGACTTTTGTTGTGATTTGGCGCTATATAAATAAAATTGAATTGAATTGAATTGAATTGAATTGAATATGCAGCTACTGTTTGCTGATGGCAACGGCGAATGAAAGCGTTTGTTTTAAAGCACCAAAACGTTTTGAAGCCGTATGTCTTAATCCAGATGTTCTTTGGGCAGCCCTTGTTAGCCTCCATGACCGGTATCCGGTCTTTAAGTGATGACGTGATGAATCCTGCTTCCGGGTCCAAAGTATTCTGCACTTAATAAGACTGTTGTGTTTTTAACATGTTTTAATGCTTTGTATCTTGTTCGATTTAATCTCAACAAGCCCCTAAAAACAGTCAGTGATCACTGTCGGCTTCTCACGGTTTTTATTACCGCTAATCATTTTAAAGCTCAGTTTTTAAAACCTTACGATGTAACTACAGCCCAGCCCATGCAGCAGCAGTATATTAATGACTAACCTCGTATTGTGGATGGATTATCTCGGTGGTTCTCCTGACTGACGCTTGGTCCATTTACAGCATCCTGCCATGCGATTGCATTTGCCCCTAACCATTGGGAGCCCTCACATTAACTTTTATTGAGTGGAAAAAAGTCTGTTCGTTAGCGTTCGTCCTCCAGCTTTACTGTTTATGTCATGCTAACATAGCTTGTTGCGCTAGCGATCACGAACATCATTATATACCAGCTAGCCAAACTTCAGTAACCCTACAAACGTCGCTGTTGTTTACTTTCCTGTCGTCATTTATGTTGGAAGTGATAGCAGAGCTGTACGTTTTAATTTGTTTAATAAATCTCTCAGTCAGAACATGGTATTTTATATTTAGATGGAAGCTAGCGAGCTAACTCCCTGCTTCCGAGCTAACTTCTAACTCAGTTAAATGTCATAAATTCCGTTTTCATGGATGCCTGGATGTTAAACTTAATTGTTACACCTGGCAGAGCAGCCACACTGATCATTTTATTACAGATGAACAAATTTAGACAGTCTTTCAACTCTCAGTAATGCTGCAGTGATCATTTGACTTTTGCAGCGGAGTTTGGGCCCAGACATGGCTAATAACATCAGACTCAAAGACCGGATAGTGCTGGTCTACCAAGTCATAACCAGGTCACTAATAGGCAAGTTAATTAATACCGTTGGTACACTATAAAAAACAAAACAGGTTAGCTAACGAAAGCACCTATATTGCCGACAACCAATACACGTCATCGTCCCAGAATGCAATATGTGCGAAAAAAAACATGGCCGATTTAATATATAACAAAAAAATTGTAGTTATTCTCAAGTAAGTTTTTATGTAGTGGAGATAATTTGTGACATATTTAGAGTAACTGGTCATAATAGCAAAGATGGGATTCTGAGGCTATCATGTAGAGGTGGTCCAGCATTCCACAAACCCTTCGGCCACATGGCGACCTCTAGAAATATTCTGTCCATTAAAAACTATGAACTGAATCGGAGTCCAACACCCACCAGAAAGGAGTATCGGAGCAGTTGAGACGCATTTTTTCTAAACACCGGGTCTCTGTGGCTTTTAAACCCCAAAACACGCTGCGCCAAAAATTGGTCCACCCCAAGGATCGGGCCCCCCGACACAAAAAGAGTAACATAGTGTACGCTGTTAAGTGCCAGGAGGATTGCCAGGATTTATACATCGGGGAAACCAAACAACCTCTGGTGAAGCGGATGGCACAACACAGAAGAGCTACCTTGTCAGGCCAGGACTCTGCAGTCTATTTACACCTACAGGCCAGTGGACACTCCTTCAATGATGAGGATGTACACATCCTGGACAGGGAGGAACGCTGGTTTGAGCGCGGAGTCAAGGAGGCCATTTACCTGAAAAGGGAAAGACCATCTCTGAATCGAGGAGGGGGCCTAAGGGTACATCATTCGCCATCTTACAATGCTGTGATTGCAACCATTCCCCAACTCTCTGTGAATGGTACTCATGGCCATTGATCAGTGTTCTTTGATCAGTGGGCTTTGATCAGCGGGTTTTGGTCAGTGGTTGTTGATCAATGGTCATGAGAATTTGCATAATTAGGGTAAGGATCTGACCTCCCAGCCCATTGTTCCTTCACTGGGCTGGTTTCAGTCATTATGCAAATACACTGCTTATAAGATTGGGGACACCTGCAGTGAGCTGAGACTGAAGAAGTCACTTGGATGAGTGACGAAACGTTTCTCCCACAAAACCCTACGTCCAGATGAACAGAATCAACTTTTGGAGCTAACCAACCTTAATAGCATTCCTTCAACTTAACAACCTCCACTCGCTTTTGGTGACCACCATCTGCTTCAGTGATTACAATCAAAACAATCCCCTTGTAACTGCACAGAAAATATTTCAGAAATGACATAAAACAAAGAGACGAGAATGAGTCATGATTGACTATGAATTCAAAAACATACAACTGAGTAGAGCTTCTGAGCAAGATATGTGTTCTGTTTTGTAGCCTTCATTTGTAGGCTTTGTTATCGTCAAGAGATGTATTCTAAAGACACTTCTTCAGCTGAGAATCAGAGAGTAGAAACACACACGGTGCAGTTTTTACTTGCAAGGGCAGTCACAGAGCGCTCGCACCCGAGAGTGAGGCTCAAGGACTCGCGCTCTGTTTCTGCTCTGGTCTTTATTTATATACAAGGGTCATACAACAGTAAGTGCGTTTGTTCATGACAGTGGAATGTGGATGTGTATGTATGTGTGTGTGTGGGTGTGTCAGTAGGGAGTGAAACTCCTTGCTCAGCTCTTATTTATCGCTGGAAGGAACTGTTCCTTCCCTGCATGATAACAGAACACAGAACAAATCTTGTAGAAAACAACAGTTCGAGTGATCAATTCGCAGACTTATATTATTCAAAAGATTATACTGACTACTAAGTACAATTTTCTATTAACAGTTATGGAGATCTATCCCCATACTCTAATGCAACAACCTTAAACCACATTTTTGCAATCTATCAGTAATTATTGATTTCTGCTTATAAATACAGCTCAGACTCATCAGATTTTCATCACATCAACTCGATAGAATTGCAACGATGAAGGTAAGTTTAGATTTTTAAATTTCTGACTGAATATTTATCAGTCCTATAGAGGTTTTGCACGTGACCGCTGACAACTTGTCAGCCATTTTGGACATGTAGTATATGGAATGCCAGGACTGACATAATGAATTAATTAAATACACCATTAAATAATTAATTAAATGTGGCAATAATTAATTAAAAATGGAAATAATGAATTAAATAAATATTTATGACACATTTAATTAATTAATTATCGGCACACTGAATTAATTATTGACATATTTAATTAATTATTTACACATTTAATTAATTACTGACATCTTTAATTAATTAATAAAATCATTTAAATAATTATTGACAGTTTTAATTAATTATTTAATGATGTATTTATTTAATTCATTTTGGCACTATTGTCCCCTTCATGTCTCACCTTGAAATTATTTTATCTGTCAGCCTCACCCATCAAACTAAGGGGGCGGGGTTAACGCTGCCACTGCAGCTTCTCTAACATTTGATTGGTTGCCGTGCAAAGTAAGTCAGGTCGATCCTAGATAATCGATTGCTTGTGTGGACTTGGGGCAGCCAGGTATCCCAGAATGCATTTCAAATCACAGGCCGCAATGGTGGTGGTGTAAAGTTTTAAAATACCCCGTTTTTCTGTCACCAACTACACTTTTAATAGTCTTTTAGCCGCAAATGTAGTTGTCTAGTCTTCACATGTCTGGTCAGGTTGTCAACATAGAACATGTTTGCAAAAGTGCTCAGATGTTTTCAGAGATGTCACTAGCTCTGGTAACAGTCAGCTGACAGAGTGTACTGAGGTCACAGCCTCAGTGTTCCAGTTTAACTGGGTTTTTGTTTTGTTTGTTTGCTTTTTCTTTGGGGGGAAAGGGGGTTACGTTAGCCGGTTTGTTTAGAGTTCACTTAGTTCACTTGCTTAGAGTTCACTAAAAATAAATAAGGTTAACATATGATTGGTGTGATGGTTTTTTTTTTGTTTTTTTTTTGGTGTTTCGCTCATGTTATGTTTAACTGTCAAAGGCTTAGAAACTATGAAACACATCGTGCAAACTTCTGGATGTTAGAAGAAAACTAATACTGCTCATGAATGAGACTAAAGGCAGGAGGGTGTCCTTTAAAACTAAACGTGTTAATAGGACCTCCCTATTTATATCATAGTTTATGATATAACACGTGCATTTCAATAGTAGCCTATTTATTTCAGTGTAGTGGTGTACAGTCACACAGCTCATGGGCATTATCTGTGATACTCCTTAACTATAATTTACCCAAGTTAACTTCAGTTTGCCATTCAGACAGTTCTTTTGCAATGGGAAACATAAACACTCATGTCGCAGGTAGGTTTTCGCAGTGCCAGCTGTTTAAATTACAGCTGCTTATGCAGTAACCATGTTAACCACGGAATCTGAGCGGCTGGATCGCAGGTCAGACAACAATTTTACATATATGATCTTAAAACAGGACACAGCCACTATACGTGCTGGGCTCATATCAAATGTGTACGTAGACTGTCTGACGTTTGTTTTATATCTAATCTTCCACTCAAACATTTAAACAGCAGCGAGCACGAGCATGCTCCGTTTTGCGTAACTATTTTTAAATCTCTGTAGAACAGGAACCACGTAAGCTAGCGGAATAATTTTTTTGCATATGAAACCAGAGGAGTTGTACTTACATCTTATGCCATCAGCTTGTGCTAGGTCACGGTTTCCTTCCACATATAGCTTTGCAAAAATTGCATTAAAAGCGCTTGCAGCAACAAAAACATAATATTCCAGAAACACGCTTTGCCAATCCGATCAGCTGTTCATAACACTTCCTACATTGAAATCGACGTGAGCGGAAAATGTAGTTTTTTACTTGTAGGCCTTAAAAGCCTATACTGGTGTATTTAAAAGTCATGTTTGACTTTATGCTTTTCTGAATAGTATCTGGGATGCTTAGATCTCAAATTGCACTGCTTTAAATAGTTTATTTTGATGCACATGCTGTTTTCTTTGCAAATTTGCATTATAGGATTGCTTTTCGTTTTTTCTGCAGTATATAAAAATTGGTGTATCTCAAAAATAAAACTATGAAGACACTCAAAAGAAATTTCCTGTTGTTGTAAACTATTTTTTGCAACTTTTTGTATTTAGAATTTTGAGGGATAAACCTCTTAAATTTCTCTAATTAGAAATATAGGTAAAAACAAAAAAAACAAGACGATTTTCAATTTTTCTGTAGTTTAATTCAATTCAATTCAATTCAATTTTATTTATATAGCGCCAAATCACAACAAAAGTCGCCTCAAGGCGCTTCATAGGTACAGAGAAAAACCCAACAATCATATGACTCCCTGTGAGCAAGCACTTTGGCGACAGTGGGAAGGAAAAACTCCCTTTTAACAGGAAGAAACCTGCAGCAGAACCAGGCTCAGGGAGGGGCGGGGCCATCTGCTGCGACCGGTTGGGTGAGAGAAGGAAAACAGGATGAAAGACATGCTGTGGAAGAGAGACAGAGATTAATAACAGATATGATTCGATGCAGAGAGGTCTATTAACACGTGAGAAAGGTGACTGGAAAGGAAAAACTCAATGCATCATGGGAATCCCCGGCAGCCTACGTCTATTGCAGCATAACTAAGGGAGGATTCAGGGTCACCTGGTCCAGCCCTAACTATATGCTTTAGCAAAAAGGAAAGTTTGAAGCCTAATCTTGAAAGTAGAGATAGTGTCTAATTGCAAAAAAGTTTTTTGCAATTTATGTGGTTACTATGGATTTAATGCATAAATATAATTAAAATTTGGGCTATAACGGTTGTATTGATGTATAGCAACTTGAAATGCTCCCAAAAATGGCTCCACAGCATGTAAAAATATAAAGTAAGCTCTGGCGGACTTGGTTCTATGGTATTTGCTCTCTCTCCTCCTTAAACATGTTTTTAATGTTAGTTATAATTCAGAATTGGCGACTGAAACACGTATGACACCTACGAAAATCAGGAAATAAATACCCGATAAATATAAGTAATACAGTAAATGAAGTCAGTGTACTGCATGGGTTATGGCAGCTGAGTACCGGGGCCTGCGTTTTGTCGGTGGAAATAACAGCTCAATTGCTTGGGAGGCAACCGGGTCTATCCCACGCTTTGCCGTGAGACTGGACTGGGCAGACATCTCCGAAATCATCAACGCACTTTTGCAAAGAGGATGTATCTTGACAAACCGACCAGATATCTGAAGATTAAATCACTACATTCTCGGCTAAAAAATATTAAAATGGTATTTGGTGACAACAAACAGGGTTTTTTTACGTTCAGTTCTGTTAGTTTCCACATGCCCTTTGTTGGTGTGCAGAAACGCCTTCTAAAACCAATGGCCACAAGGCCAAAGCAATGGTTTTGACTCAATCAGCGTTCACCCCGCCCCCTGAGTTTGATGGGTGAGGTTGACAGATAAAATAAATTCATGGTGAGACCTGAAGGAGTCAGCTGTGCCAAAATGAATTAATTAAATACACCATTAAATAATTAATTAAATGTGGCAATAATGGCAGTCCTAGCGTTCCATAGTAGTAATCCTAAAACATAATGAAAAACCTGCTAAACATGATGTAGATGAGATAAAGTATGAGTAAACAAACAAGTGTATATACACTCTGTGAGAAAGAGAAACACTTTCCTGATTAGCATCTTGCTCGCTATGTGGAGGGTTGAAAATGGCTGTTAACACGCCCTCAGTCTGACAGTCAGAACTGTTACATTTCTACATGAAGCTTTGACTGAAATGAAATGAGAACACCTCCTCTTTTCCAGCTGCTGTCAGTCCTCCTCCTGGTTTCTCTGCTGACCTGCTGTGCTCCTTTCATCCTTCCGCTGGACTGCAGTGATGTCTATAACCAAGACACCAGTCGAACCAGCGGAGTGTACACCATCTATCCCATTGGAGCCACATCTGCTGTCCTGGTAGACTGGAGTTATTTACTCTAATGACAAGCTGATTCTTTAGTGTTGCCATTTTCAAACTTCAGACGAATGAGTTTGGGCCACAACTCATCCAAAGATGCAGAAGATGCATTTCCTTTGTGTTTTCATTGATTCATTTGGTCTTCAGGCCAAAAATGCACCAAAATGATTATATTTCATTCTCAAGACAAAACCTCCTCCAGGGCCACTTTGATTTACTGTATCACATGTTAATATGTATTATCACATGTGTATTATTGATGTATTCATCTTTCACATTTTTCTAATAATCGTGTGTGTGTGTGTGTGTAGGTGTACTGTGACATCGGCTCACAAGGACAGTGGACAGTGAGTATCTGAACTCCCAGTTTCATGTCTGGTTGTTTGAAGTGCTTAACGATGGTATGGGAGCCCAGTGAGAATCGAAATGATCAATTCTTAGCAATTTCCATCCCTACTTGCCCATGCACACTGTTTGGACTGTGGGAGGAAGCCGGAGTATCTGGAGAGACAGTGGAGAACATGGATTAAAACCAAGAACATCTTCCTGTGAGGCGACAGTCATATGACCACACCATCATGTCACCTTCAGTCTCTTCTTTCACGCTAAATATTTACTTATTCAGTTCATATAATACACTGGCTTGTTCTTTTTTTTAAAAATGAAGGTATCGATTTGCATTGATGTTTTTAAGTAATTCCAACTCAATCACTACTGTGTAAATTCCATAAGACTTTTTTTAATTAGCCTAACTCAATTACTCTGCTGCAAACAACATGATTTACTTTTTACTCTAAAAGCTTAATTAATGTCAAACAAAAAGCTTAAGTTATTCTAGATTCTTGTTTTTTTCCCTACTAAAAACTGTCCTTGCACATTGTTACATGAATATTATTGTTAGCAACATATTTAAATTTAGTTACAATAAATTCCATATAGCAATTCCACTTTTATATTAACACTGGTTTTCCAACAAACAATGTTCAAAAAAGACACACCCACTTAAAAAAAATATGTCGAGCAAAAGAAGGAAAAAAGTGCAGCCATACAAAAATGTCTGGAAGATCGAAATGAATACGTGAACTCACATACTTGCAGACTTTTACCAATACGTTGTCCTTGAGCCAGAAACAAAAACTTTAATGCAGAGGACAGAAATAATTTCAAACTCTAGATGTTGAAGAAAAGAATAGAAAAAATATGCTGTGTGCTATCGGAAATGTTGCTGTGTTAAACAAAAGCACATTAAAACTAACTAGAATACTTGGAGCCATTAAACTATCAACAATACACAGCACAACTATATAAATAAATAACAGGGCAAAATTCCTCTTGAACTTGATTCTAGCAGAATGCTTCACATTGTTTAGTTTTTAGTGACATTACCTTTGGGCTGGCTTTAGACCATCCAGCTCCAGAAATATCTTTTGAAACACCTCAAATATGTTCTTCAGTTCTTTTGCGTAGCTGAGGTTGAGTACGTGTATTTGCAAGACATACATTATTAAGACACAAGCTCTGGGTACGTCTACATTTTTTGGACTTCAAATAATAAACTGATAAATTATGAGAGGCACATGTCCCATAAATATTAGTTTTTAAAAGACAGTTTTTAAAAACACAACACAGTTTCCTGTTTTTCTTGATGACGACCACTCTGTTGTTACATGTACAAGATTCAAACTTATAATTTGAACTAAATAATTTCATGTTTCTATGGTGAACGTAATTAAATCATGTAACATCTGCATGAAATTCAACAACTTAATTTGTTCTTGTTGAGATGACATGATACAATCTAGTAAGAGTGGTTAGTTGCCTGGACTCACGAAATTCACAAGATCACATTAGATGTCAAACTGCAGGAAAATTGCTGGAGTTTTAAGAGGCAGACAACTACACCCACACCACGTGTATGCTATCGCTATTTATTGTGGTTTAACCTGTCAAGGACAAAAACGTACAGAAAATTCTGCATCAAGCCTTGTAATCATAGCTTTCCTAGTTTTGTTAAGCCTAGAGTGACAGCTTGGTGGCGTGATGGTTAGTGCTGTTTCCTCACAGCAAGAAAGGCCTGGGTTTAAATCCACAATCTGGCTGGTTTACAGTGTGTAATTGATGATTCTAAATTACCCATGAATGTAAGTACAAATGGCTGTTTGTCTCTATAAAATCATAAACCCCCATATTGGTTCATTTAGCAAGACTAGCAGTAATTGCCTTGATTAACGAAGTAGTTGTTCAAACAACAAGATTTCATTGTGTTTTTCTAAAGTTTTTAACTTGTGTAGAATGAATTAGAACAAATTTCACTCTACATACTTAAATAAATCACTTCAAGTCAATGTAAGTATACTACATTGATCCAACGTAATCTGATTACATCAAACCACCAAATGCCAAATGTGTTGGTTTGACATGGTCAAAAATGGGTTATTGTACTTGGTTAAATCAAGTGGAAATAGGTGCCAAGATTAAATTGTGTTCATCCAACAACAGATTCTTTTGAGTGAATTGACAAAGAAAGACAGAGGACTTAAATACACACTAAATACACACAGGAGGTGATCACAGGAAGTGGGAACATATTGGGAAACAGCTGACTGAAATAAACATAATGATGCCATGGGGGAGGTGAGACTAAACAAAAAAAGCAAAGAACATAAGATTCTATCAAAACAAAACAGGAAACATGGAGACGCAGACATGACAACACAAGCTTAACAGACCTGACACACATGACAGACTAGACAAGAAACTGAACACAGAAACTAAGAAGACAGATGATAAATAATGGCTAACCTAAAATTCAGCTAAATCCTAAATAAGAATAACACACAAACTTATAATCTGAAACCTAACATAAAAACCTAAAAAATAAATAATAATACTTAAAATACTGGGTCAGTGTTTAAAAAAAAAAACAAGGAAACAAAAATATTTAAGCATCTAAATTGCTTTAAGATGGCCCAACTTTCTAAACCCAAGAATCAATAGACAGAAATGGTACACAAACAGTGGCGATAGTAGCTAAGCTTTTATATACTAATGTTAAGTAATTTGACCTTTTGATTTAACATAATTGATTGGGCTACGTACTGAACTAAGAGAATAGACACAAAGTATCGATACCAAATCGATACTGTCAATATGTGGATCGCTCCGCCCACCTCTACAGAACGTCCTTTAGCTAGTTAACCAGTTTTATCCTCAAAGTGAACTAGCCCTTTGGCTTAAACATCAACATGCATCAATTTAAAATCACAGCAATATCTCTAGAAACCCACAGTTGTAACTAAATGTTTTTATGTTAAAAAAAAAAAACTCTTAATATTTTCCTTACTAACCCCATTGATCATTCTTTAGAGTTTAGTAACCACCTTCCTGCCTCATCCCCCAGGTGTTCCAGAGGAGGTTGGATGGCTCGGTGAACTTCTACAGACCCTGGGATCAGTACAAGACGGGCTTTGGTAATGCTGCTGGAGAGTACTGGCTCGGTGAGCAATGGGTCCTGATTAACAGTCATTAAGTTCTCTGACTTCAGGGGTAGTGGTATAACCATAAAGATTTGATCAATGAGTTTAAAATGTTTGTGATTCTCTCCAGGTTTGGAAAATGTCTTCTACCTGACGCAGAGAAAAAGGTACAAGCTGATGGTCAACATGGAGGATTTCGATGGAAACAAGGTGTTTGCTCATTACTCCTCGTTCTCCATCGATGGAGAGTCTGGCGGCTACAAGCTGAATGTGTCTGGATTCACTGATGGAGGGGCAGGTGGGTAAATACATATTTACATATAAGTTCAAAGTGACATTTTGTGCTGGATTCTTGTGGAGAGTCTGTAGGAACAGCAGGTCATGAATCAGTGCCTGGGGAAAGGAGCTCAAATACCAGTGTTGGTAACGCGTTACTAAGTAACGCGTTACTGTAATTAAAATACTTTTCCACTGAAAAAGTAGAGTAACTAATTACTGTTCATTTTTAGGTATTTTAATTACAGTTACTTACAATGTACTTGCGTTACATTGTAAAATAATTAAACTCGCTGAATATCATTATTTAATTTCATTAATTTATCTTCTAAACGTAGAAGTAAACTCTGCCGCTTTAACATCGCTGTAGTGCAGCTGCACGTCATTTCGCGCCAGTTTGCTGCATAGTCGTATTCTACAGCGGAAGATGTCGGACTCGGCTGAAGCGAGTGGCTGTTTTATGACATGGACATATTCCCGTCTCTTCACTTTTCTGAAACAAGCAGACAGGAACATTATAGTAATATGTAAGCTATGTGCTGGGGAGAAAAAACTATTGGCTGCTGTTAATAGCGCGAGTAATCTACTGAAGCGCCTGACACAGAGCATAGACGAACACTTCTCAGTGATTCTTGTTCATCATCCATGGATAACACTGCGGCAGCTCCTGCTAAGCAGCAAAACGTGATTTTACTTCAGCAGCACAGAAAGCGTCTGAAGGTGAGCTTAAAAAATGACTGCAGGCTACATAGCTGGACTGGCCATCGGGCATACCGGGCATTTGCCGGTGATTTTTCGTTTTTATGGGCCGATGGTTTTTTTTTCTTCTTTTTTCCGTAACGGTATAAACACTGAAAGGTGGTGGATTGGCCAGATGAAGGGAGATGTTTAAAAATAACTCAATTGTTTGGTGGTGGCTATTGCGGAGCTTCTACAGATTCAGTAACATTAGCAAGTGGTGGAGGCCAGCAGATGCAACACGCTGGCAGGTGGATGACGGAAAGGCAGGAGGAGCAGAGACCCAAGGCGGTGAACTGAACTTCATGTAAGAAGTTATGACTGCAGTCTATCTGGGTCAGATATAAACCAAGTTTAGGTGGAGTTTATTTTCGTTATGCTGACTTTCTACAGTCGGTTACAATAACTCGTTTCTATACTGCTGGGCGGGTGCTATGATATTATTGATGTTGAACTTGTTTTATCTTATTTATAAGGTTAGTTATTAGTTTCCAACCGTCCCGTAAAAAACGGAATCGTCTCATATACAGAGAAAATATTGTGCGTTTAGTATTGAGGTGAAAAGGAACACAGTTTGTCCCGGACTTCAGCTACAATGAAAAAGACACAAAGCTGGAGTTATTCTGTGTTTACGCTGCACAGCTGTTTCTTCTTCTCTCATTCTCTCCCCCTCCCTCTCCTGTTACTTCAATCATGAAACTGATCAGTGATCAGCTGATCGGCTTTTCTCTCTTGTTTGTTTATCGCTCTGAATCTTACAACAAACATTTTCATCCGATGTAAAATGTATAGAAATCCATTATTGTACATAGTATTTTTTTTAGGGTCCCATCATAATTTCTTCAGAAGTAGCTAAGTACTGTTTATGATGCCAGCATTTCCCCACATTTTCTAGATACTGTACCAGTACTGTGTGTAAAATGCCATCAAAAAGTCAATTAAGTTTTTCTTTCTCATCTGTCTCTCTGACTCCTTTCACTTATTAAAGGTTGCCATGTTAGAAAAAATATTTTGCCCTGCCATGCTGTTTATTGATGTGGCAAATGAATGATTTATGAAAATATATCTAAATCTGTCATCAGTAATCAGTAATGATCATGTCTCACCTCTAGTCTTCTCTGTCTTACTTTCAGGTTTTCACCATGTGTTGTAGATAGTTCAGGAGGTTAACTCGACCAAGCAGTCTACTTTCGGGTACTGTTTAGAATACCAGAATAGAGAGGATGCGTAGGTTTAAGTTTATTAGACTGATACATATATACCAACAAGACAGTGTACATCACTGTGACAACAGCGTTTGTTTTCATTCAAAGGCTTTATGGTTTTTCCTATAATACCTGGTGGGCTGGTCTCTAGTCAAAATGCCTGGGCCGATTTTTTGTCCCAGTTCAGCCCTGGCAGGCTACCTTGTGGAACAGATGCTACCGCTGCGTACTGTAGAGTGTCTGTCTTTAAAAAAATTTATTTATTATTTAAAGAGTTTAATTTCTATTGTTTGTCCACTCAAGGTTTATATGGATTTTAAGAAGTATTTAGTTAAATACTTATGTAGTACTTAAGTTACTTTTCTGACACAGTAATTAGATAAGCATTTTAAATACAATATTGACTAAGTAATTAGTAATAGTAATTAATTACTTTTTTAAAGTAACTTACCCAACACTGTCAAATACAGAAGGCTGGTCCAACCTGCTGATCAGTCTGACTGGGATTGATGGTACTTTTGTGTTTGTATCTGTGTTTCTGTAGGAGATGGACTAAGTTATCAGAACGGACAGAAGTTTACTACATTTGACAAAGACCAGGACAGTTGGCCAGGAAACTGTGCCAAAAGTTTCCAGGGAGCATTCTGGTACAACAACTGTCACCATGCAAACCCTAATGGAGCTTATCGCTGGGGAGCCGACAACACTTTTTATGCTGTGGGAGTGGAGTGGGCAAGGTGGAAGGGTCATAACTACTCCCTAAAGACCATCAGCATGAAGCTCAGTCCAGTGCAGTAAATCTGCATAACAAAAATAGCAGAACATCACATCTTGGTCTCTCTCTTTTCTCTCTGTCACTTGTTGTTCGCTCTCTTTGCGGTAGAGTATCACTTCCTGTTCCAGCTCAAACACAGTGATGTTTTTGAGTAGCTTATCTGCATAGCAATTTAATTAAAAACTTTTAGATAACTTCTGTATTCTTAGTATAACCTTCACGTGCTTCATCCGAAGCACACTCTGAGTGTGTGTACTCACTCCCAAATTTATAGCCAAAGTATTTATTCACTGTGTCTTTACTGTTCCGCTAGCTTAGCTTAGCTCATAGCTGACTTGCTAGCACCATGGCCTCTTCACCTGTCCCTCCTGCACTTTCCTGCTCATTGTGTCAGATGTTTAGTTACTCCTCGACCTCCTTTGCCAGTAGTGATACTTGTAACAAATGCAGCATATTTGCAGCTCTGGAGGCCAGGATTACTGAATTGGAGACTTGGCTTCGCACCCTCAATTCACCCGTAGCTAGCCAGGCCCCTGTAGGCGGTGCAGCCGAAGATAGCGTAGGCCCCGCTAGTTGTCCCCTGACAGACATCAAGCAGCTGGGGAAAGAGGGCAGCTGGGTGAAGGTGAGGAGGAAGCATAGTCTTAAACAGAAGCCCCAGTTACACCACCAATCTGTTCATATGTCAAACGGTTTTTCCCCACTCAGCGACACAACCGCCGGGGGTCAAACTCTGGTAATTGTTGATTCTGTTCTGAGACGTGAAGCTAGAGAAACCAGCAACCATAGTCAATTGTCTCCCAGGGGCCAGAGCAGGTGACATTGAGGGAAATTTAAAACTGCTGGCTAAGGGTAAATGTAAATTCAGTAAAATCATAATTCACGTCCGCAGTAATGACACCAGGTTACATCAATCGGAGGTCACTAAAATCAATATTGAATCGGTGTGCAACTTTGCCAAAACAATATGACTCTGTAGTTTTCTCTGGTCCCCTTCCCAATCAGACCAGGAGTGACATGTTTAGCCGCATGTTCTCCTTAATTAAATTGCTGGCTGTCTGAGTGGTGTCCAAAAAATGATGTGGGCTTCATAGATAATTGGCAAACCTTCTGGAAGAAACCTGGTCTTGTTAGGAGAGACGGCATCCATCCCACTTTGGATGGAGCAGCTCTCATTTCCAGAAATATGGAAAAATTTATTATGCCCCCCAAAATATGACTATCCAGAGTTGGGACCAGGAAGCAGAGTTCCAGTCTTACGCGCCTCAGCTTTACTGTGTTCCAGCAAAGTATCCAATAGCAGTGACAACTCCTCCACAGTAGCAGGTGGGATTTTTCTTTTTTAAGGACGGCTCCTTTTACCTTTCAATACGGATGGTCTGTTTATGTTTTGATCAAGAGCCTTTTTTTTGGGCAGCTGAAGAGGAGAAGTCTATCTTATGGCCAACCTCTGGCTGTATCTTGGTCATATTACCCAGTAAAACCCAGCATGCAGGTTCATCTGTAACAGTCCTTGTGCCACGGATCTGCACTGTTGCTTCTACATTAAACAGAAGAGCAGCGACATGGATGCAGGTCTCCGCGACTCCGGCCATACAGGTGCAGTGGGCGGCTTCAACCTTCCCTGTGATGCTCACAGTGACCCATGGCTGCAATGCTGGTTCATTCAGTCTTTGAGAGTGCAGCACCTGAAACACACACAGACAAAGTTCATTTAAAGACAAGAACTATGAGCCAAGGCCGACATAAGTGTTTTATCTACTTTATCATAAATATAACAAAGTGTTTAGAAAGTTAGCACATACATGTAATTTTTCATTTTTTTATGCATCCATCTATAGAACGCTGCATGTTATATTCTAAATCTGCCTGTTCTCTGTCAGAAACCTGCCTGCAGAAAATGAACCTAAAGTGTGTAATGCAAGGATGTCATCACTTTAGAGATGGAGAAAACATAAAGTGAGAATTATGAATCACTTAATATGATAAGGAGATTCTGCAGGTCATTAATCAATGTATAAAACTAAAATAAAATGTATTTTTAGTGACACAAGATACAAATATGGAAGCAAGATGTATAATTAGAATTATTTATAATAAATATGAATAAATCATTGCAATTTCTTTAACCATAAAGAATAACTAAATCCTTCAGGACAATGTCACATTAATGCACTGAACTCACTATGTTATCCCTCTAACAGCCTCCACATGTTCTCACTGTAATTTCACCCTCATGAATGAATTTATGCTGCACTAATCTGAATGTTTGGAGGGAAATCAAACGCATTTTACTCGCAGTACTCGAGCTGACTTACCTTTGAATGAATGACGACTTGTACGCACTGACTCCACAGACAAGGTACGAAAATATGTCAGGCTACGTCAGTAGCGGTAGGTCTTCAGGATTTTTACTCCACGGCCCTATTTCATACGGGTCCACATTTCCAATGCACGCGATTTTCTGAAGGTACCGCTGCTTCGCCTCTGAACGCAATCGGTCTCTATACAGTCAATTTGCTTTTGAGCTGCTTTTAAGCATTTTTCTTGTAGTCGTCGTTCCAACACAGTGTGTTTGTTTTGATTTGTAGACCTCGAAAATGGCGCCACGGTCCCACAATGCATTGCAGCATGACGTCAACTCCAAAGCCCTATATAATCCACCCACTGTTATCATCTTCAATGCCCTGTACCAACATAGAGCAGAGCAGCTACCTGAACGCTACCCCTCACTACGTACGACTCTGGATACTGTAGCTCCTGTGAAAACTAAGGCCTCAAATCCGAAGTACCTGACTCCGTGGTATAATTCTCAAACACGTAGCCTAAAGCAGATAACTCGTAAGCTGGAAAGGAAATGGCGTGTCACAAATTTAGAGGATCATCATTTAGCCTGGAGAAATAGTTTGCTGCTTTATAAGAAAGCCCTCCGCAAAGCCAGAACATCTTACTATTCGTCACTGATTGAAGAAAATAAGAACAACCCCAGGTTTCTCTTCAGCACTGTAGCCAGGCTGACAAAAAGTCAGACTGTTGAGCCAACCATTCCTGAACTAGTAATGATTTCATCATTACATCATTCATCATGTAATATTATCTACAGCTACCTTTAGTACCATTGATATTCATTTAGACTCTTTTTCTCCAATTGATCTTTCTCAGTTCACTTCAATAATTACTTCCTCCAAACCATCAGTGAGTCTTTTAGACCCCATTCCTACAAAACTGCTCAAAAAAGTCCTGCCATTAATTAATGCTTCAATCTTAGATATGATCAACCTATCTCTAATAATCGGCTATGTACCACAGGCCTTCAAGCTGGCTGTAGTTAAACCTTTACTTAAAAAGCATCTCTAGACCCAGCTGTCTTAGCTAATTATAGGCCAATCTCCAACCTTCCTTTCATATCAAAAATCATTGAAAGAGTAGTTGTCAATTAGCTAACAGAGACCTTCCCAAAGTGTGGGGCCCGCCTCCTAGGGGGGACGCAGAGCCATTGCAGGGGGGCGCGGTATGAAAAGGGGGGGGGGGGGAATGCTTGGACACTGCTATAGCACGGGGCGCCCACAGAAACGCAAAGCAGGAGATGAAGCATAGCTGAATATGTTTCCAAACCAACTTCATTCTAAGCCAAAGACTAGAAAATATGGTGAAGCATATCTTCCCTTTGGCTTCACCTGCACAAGTGCCAAGGTAGGTCTCCCCTGCAGAATTGGTTTTCCCTTCGTCGGGAGCAGCGCTGGGTTCTCCAAATCATGGACAAACAGTATCCCACTTTCTTGATTTTTAGTTCACAAACACTTGTAATGACTACTCCTGACATTTTGGACATGTTAGCTCTTTATACAGTAAAGTTACAGTGGGATACAAATAATATCAGGCTGTTCCTGTAGTATCCCACAGTTGTTTATGTTTTTAAACCCATTTTGTACGGAGAGGCATTTTTTGAAAAATGTATTGATAGCAACGTTGAATATTATTACACAGGAAAAAAACAACTACACATAAAATAATCACACCGTGACGCATCTGCCCTTTGTAAATGGAGGGACAGTAACTGCGTGTGTATATGTAAGCGTGTAAAACCTGAAGATAGTCAGATAAACAGTATTTTGTCTCTATCTGCCATTCTGCAATTCATCTCATGTAAACAATAACGTGGCGCACAGCGTGACGTGAAAGAAGGCACATACCTTTGACGTTGCGTGACGAACTCTGTATTCCTCGTCCACATGTAAATGCAAAAAAGGAGTTTTAAAAAATCTCAGTTTTCAGTGATTCGAAACGCCGTTTACGTGTGGACGAAACAGCTGCGTTTTCAAAAATACCCGTGTAGGTGTGGACATAGCATAAAAGAGTTAGTTTATTTTATTACTACCTGTAATTTATTGCAGATTACTTGTATTTGCTTAATTGTTTACAAAATTTTTGAGGTGTGAAATAAACCGCAATGGAGTAAAATATGGGTGTGTGTGGTTGGAGGATGTGTTTGTGCGTGCGTGTGTGTGCGCGTGCGGAGGGGGGGGCGCGAACATTTTTCTTGTAAAACAAAGGGGGGCCCAGCAAAAAAAGTTTGGGAACCACTGATCTAAGTGGTTACTTCACCTTAGCGACCACAACTGAAATGAGTCATTTCCTTATAAGGGAAAAAAAGAAATTACTTTTTACTGTATAAAAAGGTGAAACTCGTATATTATAATCATTAACATGCAGTCTCTTCTCACCCTTGTCAAAGGCTCCAGAATTAAAAACAGCAACAACATAAAGTAAAACTCCAAAAAAGGACATTTCATATAAACTTCATTCATTCAGGCTGACTCTTTGTCTGGCTCTCAGGTACAGTTACGGGTAAACTGTTCGTTGGTCTGTTCCATATAAACCTTTAACAATTTAGCTAAAAAGAATCATAAGATAATACGTGTGAACATGATCATATAGTGAGACAAATAACATAAAAATAATCGAGAATTATCACTTTAAAGTGAGATATAAAGGCACGTGTCGCCATTTTGCTCCCCTTTTATTATAATGGTACAGTCGACACAAATCTGGAAGATCGCAGCAAACTGCCGCCTGTGCTGTAGTGATGGGATTTCCGGCTCTTTTTAGAGAGCTGGCTCTTTCGACTCGACTTACTAAAAAGAGCCGGCTCTTTCGGCTCCGAACCGGCTCTTCAGATTGTTTTGTTGCTTTAATTAATTTATTATTAACAATAATATAAAATTATGCACAAAAGGAATTACTAATGTTAAAAAAAAAAGTGGTTTTATTTATATATGTTTATATATAAATATATGTGGTGGCCCCTAGAGACAAAGCACGTACAAACTCCAAAGCACATTACTAGAGTTAACTGAACTTCCAAAACAGAGCTACCTAAATCACTTAAATTACACAATTGAAAGCATATGTGTATTGTTTGTGTATTTATACACAAGCACTCATATATATTCAAATAATTAAAAAAAAATGTTCATTTACCTGTTACTACCACACACCAAATCCGGTCGTTGGTACTTGCTGGCTTGTGTAGCCACTAGGTAACAAAAGCTCAACACTGCGCCGAGCATCCTGGAGCACTTCTGTTGTGTTTTCAACGTGCTTCTGAGTTTTTACGTGTTTTGGAGTTTGTACGTGCTTCAGGGTTTGTACGTGCTTCAGAGTTCGTACGTGTTTTGGAGTTTGTACGTGCTTTGTCTGTAGGGGCCACCGTAAATATACTTTTATTTATTCACTCCACATAAAATGTAATAAATAAATCATATAATACAAAAACCAACTAGTCACAGTTCAACTTTTAACTATTTAAATTTTCAGCTTTTTCCTTTTAAACAAATTAAAAATGAAACAACACAAAACACTACAAACCACAACACAATTAAATATAAATTAAAATATGAAAACAAAAAGAAGATGTACATTCTCTGTCATATGGGCCTGCATGAATAAACTTTCTGAATCCTTTATCATCCGCAACTGAAAATAGTTGTGGATGATTACTATACCTTTCTAATGTGACATTGTTGTCCCTGGCTCTCTGTCTCTCTCTCTCCCTCCCGCTCTGTTCCTGTGCTACTGCGAGTGTAACTACCGCCCCTCTGCCCAGCGCAAAGCACAAGGCTCGCGGAGTGAAGCGGAAAAAAAGTGCGAGAGGGAGGGTGAGAGAAAGAAAAAAACCCACGGCTCGCGATAAGGAGCCGGCTCGCGTTGTTCACGTCAAAGATCCGGCTCTATGAGCCATTTCGTTTGTGACCGACACATCACTACTGTGCTGTAGCCACTCCCCATGGATCACCAAACAGCTGCAAATTACTTACATGTAGATCTAAATCTGATGATTAACTTTCAAGGTTGAATTAAACTAGCTTCATACCGGAGTCCACAGTAAACGCCTTCACTGGACTTTAGTTAGTTTACATCTTCATGTCATAGGACTGTACACAAGTGAAACCCTGCATTATCATCCATCAGTCGGCTTCCCATTTTCCAGTTCATAGTTGCAGTCGTAACCCAGCTGACATAAAGCGAAAGGCGGGGTACCCCCCGGAGAGGTTCCCATCCTGTCACAGGACCAACACACAGAAAACCATTCACACTCACATTCACACGTGCGGCCTTTAAAAAAAAAAAAATTTGAATCACGAGTTAAGTTATCCCCACTAATTGCATGTATCTAGACTGTAGGAAGAAACTGGGGAACCCACGCAAATCCTGGAGAATATGTAAACTTCAGAAAGGCGACAGACAGATGGTGGAATCAGACCCAGGACCTTAAATATGTTTAACTAACTTATTAAATTCTGGGAAGCGAGAATTTAAAATGTTACATAACCATGAATAATGTTTCAGCACAAATTGTAGAGAAAATACAAAAAACCAGAAAAAAATGTTGTCTTTATTTGTAACATCTCACACAGCAATTTTACCAACCAACAAAAACACAAAGAGAGGAGACACATTGTGTATCAGTCGTATATTTCTGTGACAGGTTATTAATACACGACTGAATGTTACACCTGCTGAGTGACATGATGTCTAAACGTGAATTCCAAACTAAACAAGCATCTCATTTTTCAGCATTTTTACTTTATTTTATTGACTTGTTCTAAAAAACAAAACAAAACAAAAAAAACACCACCAACAAAAAGAAAAACAACTCAATTACAACTAAAGACACTGAAATGTTGTAATTACATTCACAGTCTGTGAAAACATGACATCTGTTATGTCGGCCTAATACAGTGTTACTGAGTTACATGTGCATAGGGTTGCCAACTCCCTGAAAAATAAATAAGGGACACCTCGTGGCCAGGGCCGGGCAACCCAGTTGTCTTCACCGTTCCCAGTGTGGTGAATTTTGTAGCTCTTTTTTTTTTGTGTGTGAAATTATTTTTTTTAACCATTTGACTTGAATTTGATTTAAGTAGATGCATATTGTTTGTGATATGACCATATGGGAAACAAATGATCATTTAGCCATTTATTTTTAGCTCAAAATGACAACATTAACACAATAAAACAGGTCTCTTTCTTAAACAGAAGCCTGTCATGCTTAACTTTTGAGAATATAAGTAAATCTTTCTTTAAAAGAACTGTCCTGCTTAACTTAAAATTATATAAATTAACAGAAAACAATAGAACGAAAAACATTCTTGTAACAGTGCACATTTAGTGCATTTAGTACAATTGGCTTCAGTTGAGGTATTATTTCAGCTTTTCTAATGCTAATCAGCTGCTCCCGTTAGTAAACCCGCTTGTTCCCATGATTACGCATTATAACTCATCATCATTATTCATCTGTGTATTACTTTTATGTATTAGTCATCTATTTGTTGTAATCATCTCTCCTTGCAGTTGTTTGTTACACAAAATAAATTATATTATCACTTCTGGCCACATAGCGCTGATATTCACTGCACATGCCCATATTAACCTTAACCAGAGGGTTTTAAAAAACCAACCAATGTTTACATACCATATCTGCTTTTGCCGTGGCCTGGTGGACAAAAAATTGGTTAAGGGTTCCCGAGCTTTCATGCCCCTCATGTTCTTCATGTGCCCACCATTAGAAGCATGTCTATGGAAAAAGTGCGCTGGCACACAGTGCAGTGCGCGTTATAGGTGTTATCGTGCACTTTTCCAGCCAGGTGTTTTCCTTTTCCCATTCCTCCCAGTACTTTTGCAGCCTTTTTTTTATTTCTCTGAGGGGAACAAACATTGCTGGTCTAATGCCGGGCTTACACTGTGCGATTTTTGGCCCATTTTGAGCCGATTTTTGAGTCGTGCGACCTATTTGGTGATCGGCCCGATTTTGGCCTTCATCGTGCATCGTTCAATTCAATTCAATTCCATTTTATTTATATAGCGCCAAATCACAACAAAAGTCGCCTCAAGGCGCTTTATATTGTACAGTAGATAGCACAATAATAAATACAGAGAAAAACCCAACAATCATATGACCCCCTATGAGCAAGCACTTTGGCGACAGTGGGAAGGAAAAACTCCCTTTTAACAGGAAGAAACCTCCGGCAGAACCAGGCTCAGGGAGGGGCGGCCATCTGCTGCGACCGGTTGGGGTGAAAGAAGAAAAACAGGATAAAGACATGCTGTGGAAGAGAGACAGAGATTAATAACAGATATGATTCAATGCAGAGAGGTCTATTAACACATAGTGAGTGAGAAAGGTGACTGGAAGGGAAAAACTCAATGCATCATGGGAATCCCCGGCAGCCTACGTCTATTGCAGCATAACTAAGGGAGGATTCAGGGTCACCTGGTCCAGCCCTAACTATATGCTTTAGCAAAAAGGAAAGTTTTAAGCATAATCTTGAAAGTAGAGATAGTGTCTGTCTCCCGAATCCAAACTGGAAGCTGGTTCCACAGAAGAGGGGCCTGAAAACTGAAGGCTCTGCCTCCCATTCTACTTTTAAATACTCTAGGAACAACAAGTAGGCCTGCAGAGCGAGAGCAAAGTGCTCTAATGGGGTGATATGGTACTACAAGGTCATTAAGATAAGATGGGGCCTGATTATTTAAGACCTTGTATGTGAGGAGCAGGATTTTGAATTCAATTCTGGATTTAACAGGAAGCCAATGAAGGGAAGCCAAAACAGGAGAAATATGCTCTCTCTTTCTAGTCCCTGTCAGTACTCTTGCTGCAGCATTTTGGATTAGCTGAAGACTTTTCAGTGAGTTTTTAGGACATCCTGATAATAAAGAATTACAGTAGTCCAGCCTGGAAGTAATAAATGCATGAACTAGTTTTTCAGCGTCACTCTGAGACAGGATATTTCTAATTTTAGAGATGTTGCGCAAATGGAAGAAAGCAGTCTTACATATTTGTTTAATATGTGCATTGAAGGACATGTCCTGGTCAAAAATGACTCCAAGGTTCCTCACAGCATTACTGGAGGCCAAGGTAATGCCATCCAGAGTAAGAATCTGGTTAGATACCATATTTCTAAGATTTCTAAGATCGTGTAGTATACGTGGGGTAACGAGAAGCGATTCACACCTCACGACCAGCCCCCGATCATCAATCGCTCGTGAGGGTGTCACCGCAGCTGTTCACACTGCTCACGCACAAACACGTAAACGTCGGTGAAAAAGACGGAGCAGCACGGCTGTGCAGCGTGTGATCTGGACACAAGTGATGGAGGCACAACTTGTAGAACTTAGGAAAGCTCTTTCGAGCCTTTTCGATGTGGCCTCACAAAATTATCACGACCACAACAACTGTGAAAATAGTTGGATTTACACTGCTGCTCAATCACAGCTGCCTGATCAATGTTTTTCATTAGCAATTTAGCAAAGTTGATGGTGGTGGTGTGTCTGTGTGAGTGAAAGACAGAGAGGGAGAGCGAGCGACAGAATTTCTGTTATAACCTTCATTTTATGGAGGCACAGTGTGAGCACTCAGGTCGCATCAGAGCATCGGGCGTGAGACCCTGCATCGTGACCTACGAACTTATAACCACTGCGAGTCAATCGTGCAGTTTGAGCAGAAGCTGAATAAAGCTGGGCATACACTGTGCGATTTTTTTCAGTCGCGTTATTCAGCTTCTGCTCAAACTGCACGATTGACTCGCAGGGGTTATAAGTTCGTAGGTCACGATGCAGGGTCGTGGTTTGGTTGGTTTCTCTCAGGAGGTGTCCACTTTTTAAGCTGATTTTCACTTTGGTTGACTGAAGGTCAAGTTCTTCATGACTGAGCCAAGTGTCCTCTTTTTTTTGGAAATAAAATAAGCTCACCCTAGTATGGTAACATGCACAGACGTAGGTATTCTGGAATAAAAGTTTCTTCTTACCTTTGTCAAAGACTCCAAAAATAAAAACGGCAATGACATAATGTGTAATTCTAAGCTGTGGCATTGTTCCTCCATGCTGTACCGCCAGAAAAACCGCCAAAGCTGGAAACAGTGTTGCCAACTCGTCAATAAGGAAAATCGCTATTGGTTGTCCTAAAAGTCGCTAGAAGTCGCTAAATGACGTCATAGCCTAATTTGCATAATTGGTCATGCTAATATAATTGTAACCTACGTTGTTGGAGAGAGAAATAACATCGTGGAAGAGACATAAACTGAGTAAAAAACGTCCTAAATGAAGTTAGAAGTTATTTAGAACTACAAATTAAATTTCTTTTAGCAATTATTGTTTTTTAATGTCATAATTCCAACCCTGCTCCTTTATCCGGGCTTGGACCGGTGTTCTGGGAACACCGGCAAAAATGACCCGAAATAGGCACTCTGGTGGAGTTACTTTGTGTGTGTGTGTTTATAAGTAGTTTTAAACCTTGTGGTCCACAAAACAGCATAACAGTAAAAGAAGAACTGACTGCGTTACAGTCAGTGCGGGAGCAGCGGCTTCGCTCATGCGCGATTCATTTGCCATTTGGACGCATAGGTGTGAACGTGTCCTGCCCTGATAGCAGCTGGGGGAGGACTATCCTCCGCCTGTGAGCGCTTTGGCACGGGCGAGGTGCCCACGGCAGCAACCGCTGCTTGTTGAGAGTAAGCGATACGCGTTTTCACGTCAAAAAGTCATTATAAATAAGTCTCCAATAATACCAGAAAAAGTCGCCAGATTTGTCGCTAGTCGCTTTTTAGAAAAAAAGTCGCTAAGGGGGTGAAAACTCGCTAAATACAGCGACAAAGTCGCTAAGTTGGCAACACTGGCTGGACAGTATGGTTGCGAAAGAAACCGCTACTACTTCCGGGTAAATTGTTGTAACAATTTCTGTAATGTATGTAAAGAAGCAATAATGCCTGATGATAAAACATATATTTCATGATTATAAGGACATAGTAACAGAATTTTTCAGTAACTGATGGTTACTTATTACTTAAAAGTGCAATAACATACAGCGCAGTTGCCTTTTTGATCCCTGTATGATAATAGTACAGTCCAGAATCATATTCTTTTACTGCATTTCATGTGGTTTAAAAAAAAGCATTTCTGTCATAAAGAAAAAAGAAATGTTAGAATTTTCTCTAAAGTCATGTTTTCAGATGGGATATTAAGCTAGAGGACATTTGTTGTGAGAGGTCTCTCTGTGGAAAGCTGTTATATTCTCATCTATTTACAACTAAATTGCAGGTTGTTTGTGTAGATCCCAAAGTCTTTCAGCTGCTGAACACAGATGTTCATCAAAACCAGCTGGACAGCATAGTGTAAAGTTACCAGATAAACTGAAACTCTTTGAAAAGAAATTAATATTGAATACATGCTATTCTCCAAAAGTTGAATCTGTTCATCTGGACGTAGCGTTTGATGGGAGAAACGTTTCGTCACTCATCCAAGTGACTTCTTCAGTCTCAGCTGACTGCAGGTTTCCCCAAACCTTATAAACAGTACATTTGCATAATGACTGAAACCAGCCCACTGAAGGAACAATGGGCTGTGAGGTCAGTTCCTTAATCATAATTATGCAAATTCCCATGACCATTGATCAACAATCACTGACCAAAACCCACTGATCAAAGAACACTGATCAATGGCCATGAGTACCATTCACAGAGAGTTGGGGAATGGTTGCAATCACAGCATTGTAAGATGGCGAAAGATGTACCCTTAGGCCCCCTCCTCGATTCAGAGATGGTCTTTCCCTTTTCACGTAAGTGGCCTCCTTGACTCCGCGCTCAAAGCAGCGTTCTTCCCTGTCCAGGATGTGTACATCCTCATCGTTGAAAGAGTGTCCACTGGCCTGTAGGTGTAAATAAACTGCAGAGTCCTGGCCTGATGAGGTTGCTCTTCTGTGTTGTGCCATCCGCTTCGCTAGAGGTTGTTTGGTTTCCCCGATGTATAAATCCTGGCAATCCTCCTGGCACTTAACAGCGTACACTATGTTACTCTGTTTGTGTCGGGGGACCCGATCCTTGGGCTGGACCAGTTTTTGGCACAGCGTATTTTGGGGTTTAAAAGCCACAGAGACACAGTGTTTAGAAAAAATGCGTCTCAACTGCTCCGATACTCCTGACACATATGGGATCACTACAGGTTTTCGCTTGGGCAGCGGTTGTCCTTCTCTCCTGGATCGGCTGGAGCTTTCTTTAGGAGCCTTTCCAGCTTTGACAAAAGTCCAGCTGGGATAACCACATTTACTCTGGGATAACCACATTTACTCAGGGCCTTCTTCTTCAAATACATGCTATTCACATGTGAGTCAAGAATACTATACAAATGAAACCACACAACATAATTAAAACATATTGAAGCTGAACACATATATATTTATTCTACTGTTTCACAAATCCTTTGTTTGGTTATCTTTCTAGAATTACACGCATAATTCCTTTTAAAATATGGCATTCCCTTTAGAGAGAGGTGCCAAACATTTATAATAAATAAATATAGATATATATTTAATGATTCCAAAATAAATCAATAAATCAACACTGTCGCCCATTTTTTAAAAATTTAAAGTAACATGATGGCCCAAAACAAAACAAAAACAATTATGTACAGTATATGTATTTTTTACATATTACATATTACTTCTCTAACCTAGAACACTAAAAAGAACAACAACATGAAAATATGCACAGTGAAAACAAACAGACATATTTTTCATATTTACAGTATGTTACAAAATTACACAGACACTGTACAGTTGTGTAAAAAATTCATTATGGTAAACAGAAAGTTAATTAAGCCCCAGTACGATGATTTCTTTTGGTGTAGTCCTTTGTTTTTCTTCAGGATTGAACTTCTTTGTTGTTACCGTTATTGTGGAAGTTTTCCATTAAATAAAGCCTGCAGACAAGCGGTGAGCGGTAGCTAACATTCTTTAATCAAAACAAAGAACAGAAAACTAAGCTTGGTGGAGAGACGGTCAGCAGAGTCTCTCTGAGGCTACGTCCACACTAGCCTGGATAGATTTGAAAAAGGCGTTTTCATCACACTAGCGTTTTCAGTCGTTTCACAGAGTTGTGCGTCCACATTGAAACAGCCGAAAACGCTTATGTTCCAGCACTGCGCACACGCAAAAGCAAGTGATAATTAAAGAATTTGAAGAAAAGCTATCTGGAGCATGTACAAACTGATATGAATCTTTTTTAGGGCGGTCAAAATTGAGAGCAATCAAAACAACTTCTGTATAATGCACTCTGCTATCTTTGTTTAATTGGTCACATGACTGCATCACATGACTAAAATGCGTCCTTCATTTTAGAAAGTCTGCATTTTTGAGAGAGTTTTCAAAAGTCTCAGTGTGGACGCGAGGCCAAACCGAGAAAAACGATGCATTTTCAAACTAAAACGCATTAGTGTGGACGTAGCCTAAGAGACAAAAGACTTTTCCTGTGGAGTGGTCTGCTTCCCCCCAACTTTCTTACCAGGCCCCCACCATCTGTCTAACTGCATGAATGTGAAACATGCTAAAGTCCAGTGGCACTAAGGCAGTATAAAATTAATTAATGCGAATAATACATGAATAAAAGAAATTCGTATACACCATCTTGTGGGATACTTTCTGTCATTCAAATCTTTGTTTCAGTTTTCATCAAAAATGAGTCTTCTTGCTGGTGCTGATGGCAACACTTGGTTATGGTTTTGTTGAGTTCGCTCAGGAGTCTCTTGTCTGACTTCCCTGTACTCTTGTGTATAAGTCCTTAAAATGAGAGCAAACAAAAAAGTTACATTTTTTAAATATTACTGTATGATTGAGAATAAAGTTACAGCAAAGTGTGAGAACATTTAAAAATTGAAAGTGAAATGTGACAACAGAGGCTGAAATTTCCAGTTGTAAATTCACAGGATAAAGAGTCACTTACTCCTCAGTGTCTCTGTTTGCAGTTTCAGGTGTTTCATTCGACTGAATCGCCATGTGTGAAAGACTGAAAAATGTAAGAAATTTATTATTTATTAAATTAATTATTGCTAATAAACTCACACAAATGCATTATGATATACTTGAAATAAATAATAAAAACCATAGTTTGGACCCTTGACCTCTAAGAAAAATGGACAGTTCACAATAGTTCTGAAAGTTCTTGACTTCTCAAACTGTATCTCCATGCAGCTCTAACAGCAGTGATCCAAACACAGCAGACTGTGCTGGCAGCAGTGGGAGAAGATGCTGAATTCAGCTGTCAGCTCTTGGAGACTAAAGACATCCTTCAGGTCACATGGCAGAAAATCTCAAATGATGTGGAGACAAATGTCGCCACCTACAACAAGTACTTTTGCCAAAAAGTGAATACTGACTTTACAGATAAGGTTGAGTTTAAATATACTGGACTACAGAACTGCTCCATAGTCATCAGGAATGTGATGGTGCAGGATGAAGGATGCTATCACTGCCTGTTTAACACTTACCCTGAAGGCTCCTTCACAGGTAAACCCTGCCTCCATGTCTTTGGTAAGAACCTTTATCTTCTGTCAACAAATGTCAGAGCTACATTTCCTGGACATAAATGTGTAAGCAGCTGGCATGTTTGTAAGAACATGTTGATGATATGTCCTGATCCTTCGCAGAGCTGCATGAACCTGTTCTTGATGTCAGGGTGACAAACTCTACTGAAGAGTGGGTTGTTTCCTGTTCAGCCACTGGTTGACCTGCTCCCACTGTAACTGATTATCTGCAGAATAACTTGGGCACAAAACAAACTTCACTGTTCAAAACCTTGCAGACTTCACTATATAGAGTGCAGACAGTGTGGACCCTCTAAACTAGGTTTGTGGGATTTGATCTTTCAAGAAATGCAGACCAAACTGTTTTTGGTTGTATTCACTTAAACAGGATGTCTTGAAGAATTTACTGGAGTCAACAGCAACAGCATAGTGCAGGCATAACCATCATACAACCTCATCGCTGTACATTTCCTCCATGCTCCTAGTAACTTCCTAGTGTTCTGTTCCCAGTTTGTTTTCTAGTTTGAGTTTCCAGTTAAGTTTGTTGTATTAATCGTTTGAGTTTTTCCAGCAATAAAGCTGCTGTTTTGAGTTTACTCTCTGGGTATCGGTCCCGTGTTTGGGTCAAACATCCTGTCTGCCACACAGCAAACCATGACTATTTCAAATCATATTATTTTGCCCTTCCACACTGAGAAGCAAAATTTCGAGCTCAAACTGAGTTGATCAGCTTTTTGAATGTTAAGTACCGGTAACTTAACTTATAAATTGAGTTCTAATAACAAGTTGATAAAAACTGAGTTCAGTCTACTTAATATTTGTAATTTAATACAATATGAGATTTAAGAGAGTGGAAATTATTAACACAAATCATAGTTTTTATTTAAACCTCTTAGAGAAAATAAAAGCTACCATTTTAATTATTTGACAGGTAATAATGGTGAAACATTCATATACAGAATCTTGATACAATAATAATGAAAATTATGAATTTATGCAGAAAAACTGAAAACAGCTTTTCAGAAACCATTCAGAGTTTCACAGACTGTGTGTGTTTCACTTCTATCTGAACTAGAGCTGGGCGATATAAGATTTTTTCATATCACGATGTTTTTTTCATTTCAGGCGATAACGATATATATCACGATATAAGCCAAATAACTATATTTGTAAGATTTAAATGTGCCGTTGCTCACAAGTAAAATGTGAAATAATCAGCAGCTTGTTTTGATTTAAATATTTATTTCCCATAATAAGTTCAACAATGTAGATGTACTTAAGGAACATGAGACTTTTTCAGATAAATAAAGGCAAATATTGCAAACTACACAAAAGGCAGCCGCTAAAGCGTTTAAGTTTCAAAATAGAACAAACAAACAGACTAAATTGTCAATTCCACTTAGAAACAAAATATTAATTCTAAAAATAAATCTTAGGTCGTTTTACAGAAGAACAGACAAAATTGACTAACTTTTGTCAATATCAAATAAACTGAGAACTAAAAGGAAATTCTCAATCTCTCCTTGTTGTATAGCTTAGCTTTTCAAACAGTTTTAACAGTGACTTTAGTCTGACAAAAGCTGAATGACGAATTAGCGCTTTCAGTCAGAGATTGAGCATGCACCGCTTTATTGTATTTCCAGACTTGCTTTCGGCACAATTTACAGTGCGTGCTACTCTGTTTTTTTACTCAGATATTTACTCATATATGCTTAGAAGTATATAAGTAGGTGTAGATTGGTAGAGGTTTGGTCCTTAATAGTCTGCAAGCTTTGTGTGCATTCCAGAGCTCTCTGACTTTCACACCCACATTTTAGGAGCATGGGAGAGGTCGTACCTTGTCTTAGTGTTTTATGGTAGGATAAACGTATCTATGTCTGTTTTAGTCTAAGTGCCTTTTGTTTAGATGGACGGCTCTGGGGAGTCTTCCTGGGGTCACAGTTTGACCCCACACACACACATATACACACACACACACACACACAAGGTATTCTTTGTTCACATGTATACCTATGTAAAGATGTCATATGTTAATGAACCTATGCATATTCATGTAACCACAATAAAAGAGCAGTGTTACGGGAGAGCGGACGAGAGCAACTGGGGTCAAGCGAAGGAACGGCACCTGTCCAGTTCTCTCCCGTGCACGTGAAACATAAAGAATGTTGCCTACTTCGTGTCTTGCTTGCTGTGTAATTACATTGCCTTCAACGTTCCAGCGGATAGGGTTAAGCTATAAACCTATCACAGTCATTTTTGATTACATTTACATTATTATAAAGTTTGAATGAATAAAGCTTTTAGGTATTTTACATTAATTATCTCTCTCTCTCTTCTTTTTTTTTTAATTGTCACAGGACATTGATAAAAGCATCGCCACTGCCATAGCAGAGACAGTCTTTGGAATCTGTGTCATTCGATCAGAGGGTGCGGAGCCTGGCGATGACCCTCAGGATGTTATGATTGTTCTAGAGGGGTGGAAGTGATGGGTGAGTTGGGCAATGTAGCTTTTGCAGTGGCAATGTTGCTTGGTCTGGTCTACTCACTAAACCTGAGCTACCCTCCGGAACTCAGGTACACCTTTGAGGTTCTGCAGAAGATTCTTATGGAGTTGGATTCACACAAACTATCCAACAAAGTACAGGTTCTCAAAACTCTTCTTTCTCGTTGAGAAATGTTGCCAATACAACAGCTACACCATGTATCTGGAACATGAACCAGAAAGAACTGCAGACAGATGATACCATGCATTTTTTATTCATTTTGAGATATACAAAATTGGTGATATTTGTTTTTTTGAAAGTGCATCTCTTTGACCTTCAAAATCACTTGATTCAGCCGTTCATTGTGGTTAAAAAATGGTTTGAACAGGTTAAGTTTCCACCATGTCCACTACTTTTTTGTTTTTCTGTGATATAACTTGCATTACATGTATTCTTCACACGTTATGTGAAATTTGCTATAAATCCAATAAATTGGAGAAAACAAAAAGATCTGTATGACAATTTTTTTTATTTAAGTTTTAGATATTGTAATAGTGCAATGCATGTTATCCAGACTCTAGACTTTGTTAAATACTCCAAAAAAATTTCTCTTTAAATGAACTTAAAATAATCATGGAAAGAATTTCCACATTATTAAATGGCTTTCTATTAGCATTAAACACTTGTGTTGGACTAACATAATTTGTATGAGTTGGTTCAACTCAATTAACTTAAGTTGGAACCAAATTCAGTACATTAGTTGGAGAAAACCTACTGAATTGAGTTGGAACAAAACCCTTAAAGTTGGATCAACACTATTATCTTATATTGGATTCAAATGCAGTAAATACGTTGATTCATCAATCATTAATTAAGTTGGTCCAACTTGAGTACATTAAGTTGGAATTACAGAATTGCATAATGCTAAAATAAAGCAATTCAATCACGTGGAAATTCTTTCCATGATTTTTTTATGTTCATTTAAAGAGTTATTTTTTTGAGTGTGAGAGCACAGCTGTAGAGGTGACAGTGAATGTAGCGTTGGTGTTGGACACACTGACAGTGTTGTGCTGTGAGAAGTTGAGGTCTCGTTGTGAGACACTGAGTGTTACAGTGGGAGCAGGTCGACCAGTGGCTGAACAGGAAACAACCCACTCTTCAGTAGAGTTTGACTGTCTGACGTCAACAACAGGGTCATGCAGCTCTGTGAAGGATCAGGAAAAATCATCAACATGCTTTTACAAACACACCAGCTGCTAACAAATTTATATTAACTATATTTGTTTGAGTTCAATTCAATTCAAATTAGGCCTAATTATTCAAGACCTTGCATGTGAGCTGTCAGGATATCAAGATTTTGAATTCAAATCTAGATTTAACAGGGATCCAGTGAAAAGTCAATATAGGAGAAATCTGCTCTCTCTTTCTAGTCTCTGTCAGGACTCTTGCTGCGGCATTTTGGATTTGAAGGCTTTTCAGGGAATTTTAGGACATCCTGATAATAATGAATTACAGTAATTCAGCCTAGAATTAATAAAAGTATGAACTAGTTTTTCAGCGTCATTATGAGAGAGGACATGTCTAATTTTAGAGATATTGTGCAAATGGAAGAAAGCAGTCCTACATATTGGTTTAATATGTGCATTGAAGGACATATCCTGGTCAAAAATGACTCCAAGGTTCCTCACAGTGTTACTGGAGGCCAAGGGAATGCCATCCAGAGTATCTGGTTAGAAACCATATTTCTAAGATTTTTAGTGCCAAGTAAAGCATGTTTTATCTGAATTTAGAAGCAGGAAGTTAGAGGGCACCCAGGTCTTTACTTCTTTAAGACATCCGGCCAGTTTAACTAAGTGTCATCTGCATAACAGTGAAAATGCATGCCCTAAACCTGTTTCTGTACTGCGATGAGGGTACAGTACTCTTGAAATAAGCCATTCCTCTGCATATGATTAGTTAGCTGTTTTACAACTTCAGTTCTAATCTGTCATCAGAGTCACTTATTGTTGGAAAAGGAAGGTTAAAGTTCTTACCATAGAGTTGGAGGCAGGTTATACCAATAAAGGCGCCTTCAGGATAAGTGTTAAACAGACAGCGATAGCAGCCTTCATCCTCCTCCGTCAAATTCTTGATGACTATGGAGCAGGTATGTAGTCCAGTGTCTTTAAACTCAAATTTATCTGTAAAGCCGTCATTCACTCTCCGACCAAAGTTCTTGCTGTAGGTGGCAATATTTGTCTCTACATTATCTGTAGTTTTCTGCCATGTGACCTGAACGACGTCTTTAGGCTCCAAGAGCTGACAGCTGACTTCAGGATCTTCTCTCTTTGCTGCCAGCACAGTCTGCTGTGTTTGTATCACTGCTGTTAGAGCTGTAGGAGATATAGTTTAATATGTGAGGCACATTCAGTTTTCAATAGAGATTGACAGACCACGTGACTTTCGCGCATTGCATGCCGGGAGGTGGTGGCAAAACATTCAAAGTACCGCATTAAATGCAAGCATTTGCAGCACCGCAAAACGTTTATTCTCCAGTTCCAATACCGTCTTGCTTTTTCTTTCCTCACCAAAAAAGGAATGTACAAAACGAAGGAGAACAATGCCGGACCGTGCAAAGACAGACTCGACGAAAAGGCAAAGAAAAGGTACTTGGAAAAAATCAAAGGAGTGAGAGGGTCAGACCCTTACGAGCACACAGAGTGGACAAAAGATGTTAACGTGCTGCCCAACTTTCACCACGCTCAGATTTATAATTATACGGTTCTTGGAGTGAGTGCATACACTCATGAAGTTTTTAGTAACTTCAGGTCACTGCAACAAGCCCAGGTACAGTTTACCGACGGATGGGTACAGGACCTTGAAATGCACCATGTGGAACACAAGACCATCGTACGAACAAAGGTAAGTTTACCAGTCTCACAAATCGTCTTCATAAATACACATTCGTTAACCGTTTATAAATAGGACCTTTGAGCTCACGGTAATTAATTAGTAGTGAAAAGAATTTCTGGTACGCATTACAGAAAATGTAGCAGTGACAATAATATTGTATGCTGTGCCCCCAGAGGAACGCGAGCCTTTTCGTGGCTGTTTTGATTTCGATCTCTGTTTTAACCGATCAAATCTCGCTGTGGTAGAAGCTTTAAAGTCTGTGTGGCCCAGTTTGAGAGAGGGTGCCCAGTCTGGATCGCATTCCAGCATTTCGTAGGCTGGTTTGCCTACAAAATACAGCAAACATTACACACAGCCACAATAAACAAAGGAGCATAGCGCGATGATTTCTGTTCAGCGCCAATTAAGACATATTAACTACCACAGAACACTTACTGTTATGTATGAACCAAGAGTTATTGTGTGTTATGCAAGCCATCGCCAGTAGGGGGCACCATGCCCAGTTATGTGTGTGTGTTACGTCTGTGTAAAGTAATAAAGAAGAAGTCAACTTGTAAACAAACTATCGTGTGTGCAGTCTGACTCGGCATAAGCTCTAATATTGTACCGACACTTCAGTGGGAATATAACACTTACCTTTGTGGAAATGCTTGGAGCAGACTAACATGTGAGGTAGAGTGTTTTCGAACGTTATATTAGGTCTTCTGATAGCAGCAATCCAGGCCATCCGTCGCCTCTCCGTGACTTCGGAGACATGGCTTGGACAATTTCTCTTCCACGCCGGAATCCAATAAAAACCAATCGCATTTCCCGTCGACTTCACGCGGCTGTCGTTCGCCCGGCTTGTGCAGTTAATAATACAACAGCTTCTTGCCATTTTTTGTTTCTTTTTATCGCTGTGTAACTGATTTCAATTGAAAGCCTGTGCCCGCTAGTACCTCTTGCCACTACTTCCCAGAATCCTTTGCGGTTTTACCCCTGAATGACGTCACATTTTCAATCTCTATTAGTCCATTTTTTTCAGTTTTCTGTTTAAATTCAAAGTCAGTATTTGCAGTAGTCATTAGTCTATGTACCGTCATTAAAGTTTTATTATAAATATGGTTGGTAAATATAGGTTAAGTGCTTCCAACATATATTAAATGTGAATATTTTTAATTGGAATAACTTTGTAAATGTTGTCATAGGCTGCTATTTACACAAATATGTCATTACTATGCTTAACCCTGATGCTCCCGCCAGGGGAGCGTCAGGGTCGGGGATGCCAGTCCCCCGCGGAGGGAGGAAGGCGGTTGGGGTCGCGAGATCCCCCAAGGGGATGGGAGAGAGAGAGAGAGAGAGAGGTGGGGGTGGGGGTGGGTTCGAGAAACACCCCTGCGAAAGCGCAGCGTGTCGCCCCGCGAGATGATAAGAGCGTGGACGGCGGGTACTAAGCGTGTTGGGGTTTGGTCGCAGAGGTGGCGTCCGGGCGCGCGCTGTACTACAACAAGAACAACAACAAGGTGCCAGCGAGAAAGAAGAAGACGAAGAAGACAATGTCACGCACTAGACCGTGGGAGCCAAAGAGCACTAAGGTTGGTACAGGCGGACCGCTTTCGCCGGCGGTGTCTTCGTCGTCGTCCTCCTCCTCCTCGTGCTCACGGTCGCCGTCAGCGTCACCATCGCCAGCGCGTTTGGCGTACGCGGGGTCGGCTCCGGTGGCTCCGTTGTTGCGACCGGCCACGTTTCGCTATGGCGGTCCAGGGGTCGAGGAAGACCAAGACCAAGAGCAGCAGCAGCAGCAGGAGGAGAACTCAGAGGAGGAGGAGGAGGAAGAGACCGAGGAACAGGAGCAAGAGGCCGAGGGGGATAACGACTCGACAGCCCGAACGCTCGCAGACGAGGAGCGGTACTCGGACTCAGAGGAGGAGAACTCAGAGGAGGAAGAGGAGGAAAAGACCGAGGAAGAAGAGCGAGAGGCCGAGGGGGATAACGACCGGACAGCCCGAAAGCTCGCAGAGGAGGAGCGGTACTACTCGGAGGATCAGGAGGACGAAAACGACGAGGTGGCGGACCATGGGTATGTGGCCACAGAGGATCACGGCTACGAAATGCCGTTGCAACTTTGCCAGGAAGGCGGCTCGCAAGGCGAGTCGAACGGCCGAGAGGAAGAGGAAGAAGCAGGCGCTGAACCCGGGCCGGGGACTTCGGAGCTTTGGCAAGAGGACGACGCCAGGTGGTGTTCATGATCTTGGGCGCGATCGCAGCCACGGCGCTGTCGGTGAAACTCGCAATGCAGATGTAGCCGATGATTACGATGAAGACTATGAAGACAAAGACTATGAAGAAGAAGACGACGAAGACTATGAAGAAGACAAAGACTATGAAGAAGAAGAAGAAGAAGACGACGGCGACCTCGACCCGCGAGGACGAGGCCCCACCGAAGAGGCCGTGGCGGCGGCGCGAGACGAGGCCTCCTCGTTCATGGCCTACTTTCCGCCGGAGACAGAGGACTCGGTGATCGCCATGACCAACCTGGAAGCGGACAGGCGCAGGCCCGCCATCGACGGGTGGAAGCCCATGGGCCGCGTCGAGTTCAGGGCCTACGTGGGGCTGCTGGTGCTCGCCGGCGTGTACAGGTCCCGGGGAGAGGCCTGCGAGAGCCTGTGGGACGCAGAGAGCGGCAGGTCCGTGTTCAGAGCCGCGATGCCGCTCAAGACCTTTCGAGCCTACTCGAGCGCGCTGCGCTTCGACGACAGAGAGGCCAGACGAGCCGGGCGAGGCGAGGGCGGCGGCCACGACAAACTGGCCCCCATCAGAGCCGTGTGGGACGAGTGGTGCGCGAGGTTGCCCGCCATGTACCGACCGGGACCGGAGGTCACCGTCGACGAGAGACTGGTGCCGTTCAGAGGTACGTACGTGGTGTGTGTTGTGCGCGTGCGTGACTGGGGGATGAGAGGAGGGAGAGGAGCGGGGAACTGCGACAACGCTAGCTTTCTGGGCATCGTTGTCGTCGGGTTCTGCGTGTGTGCTTTTACATGACTCTTTATATCTTCCACGCTCGCAAGCGCGTTCTCTGTCAAACTCACGTCTCTTCTTCCGTTTCTGCCCCAATCTCCCACACCTTCCCACATCACTCTGGGGGATGAGAGGAGGAGGAGGAGGAGCGGGGAACGGCGACAACGCTAGCTCGCTTTGTTGTATTTGTGTCGGGTTCTGCGTTTGTGCTTTTACATGACTCTTTATATCTTCCACGCTTGCAAGCGCGTTCTCTGTCAAACTCACGTCTCTTCTTCCGTTTCTGCCCCAATCTCTCCCCACTTTCCCACATCGCGCTCTCTCTCTCTCTCTCTCGCCATCAGGAAGGTGTCCGTTCAGACAGTACATGCCCAGCAAACCTGCCAGGTACGGGATCAAGATATGGGTGGCGTGCGACGCGCGTTCCAGCTACGCGTAGAAGATGCAAGTCTACACCGGCAAGCCCGACAAGCGCGGCCCTCCCGAAAAGCACCTGGCCACTCGAGTGGTCGTGGACCTCACCGAGGGATTGCCGCCGGGACGCAACGTCACCTGCGACAACTTTTTCACCTCGCGCGAGCTCGCCGACAGGCTCTTTCGCGAAAGAGGCCACACCGTGCTGGGCACTCTGCGATCGAACAGACCCGAGATCCCCAGAGAGCTGCGCTGCGTCAAGGGCAGGGCCGTGGGCTCCGTGGAATCCGTAGTACTCTGCGGCTCCGCGGGACGAGGAGAGGGAGGAGGAGGAGGTGGCGGAAGAGGGCCCGACACGATCATCCTCTCCTACGTGGCCAAGAAGAACAAGAACGTGCTGCTCCTCACCACCGCTCCTCGCTACCACCACCGCCGCTCCGGCCCGAGGCCCGGCCTAGCCGCTGCATCAGCATCAGCGACAGCAGCAGCAACAGCAGCAGCAACAGCAGCAGCGGCGGAAAACCTCCCTTGGTGCTGCATTACAACCGCACCAAGGGAGGCGTCGACAACCTGGACAAGGTCGTGAGCTGCTGCTCGTACTACTCGTACCACCACCAGCACCACCGCCGACGCTACGCCGCGCGACTCCTCTCCGGTCAAGAGGCGAAGGTGCCGCGTGTGTCCCAGGAGCAAAGATGTCAAGACCAAGATCCTGTGCCGCGAGTGCCGAGCGCACGTGTGCATCAACTGCGCCGTCACGTACTGTCCCGACTGCGCCGCTTCACGCACTGCCGCTTCCCAGACGCCGCCGCCGACGTGGCAATAACACAAGCGCCCTCGGGGGTCCTAGCGACCCCCCCCAATCATCATCATCATAACACACACGCCCCGAGGGGGTCCTAGCGACCCCCACCCTAATCATCATAACACATACGCCCGAGGGCCCTAGCGACCCCCACCCTAATCATCCTAATCATCATAACGCATATGCCCCAAGGGGTCCTAGCGACCCCCACCCTATCATCATCATAACGCATATGCCCCAAGGGGGTCCTAGCGACCCCCACACTATCACCACCACCACCACCACCATCATCATCATCATCATCAACACCATCACCATAATAACACACACGCCCTCGGGGTCTCCACGACCCACGCCCGAGAACAGGCGGGCGCACAAGGGTTAAGCAAGATTTTGGAGAGGATTGTACATACCCAGCTGTTGGATTATTTGAACGACTCGCAACTGTCTGAAATCTTCCAATCTGGTTTTAAGCCCTTTCACAGTACGGAGACAGCTCTTGTTAAAGTTATGAATGACATTCTTGTTGCTACCAATCGTGGTAAATATGCTGTGCTTGTGTTATTGGACATGACAGCTGCATTTGACACAGTGGACCACGACCTGCTGATCTCCCGCTTACACCACTTTGTGGGAATTTCTGATTTGGCATTGTCATGGATAAAATCATATCTTTCCGAAAGGAGTTTTTGTATCAAGCTGGGACTGGCCGCTTCCTCTGTGGCCCCTCTGCTTTGGGGTGTGCCCCAGGGATCTATCCTTGGGCCATTATTTTTCTCGCTGTACTTACTCCCCCTTGGTGCGATTTTTTGTAAACATGGAGTGTCATTTCATTTGTATGCAGATGACTGTCAGCTTTATTTACCTTTTAGTCATTTGGATACCTCCCCATGTCAATCACTGCTTGACTGTCTTAGCGATATTAAATTATGGATGGCAAGTAATTTTTTGAATTTTAATGGTCGCAAAACGGAAGCAATTTTATATAGCCCGCATCGTTCTACTTATACCCCAGATGTTGATTTTGGTGATTTGACCTCTCAATCACTAAAAAAAGCTCCATCACTAATCTTGGTGTTAAACTTGATTCCGCGCTTACTTTTGAAGGTCATGTAAATGCGGTGGTAAAATCAGCTTTTTATCACCTCAGACGCCTGTCGAAGGCTAAGCCTTTCCTTTCCAAACCCAATTTGGAAACTCTTATTCATGCTTTTATCACCTCACGTCTGGACTATTGTAATTCCCTTTTAATAGGGGTCGGGTCGGGCACCTTGTCACGCCTGCAGTTAGTGCAAAATGCGGCGGCATGATTTTTAACCGGTAGTAGGAAATTCGATCACATCACTCCGGTTCTGGCTTCCTTGCATTGGCTTCCCATTGAATTTAGGGTTCGTTTTAAAGTCCTTTTATTGGTTTTTAAATCTTTAAATGGTCTGGCTCCTGTCTACTTACCTGATTTGCTGAAGCCACATGTTCCTCCTCGCTCGCTTCGTTCAGCTGAGCAGCTGTTGCTGTCGGTCCCTAAGTCGCGGCTGAAATGCAGAGGAGACCGAGCTTTTTCAATTGCGGCTCCGATGCTCTGGAATAACCTTCCCCTCCAAATTAGACAAGCGTCATCAGTGCAGGTCTTTAAGTCCAGATTGAAAACCTATTTTTATTCCCTGGCTTTTAACTCTGTAGGAAACTGACACCTTCTTATTTATTTTATTGTATGTAATGATTTTATCGTATTTTTAATTTGGTAGTTGTTTTGATCTGTGTTGTTCAGCACTTTGGTCTGCCTGGTGTGTTCCTAAAGTGCTATACAAATAAACGATGATGATGATGATGAAGTTTTAAAAAGAGACTTTTTCATTTGATTACATTTTATATGATGGATTATGCAGAAAAAACAGAATTGGGCTGAAAGGTCTATTGCTTTATTACGTATTCAGGTTGTGTATCATGTTTTTAAAAAGTAACTAACTAATTAATTTGAAAAATAAGTAATCAGTAAAGTAATTGGATTACTTCTTGGACAAGTAATCAGTACTTAGTAGCTAATTACCATTAGTAACTTGACCAACACTGCTTATGTGTATCTGACAGTTGTGGAGCTTAATAAGTACAAGTCCACTGTCCAATCTAGCTGTAATTTTGCAATAAAATTTAATTTCAGTGTTAAGCATGAAGTGCCATATATTTTCAGCAGTTGACACAAATACCATAAAAGTAAAGCCAAAACATTTATTCTGTAAACAGTGTCAGTTTTTGATATAGGCGACATGGGCGTTTGCCCAGGCATCATGGGATCGGCAAAAAAACAGTTGCTCGCACCCATGCTGCCCCAACATCGTGCAAATGCATTTTGGGGATGGCATAGGCACCGATTGGTTTTCTATTGCCCATTTGCAAGGAGTAAGGGTGCCCTCCATTTACGAGGTGCGCCCGCTGCTTGGTGCAATTAATGCAATTAATCCATTTGGAACACAGAATGACTCAAAATCCCTGAAATGTCTTTGTCAAAGCATTTTGAGCAGTTTGTCCATTCTGCGCTCCAGATGGTTTGATTGTGTTAAAAATTTTAATTGCGTCAATCGTTGTTGACAGCATTAACGCGTTAACTTTGACAGCCCTAAAGCAAACATAAAAGTTGAAGGTGTCATGATATATACTTAGAATTTACACCGATTTGTCTTCTAAATTCTATCACACACACATATGTGAAAAGTGAGCGCAAGGGCCCTCGGTGCGTCTGCTGCTGCTGTGCTGAAGTCTCACACACAACCTGTAGAAAGGGGAGGGGGCGGGCTGCTTCTAAATAGTGCACATTTCATCCATAATGTTGTCAGTCCAAGCCCATTATGTTATCATTATTTTTCCTGAAGTGTGTGAAGGGTTAGGGTTAGGGGACCATCAGGTCCTCAGTTTAGAAAAAAAAAAAGAGAAAAGAAGATGAGAAATAAGCAACAGATCCCGGTAAGCAGATGAGTCATTGGTTAATGGCAGGTATTTTGTACGACATGTATCCTGAAACAAGATAACATTCACTAGTAGGGATTGGGAAAACGTCTGTTTACCTTTGTTGGCCACTTGGCTATGATAGTAAATAGTAGACAGTGATGTGGACTGTTGTCACATAATATTCATTAGCCATTCATTGGAAGAGGTGAATTGTTGATTTGTCTGCTATTCTCAACCCTAACTCTAACCCTACCCTAACCCTATCCCTAACGATGATAACGATAACGAGCCTCCGACTGTTCCCAACACTTGCACTGACTCAAACACAACCCTGTATCCAATCTTTAAGTAATGACGTACGAACTCTGCTTCCGGTTCCGAATGACTCAGCGTTTATTAATGCCGTTGTGTTTTTAACATGTTTTAATTAGAGATGGCACGATACCACTTTTTTATGTCCGATACCGATATCATAAATTCGGATATCTGCCGATACCGATATGAATCCGATATAGTGTGTTTTTTAATCAATAAAACTGTTTTTTTAATATCTTGCTGCATTTTGTATAAGTTCATACTCAAGTTTAAATAAACAACAACACTAAAGCTATTCTGTTATACCTGTATGTAAAAAATACACTGCACCCAAAATATTTCATAGTTCAGCAACACTGATCAATCTAATAAACTTAAACCTACTCCATCTTTCCTATTCTGGTATTTTAAAGAGTACTTAGCAGAAATATTAAGCAACCTAACTAATAGGGTTGCAAACTCTCAGAAAAAAAAAAAAATAGGGAACCACCCCCCACCCTCCACCTCATGATGCTTAATCGACGTAATCAACTTTAATTTGATGCAGTGTGAAAAGAAAATGCACAGGAATAAATTATTTTTCAAGAATAATTAAATAGATTCAACATCTTTCTTCAACAGAATTGCAGAATTCACAGATGGTACTTTCCCAAAGGAAAAAGTACTATAGCTTACTAGGGTATATTAGACTTAACAGTTACTATATACAGTAATGGACTTCTATACATTTTACATCAGATTAAAACTTTGAGTGTAAGATTCAGATTCAATTATTTATTAAAAGCGAGACATTTTAAATGAGAATAAGAAAGGAAAGTATGTCTTTGTGCGCCTTTTCCCTGTTAAAGCCCTATCGGCCCCCCTGGCTAAACTTTGCTAGATCCGCCCCTGCACATTTACCAGCCGTCAGCTACGTAGAAAAGGATCCTGGTGTAGAAAGTAATATTAAATAAATTCTAGCAACAGCTTATCAAGCTTAAACGTGCTGCTGTTGTTCAGCCGCTGGTTTCCTCTTTCTGGTGCAAAGTTGACCAAAAACAAAGAAGAGAGACGGACTCGCGACAGAAAAGCCGATCAGCTGATCATTAAGCAGTTTCACGATTGAAGTAGCAGCAGGAGAGAGAGAGAGAGAGAGAGGCAGTCACTCCATATATCGGTTGTTAAGCTTAACGCTGGAATGCTTTACAAACATTCAGAGATGAACTTACACACTTGTTTTTCTTCTCTCTAGGATAACTTCCTCGGAGATGAAATGCTGGTTTGGTAGCGAGGCTACAAATACACACACCCGCTCTATCACGTGATGCACACTGCTCCGACGTGCTACGGTTATGAGCCGAGTTACGCCGTGTTGCAAGTTTTGAGGTGCTTTTTTGATATTTAATGGATCGGATTACATTTTTTATTTCACTCCGATATCCGATCCAGTAATTTACGTCAGTATCGGACCGATACGGATACGTAATATCGGATTGGTCCATCTCTAGTTTTAATGCTTTGTGTCTTGTTCTATTTAAACTCAACAATCCCCTAAAAACAGTCAGTGATCACTGTCAGCCTCTCTTGGTTTTTATTACCATTGTTCATTTTAAACCTCAGTTTTTAAACCTTATGATGTAACTACAGCCCAGCCCATGCAGCAGTATATTCACTAGCTGCTCCCACGTCCTGATTTTACGTTTGGCAGCGTTTAAGTACATAAAGGTGAATGGCTTGGATGTGAACTGAGCTGTGGTTTGGGGAAGGCCTTGAAGGGGACTGGCAGATCCTCAAAGAAGGCATCCCCTAGAAGCAGTAATAACTGTGTGCTACAATGATCGAAAACCTCGAAAAAATCGATTAATAATTCGATTTTTAATTCAACTTATTTGTACAGCGCCAAATCACAGCGACAGTCGCATCAAGACCCGGCAATAATACCTAGAGGAAAACCCCAACAATTGTATGACCACCTATGAGCAAGCTCTTTGGCAAAAGTGGGAAGGAAAAAATTCTTTATAACAGGAAGAAACCTCCGGCAGAACCACGCTCAGGGGGGGCGGGGCCATCTGCCGCGACCGGTTGGGGTGAGAGGAGGAAAACAGGACAAAGACAAGTGCAAAAAGAGAAAACGCCAAGTGACATTGCCACCTAAAGGAGAGGAAAATAACTGGTGGCTAGCAAAGGTGAACAGCCCTCCGTAAGGTAGTCAAGGATTCCATAATGTGGAGTGCATGGGCTCGGACAATTAGGAAGTAATGGCGGGAGAAAAGATCACAGGAAATTGCGAACACCTGAAATTGATCAGGTAGCGAGTCGTGGCTCAACTTTGAACTGAAGCACTCACAGAGATGTACGCCGATTTTAAGATTTGAGCAAATGGCTTGACGGCTTGTAAAAGTTTGAGCTTGTCTTTGAGTAGAAGATGGAAAGACATCCTTTTTGTTTTCAGAATAGCATTGAGGAAAATAACTGGGAATTGGCCTGACACCCCTCTATTTCCGACCCCACTGTAACTACAGGGGTCCAACAAAGAATGGCCACGCATCATACTGATGTCTTCGGAAATTTATTTTTCTCTCTCACACACTCTTATTACTCTTCAGACACCATGAAAACTGAAGAAACACAAAGTGTACAACATAAATGTTTTGAGCTTGTCAGTCTCTCATATCAGTGTCCATAAACAGTCTTGTGCAAGCAGAACAGAAAAAATGCAAAATAATGGATATCACTAAAATGTCCTCTCATTACCAGTGTAGAACACGTATGCAACATTATACAAACAATATAAATGAAACCACCGTGTGCGCCTCTTGGACCACATGCAGAATGACATTAACGTTGAGGCTGTAGATACATCTGTAGCCATGTATCCATGCTAGCTCCACCATGCCATGGTTGTGCTCTCAACCAAACTCTGGTCATGTGACAATTACAAACTCCACCTCATACGAACTTTACAGCACTTTACATATTCAACAAACCCATATTTTGTAATCACACATTTTAGACATGTTTCCTAATCAATGTTACACTTTTATCATCTTATCTTATAAAGAAATGAACTAAATTAAGCAGGAATCTATCACAGAAACATGAAATAAACAACTTTATTTTAACTGTCTCAGGGACAGTTACACCCACCATTGCATATACGAGTTTTGAAAATGTGCGACCAGGTCAGGGTCATCATCTGGAATGTAAAAGAGGGAGTGGCTAAACCACTCATTGCAGAGTACAATAAGCTGGCAGCCATCACTGACGGGGAGATGATAATAAAAATAACAATATTTGAGGAGTTCTCCTCAGACGTCCATGAGGGGGTGTCAATTATGATGAGGGGGCATGAAGTGAGCTCCACCTTATGTCATAAATGTGACTGCAAGGACCCAGTTTTTTAGGGCACCTGTCCTTCCAGTTGCAGAAAATCTTTTTGCAGAAGTGGAGGAAAAAATAATATTCTGTTGTTTTTTTTAAAATCTTACTATGCAATATTGCTCTCTTACCGAGAGCGAGGATCACAAACAGCCAGTGATGGGAATAACGGCGTTACAAGTAAAGGTGTTACTAACGCCGTTACTTTTTTCAGTAACGAGTAATCTAACTACTTACTATTCCTATCGTTACAACGCTGTTACAGTTACTAACAAGAAAATGCGGTCCGTCACTATTTTTCAACAAACAGACGGTTGAATCTGTGTACCCCTGCGGACGGTAATCATAATCACTGTCTTAGGACACCGCAGCAAGACCTCTCTGCTTATGAGCAAAAAAACAAAACAAAAACCTGCCCTTTTGTGTTGGTGGAAAAATGCACCATGTCGACCAATCAAAAAATGTGAAAAAATATGGCGACATGACGTTTGGTTGTTTAGAAAGAGCGGGAAATTTTAGGAGTGACGGCAAGAGAGAGAGAGAGAGAGAGTTTTGAGATGTGAGATTTGTGACGTTTAGCGTGTTTGGAGTGTGTAGTTAATGTGTTGTCTTGTGTAGTTAGTGTGTAGTGTTGTGGATAGTTTTGTGTTGTGTGTCAGAACAATGAGGCGACTGCTGTCTCCAGGTAGAAACAGCAGTGATACACCTGCTGCTGTCAGACCTGCAGGTATCAGGCTGTGATGTTCTCCTTTATAGTGCACAGAAATTATGTTTTTGGAGTGGCACAAACGGCACGGTGGTTAGCACTGTTGCCGCACAGCAAGAAGGTCCTGAGTTCAGTTTGCATGTTCTCCCCGTGTTTGCGTGGGTTCCCTCCGGGTACTCCGGCTTCCTCCCACCGTCCAAAGACATGCAGCTTGTGGGGATAGGTTAATTGGATAATCTAAATTGCCACTAGGTGTGAATGTGCCAGTGAATGTGAGTGTGAATGGTTGTCTGTCCCTGTGTGTTGGCCCTGCGACAGACTGGCGACCTGTCCAGGGTGTACCCCGCCTCTCGCCCTATGACAGCTGGGATAGGCTCCAGCGCCCCCCGCGACCCTGAAAAGGATGAGCGAATGGATGGATGGATGGAGTGGCACAAATAGTTTGTGTGGCATCTTATTGAATGCAGAAGAGCTCATTCTCCAAAAGTTGATTCTGTTCATCTGGCCATAGCGTTTTGTGGGAGAAACGTTTCATCACTCATCCAAGTGACTTCTTCAGTCTCAGACTGAAGAAGCGTTTCTCCCACAAAATGCTACGTCCAGATGAACATAGTTTGAAATGTTTATTGAAAAAATCAAGGTAAAAGGTAAATGGATGCAAATAACTTTGTTGTTTGCAAAACTTGTGCATAGGATTTCAACATTGACAATTTATATTTGCATTTAAAGTTATGAAATATGATTCATTAGACATGTTTGTGGTTGTTACAGTAAAAATATAACTTTTTCTACTCTGATTTTGTGTTTTTTGTCTGATTGTAGGTCAATTGTGTTAATACAGTATGTCAAAATGAAAACATAACTGTAAATTCAGACACGTGAGGTTGTGCTGAAAAGAATGATACCAAACAAGGCAAATAAACAGTTTTTAAAGGTGACATGTGGAGAAAATCAAAAGTACTTAAAAATGGCCGATTATACCCTGGACCCCAGAGGATTAGATTTTTTTTTAAAGTAACGCAATAGTTACTTTTCAAGTAATTAATTACTTTTAGAATATTGTAACTCAGTTACTAACTCAGTTACTTTTTTGAAGAAGTAACTAGTAACTATAATTACTTTTTCAAAATAACTTGCCCAACACTGCAAGCAGCACACACATCTTCATCTTCATCATGAAGGAAATCCTGCTGATCCCCTTTAATTTCACTGAACTAACCCACAGGACAAACCGCGCTCCTCCGACTCTCCGCTGACCTACAAACACAAGTCCTCTTTCAGTTTACACCGGAAGTAAGTCGGAACCATCAGGACGTCAGATCACACTTTCAAAATAAAAGATTTTTATTTTATGAAAATTAGAATGATGTCAGTGGCTTTAATTTTGAAGTAGCTGATCAATAGGTAGTAGATGATAGTAGATAGTAGTAAACGTGCTAATCTATATGTTAAACCATGCAAATGAATAGGACCTGTGTATGCAGCCATGTAAAATGAGAAGTTCTTGTGACTTACAAATTTAAGAACCACAATGACAACATTCAACAATTAGACTTCACAATTACATCAAATGATAATACAGTATATTTGTAACTAACTCAGCTGCTCATTCTCTTTCTACTGTAAAATACTTGAAGTCTGAGTTCAATCTATAGGATCAAGACATTCCTTTGTCTCTGACCACTCTGTGCTGGGGGAGGTTTTATTGCAGATGCATCCTATCTGAAAGATCTGTATCTTGTGATGTTGCTTCATACTTTTATGACCCTTTTGGTGAGCAGGAAGTCATGCATACAGAGAGACACACACACATTCTCACACACACACACACACACACACACACACACACACACACGTTTTTATATGTCAATAAATAGCTACAGGGACAGCTGCTCTTTGAAGGATTTGGGGCTGGAGACAGGTTAGGAGCATGAGATCCAAGAGCTGGTTCTTGATCAAAACTTCCCTCACTAGCAGGTTGAAGATGTTCTGTTATGTCTTGGTTTCTTCATGATGAATAAGTCTCTAAACTAGCGGGGCTTGTGGAAACATAAACCCAACAGTAATCAGCTCAAGCTGCTCGTGCAGAGGATATGATCAGCTTGAGCTCTGGATAGTCAATAATTGTTCTCCATGATTTGTTTCCTATGTCATGTTTGTGTAATCAAAGGCTGTCATGCTGCCTTTATCTGGTTTTTACTGGACTGCAAACGTCTTCAGTTATGTTTCAAAGAACTGAAGTGTTTTTCCCTCTCAGCATATTTGTGTAAATATCAGTGTGCACAGAAGACCACTGATGGCAGCTCGTAGAGCCAACAGCTCCTCAGCCTCCTCAATCCTGAGCTCCTTCAACTTTGTAAGAAAACCTTTGAGCCACATGGATGTAGAGTAATGTTGGCCAGTATTACACTTTGATCAATAACAGCATTATAAATATTTGTAATGATGTCACTGATGAGTTTTTCTCAGATACTGTCTGTCAGCTAAACTTCATTAATGATGGCAGGAAGGATGAAGAGAAGCCTTCCTCCTCTTCCTCCCTTTGTGTGTTTCTGTGCTACTTTTACTGTTGGTCGTGCTCAGTCACTTGTATTCCCCGAATGCAGTAAAAAGTCTTGTTCTGTACTTTAAGTATGTTAAACTATAAACAAATACACACAAACACAACAAGCTCATATATTTGACATATTAGTAAACAAATCCAAACACAGCGAGCATCCTTTTCACCATCTGGATGATATTTTGCAGCAGTCAAATCCAGGTTAATTCTACCTGATCCAGCTCTGCAGATTCTTCTTCTCCTGTCTCCTTGTCCATCTCTGGACTCCTCTCCTCTCTATCACATTCTCTCTTTAAAGAAGTGGCTCATGGCCTACAAAATGAATCCCATCTACTGATTTATATTTCACCACAATAAACATGTGATGAAGCCATGAAAGGACACACGGATGCAGCGTTTTGAACCCTCTGACTTTTTGAAGTAATGAAGGAATACACACAAGCTCCAAACACTTTTACACAACTGCAACCAGCTGATATGTAAGTGTCACTCAATGTGTCAGAGCTCTGTCTCCATGTCCAAGGTGTGGGTATAACCCCTATGAGGAGTGTGTGTGGTGGTGTGGTGTCCAAATCGCCTGTGTGGGTTAGGAAGGTGGGTCCAGAACAAAAGGAGTCTCTCAGTCTCTCAGTGGGTGTGTGATGAAGGCACACAAATAAAAAGCCAGCCATATGTGTCAGTAAGATATAGAAGAATACATGAAAATATTAGCCCCCCATTTTATTTTTATGCTTAAAGTCACCATCTTTTGGAAAAACTATTGTTAATGTCTATTTTGCTGTAATATAAGTTTCTCCAGCAGAGGGAGCTCTGTGCCTTACTCATCAGTAGCTGACAGCTCACTAGAAGAAGTGTAGTCAGCACCGAGTAGCTCCTGTTAACCTGCTGTTTCTCTGTTTTTGCAGTTAGTGCACAAATAATCTGTTGCGCGGGAGATGAGTTGGTCCATCATTTTCTACAGTGTAACAAACACGATGCAGGCTGATGGACTAACAGCTGCTAACTTCCATCCAAACGCACATCCAGTTCACTTCATGATGAGTCGCGTCCCCACCAACATTGTTAACAACACACACACAAACAATAAATCAAATCAAATCAAATCACCTTTATTGTCACGTCACATGTGCAGGTACACTGGTACAATACATGCGAGTGAAATTCTTGTGTGCAAGCTTCACAAGCAACAGAGTTGTGCAAAATACAATAACGTGCAACAAGCAAAGTATAAAAATGGTTAATCTAAAAAGTAATAAATATATGTACCATATATAAAGGTATATACATTACTGAATGTGTGTACTAAATATGTTTTTCTACGTGTGTGTGTGTGTGTGAGAGTGTGTATATACATGTTTTACAAATGAAATAGAGTAAACAAAATAAGATATATAAAATATAAAATATACAGAGGTTGGTATGTGCAAAACAGTGGCATTAATGTACAGTTTGGAGTGCATAATGTTGAAGTTCCAGTAGTGAGGGTGAGGTGTCTATGACGTGTTCAGCAGTCTGATGGCCTGGTGGAAAAAGCTGTCTCTCAGTCTGCTGGTTCGGGACCGGATGCTGCAGAACCTCCTTCCTGATGGAAGTAGTCTGAACAGTTTATGGCTGGGGTGACTGGAGTCCTTGATGATCCTCCCCGCTTTCCTCAGGCACCGCTTCCTGTAGATGTCTTGGAGGGAGGGAAGCTCACCTCCAATTATCCGTTCAGCACACCGCACTACTCTCTGGAGAGCTTTGCGGTTGTAAGCGGTGCTGTTGCCATACCAGGTGGTGATGCATCCAGTGAGGATGCTCTCAATGGCACAGCGATAGAAGGTCCTGAGGATGCGGGGGCTCATGCCGAATCTTTTCAGTCTCCTGAGAAAGAAGAGGCGCTGCTGCGCCTTCTTCACTGTCTTGTTTATGTGTACTGACCACGTAAGATCCTCAGCCAGATGTACACCAAGGAAGCGGAAGCTGCTCACTCTCTCCACAGCAGCGCCGTTGATGGTGATGGGGGTGTGTACTCCTCTGCACCTCCGGAAGTCCACTATCAGCTCCTTTGTCTTTGCGACGTTGAGGGTGAGATGGTTGTCTTGACACCAGTTGGTCAGGGCGCTGACCTCCTCCCTGTAGGCCGTCTCATCACCGTTGGTGATAAGACCCACCACTGTAGTGTCGTCCGCAAACTTCACAATGATGTTGGAGTTGTTAGTGGCCGTGCAGTCGTAGGTGTAGAGTGAGTACAGGAGAGGGCTCAGTACACACCCCTGTGGAGCACCAGTGTTCAGTGTGATGGGGGATGAGGTGGTGCTGCCCAGTCTGACCACTTGGCGTCTGTCAGACAGGAAGTTAAGGATCCAGCTGCAGAGGGAGCTGCTCAGTCCTAGATCCTGCAGTTTCCTGTCCAGCTTCGAGGGAACGATGGTGTTGAATGCTGAGCTGTAATCTACAAACAGCATTCTCACATACGTGTCTCTCTTCTCCAGGTGTGACAGGGCAGCATGGAGTGTCAGGGCTATGGCATCATCAGTGGACCTGTTGTGGCGGTATGCGAACTGTAGAGGGTCCAGTGAGTCGGGTAGTGCGGAGCAGATGAAGTCCCTGACCAGCTTCTCGAAGCATTTGCTCACGATAGGGGTCAGGGCTACAGGTCGCCAGTCGTTCAATGAGGAGATGGTGGATGTTGGGAAGGCTGTCAGCTGGGGGAGGGGAGCCCCCTTGTGGTGAGAGAGCACAGTTGCACTACTGAGCACATGTTCCAGTGATCAGAGTTGGAGCTAACACATAGCAAGAGCCACCTGACAGACTGACTCAGCAGGGGATGTCTACACACGGTGTGAGTTGTGTGCGTCGCTAAAGAACTGTGAGTAGACGTGGAGCCCTGCCTGGAAAGGACAGTTTTAGTCTTTTATGCCAGTTAGACATTTAGTGGATGTAGAAGTGCAATGTGTTTTGACCTGTTCGCTATGTGGCTAGTTCATGCTACTAATGCTACTTGTTATGCTACATGCTTGCTAGCTGTAAGCTAAAGCCATTTGGTGTTTTGTGATATATATTGTTTTGGGAGTAGTGTATGAAACTTGTGCATGTAAATGTTCATATAGGAATCCCCATTTGTAGTTCTGGTTAGATTCGAAGAAAGCTAATGAATCATAATTCATGACTTAGATGTTTATTACATTCAGTATTCTGTACATGTTCTGTTCACAGACCACACCCACACCCCTCACCACTTTGTAAGCCTGCGGTTGCATTACTGTGTTGCTGTACTGTGCTGTTAAGCTGAGGAATCACAGTAAAGACGGTATAACCTTTAACTGTGCGTCCGGTGTGTTCTGACCGACACCCCAAGGTGAACACCACTGCTATTCAGCCAACGCCTATACAGTCCTGGGTTCAACCCAAACTAACAGTGGAGGATTTGGGTACAGGGACGATGGTGGCCGTTTTGAAGCAGGCTGGGACTACAGACAGAGAGAGGGAAAGGTTGAAGATGTGTGTAAACACTCCAGCCAGCTGAGCCGCGCATGACTTGAGGACGCGGCCGGGAATCCCGTCCGGACCAGTAGCTTTGCGTGGGTTCACTCTCCTGAAGCATCCTCCTCAGACACAGTGTGCGCACTGACGTCATCCGCGGTGCGCACACTGTCCGGTCTCATGGTGTTCGCTGTGTCGAATCTAGCGTAGAATACGTTTAGATCCTCACACAGAGAGGCCGTGGTCTGCGGTGTGCTGGTTTTCCCTCTAAAGTCTGTGATTGTGTTTAGTCCCTGCCACATACTCCGAGGGTTGTCAAACTGTTGCTCCACCCTGTCCCTGTACTCACGTTTGGCTGCTTTGATCGTCTATAGTATTGACTGCTTTGCACATGTAAACAAACAAGACATGGGGCTACCAAATGGCAGCTGGGAAGTGTAGTGGTAAGGCTACACACCTTTGGAGCGGGAGGTGCAAGTTTGATTCCTATCCAGTAAGGGTCCTGGCTAGACGCCCCATGATAAAAAAAAAAAAAAAAAACAAGCCCTGGAATGGCACGGCTATGTCTTGTAGCATGGACACACAAACATTTCACTGCATGTTGTACTCTGTATGATACTGTATGTGACAAATAATACCTCATCTCAAATCTGCTCCTTGGAAAAAGAGAAAAAAAAAGTAGCAATGTGTATATAAAATCAAACAAAAGCAGCTTTATTTCATCATTTTATTCCTAACATGTGTCTAATCTGACTATTTGAAGACTGAAAAACTATTGTTGACACTATGTTTGTTTTGAACAGGTTTCACATTTATATTCACCATGTTATTATGAATGACCAAGGTTATTATCGTTAACGAAAACTAACGAAATAACGAAAACTAGAAGTGAAAAAACATTTTCGTTAACGGAAATAAAAATAAAAACAAAAAAAGGAAAACTAACTAAAACTGTAATGAGTGTTCACAAAACTAAATAAAATTAACTGAATTTATAGCAAAAATGTGTTTAGTTTTCGTTGATGTGTGTGTGTCATACACAGTGTTGGGAAGGTTACTTTTAAAATGTATTCCACTACAGAATACTGAATACATGCCCCAAAATGTATTCTGTAACGTATTCCGTTACGTTACTCAATGAGAGTAACGTATTCTGAATACTTTGGATTACTTAATATATTATCATGCTGTTTACAACTACGTGAATGTACTATTGCTGTGATTTATTACTGTTACTGAAGGTCCGCGGCTCCGAACCGTAGTAAAGGGACCTCTGGCTAATACGTCGGGTTCCGTGTCGGGCTGGTAGCCGAAAACTAGCTTTACTTTGTTGTCTGGGTCAACTTTGCTTGCCAGAGACAGAGAGAGGCGTTGAAAGGCTGCTCCAACGGAACTTATTTTTTCCGGAGGAAAACACGAACACAGTGTACAGTTGAGTCTTAATAGCTTACTTACAAATGGGCTCGTCAGACACTCTTCTTGGCTGCAGTGGTTATTATTATATTTACATGCTTCCAGCTCCCGTTTTTGCTCCGTGACAGCTCGGACTTTTCCTTTCTCTCCCTCCCTCGCTCACAGACACATAACGTGTATGGTAGTCCATTCTCGCTGCAGCACGGACTACACTGCCCATGATGCTACATTCTTTAGGGCCATGCCTGTAGCATTCTGCCTTGTAGCTTAGCACAACAACAACAAAAAAGCGCTCTCTCACCCAGGAAACACGCAGAGAGAGAGCGCGTCACCCTGTAACCATGGCAACCGTAACGCTGCCGCCTGGAACAACATTACGTAGCTGTCAAACAAACCCAAACAATCCTGACCCGCGACAATATGAAACAGGAAAGTACCGCAGTGTAATCCATTTATTTCAACAAAGTAACTGTATTCTGAATACCACCTTTTTAAACGGTAACTGTAACGGAATACAGTTACTCATATTTTGTATTCTAAATACGTAACGGCGGTACATGTATTCCGTTACTCCCCAACACTGGTCATACAATAGTCAAGGGTGAAAATGAAGTTTAGTTTCCAGGTTTTTTTCTTGCTGTGTCTCATTATGCCAGCAGGTGGCAGTACGTTAGTCGAGTCGTCTGTGTCGCTGCACCGTCCACGCGCAGAATCATGTCAGGAAAAGTCTGGAGAAAGCACCAGCTTCCAATTTGGGATTACTTTGAATATGACTGTGTTTTGGATAAAGCAAGTGTCTTGTAGTGGAAAGAGACAAATTATGAGGCACATTTCTAAAAGGAAAAAAATCCCACAAACCTTAAAGTGCACTTGAAAAGCTCACACAAGAAGGCTAACCTAGCTTACCTGGAGAAGGTAAGGGAGCACGCCCAACCCTCATCCCCAGAAACAGAAGCTAACACCAGGCAAGGCAGCGTGATGCATCCCGAGACAACAGGACTGGGATAGCTACATAACTGTGTGAGTCAATTGCCTTAACACCCGGTGCTGCAAGAGTTAATAGTCTCATTGGGGCCAAGATATACATTTTATAGTTGCCTGGTATCAATGGTTGTTCATCTGCCTTTATTTATTTATTTAAAGAACCCATAGGTGGGAATGTGAGTTGTCTGTCTCTGCGTGTTAGCCCTGCGACAGACAGGCGACCTGTCCAGGGTGCAGGGTATGGTAGCTGGAATAGCAACATACCCAAGGATAAGCAGAAGAGAATGACTGATATGATGAAACTGGGATTTTGTTACACTTTATTGCAAACACAACTAAAACTAAAACTGAAACTAATCAAAACTAAACTGAAACTAAGGATTTTCAAAAAAATAAAAACTAAACTAAACTAGCAAACAATTAGTAAAAACTAATTAAAACTAATATAAAATTGAAAATCTGAAGCCAAAACGAAATAAAAATAAAAACTAATGAAAATTGCAAAACTATTAAAACCCTGTGAATGACACAGAATGATGATGTGGGAAAAGCTAAAAATATACATCCATCAATTCTCTCCTGCAGGGGTCGCAGGAGCCTATCACAGGGGTTATATTAGAGGAGCCGTGGTGCGCCCTAGACAGGTGTCCCGTGTGTCACAGTGTCAACACACCAAGACAAACAACCATTCAACCCCACAGACAACATAAAATGACCAGTTAAGCTAACCCCACTAACTGCATGTCTTTGGATTGAAGCTGGGGTACGTGTTCGATTCAAACTTCTTGGTGTGAGGCAACAGTGCTAACCACCATGCTGCCCTCAGGTAATAGTTAAAAAAAAGAATCTTTATTGACAAAAAAAGCCATTCTAGAGAAAAATTAGGAACAGTGAACAGACACAACAATACAACCCTGTCACATATATTCAGCTCAGATCCACAGGCAGCAGAGATTCAGGACCCTTACAGGACTTGGTGTGGGTGTGATGTGTGGTCACCCACGGTTGTAGTGAATCATTTGAGTCATGTACAGGGTTGTACTTCCATCAGGAAGTGTTGACTTTATTTTATTGTACCCCTTCGGGGTACACTATAATATAACAAAAAGGGCACCTGCATCATACATGATAAATATTAAAATAAGATCATGTGCAGATATCACTCATCAGTCTTTAGGCAACGTCCTCTGTGTGAACATCGTCAACACCAAGTAATGCTGTTAGACCTGTTTCATTGGCCTCACAGTGGTATGTCTGTGGAAAGAAAATGTTTTTCAAAAAAGCTGAAGATTATTGTTTTACTTTTCCCAGAACAAGTGTTTTAAAACACAAACTCTTGGACACAATTCACATAACTCTTATATTGGAAGTCAGACGTTGGGCTTTTGGGGGCCTGTCTTCAACCAAAAAACACTGCTTACTGACCATAAGTGTTGGAGGAGAAAGTTAGTAACTCTGCAGGGACATTGTGTGGTGATAATCACACATTAAAGAAGAGAACTGGAGGCATTTATAGAGAAAACTGATTAACACAATATGTCTGTGATAAGTATGAAGGGGGTTTATTGCAGAAAAATATGCATTCGTTATACTTTAAGAAGTGAATTTGATAAAAAAAAAATCGGTCTGGCTTATCTTAACATGCAGTAACACTGATAAAATCTATTATATGTGAAACACAGCAATCTGTGTGCTTCAACACAAAATGATTGTTGTTGTTTCACTGTTACCAGAATTAATGCTTTAAAATACAAATGTCTGTATATGAATTTGAAGTGATTGCAATATGATCCTGTGCAGATGTGACCCACCACCTACTGTTTCCTGTGTGGATAAGTAACGTATGTGTGGCACTGAATTTAAATTCATCACACAGTCATTTAAGAGACAACAAAATGAAGCTCTGTTTAGCACCTCATGCTATGAAGAAGTCTTAGAAACTAAGAAAACCATCTTGAATAGCAGATCTACAGTTTGATGGTACAACATCTTCAATGAATGTGTAAAAACAGAAGTTACCTTGGCATCTATTAAGTCTTGTGAAAGGGGAAACAGGGACTTTAGACTTATATACAGAAGGTCTACAGTGTGACTGACGTGCATCTACATTTAGGTGCATGCATCTGAAACCTGAACCTCCCTCTTCTCCTCAAATTCTTCCGCTAATGTTTTACGCTGGCCTGGAGAGATTTTCTTCTAATAAGGAGCATTTCCTCTGTTATTCTCTCATGTGTCCTTAACAGTGTGAAGTGCTGGAGCTGCTCCTCATCTTCTAAATTTACCTGGGGCTCCAAAGCCTCTCTAAACCACCAAGATGAGAAGTATGCGCCATATATTTAAGAATTCAGAGAATTTAAAAAAGGAAAGTGCAGAACCTGTCGCTCCAGATATTTGTCAGAGGTGCAGAGGTGCATGCGTTTGGCTCTGGTGGACCTGCTGAGTGTGTCCTTTGGTGTGTGATGCTGGGTGTTGGCAGTGGTCAGTGCCTTCTACTTGGCCTTGGTACATGTGACAAAAAATGGCAACTGCGTCCGAAATTTGATGACATTAGCACTAAATAAATATGAACTGTGGCTTTTTGAGCAACTTTCTGCTTTGAGTCAGTCATTCTAGAGCAGGGTTCTCAACTTTGCCCCCGTCACTCCTGTTTGTTTTTGGGTGCAGTGCTTTAAATTGTTTAACACGAAGACAATCCGAGCAGAGAGCACAAACATGCTGATGGACTGGATGTGTTAATTCAGTGAGAGTCACACACTAATGTGTACACTTTAACTGCACTCAAGAAAAGCACAAATACCAACGAGCCTGACTAGATTCTTTAGTGGGGCCCTGATGACTGTGTTGGAGGTGGAGCAGAACCAAAAATTTAGATACTTAAAGTCTGAGATGATCTGAAACAGGTGCAGTTAACAATGGCTCTCCAACAGTTTGTGTGCTGCTTCACTGTGGTGATCATTTTCTTCTGCAAAGGTAAGAAAACTGATTTTTCCTCAGATATTTTCTGATTACTGAGGTTATATCAGGGGTCGAAGAAATACGAGATAAATTAGAGCTACAAATGCTCACTGTTCTAAATACATCTTCTGCAGAAGTGTGAACAGTGCGTGTTGAGGGATGTGGGGTCTTTGAGGATGGAGGCAGCTCTCCTTTGGACTTTGTGATGGTAGATGCTCTGCAGAGAGGGCAGCGGAGTCCTGATGATCTTCTCCGCAGTTGCAGTTGTTATCACTCTCTGCAGGCGTTTGCGCTCCATAGCAGTAGTGCTGCCGTACCATGCAGTGATGCAGCTGGTCAGTGTGCTCTCCACAGGGCAGCTGTAGAAGCTGCTGAGGATCTGGGCTGACATACCAAATTTCTCATCCTCCTCAGGAAATACTGCCACTGTTGAGTCTTCTTGACCAGCTGTGTGGTGTTCAGTGACCAGGTGAGGTTATCAGTGATGTAGACGCTCACTTACCTAAAGCTGCTCACCCTCTCCACTTCAAGCCTCTGGATAAATAGCGTTCCATGAGGCCTCCTCTTCTTCCTCATATCCACTATCATCTCCTTTGTCTTATCAGTGTTGAGGTTGTTGTCCTCACACCATGACACCAGACCGTCCACCTCTCTCCTATAAGGCGCTTCATCCCCACCAGTGATGCCACCGATCACTGCAGTATCGTCCGCGAACTTCAGTATGATGTTCCCTTTGTAGGAGGCAACACAGTCGTGGGTGAACAGGGTGTAGGGGATTGGGCTGAGGACGCAACCCTGTGGGACACCAGTATTTGTGTGATGGCTGACGTCCTGTTGCCAATCCTGACAGACTGAGGCCTGTTGATGTTATCCTTGTCAGAGGATGGGGCTGGGGACACAACCCTGCATAAATGAGTTTCTGGGTGTGTGTTTTCAGAAAGGGTCCCCAGGCTAGGCTTCCCCAAGCTACCCAATCAAAGATGCAGATTGTCTCGTAAGATGTTTTAAACATAAAGACCTAAGACTAACTGGCTGGATTTTGATAGAAGAGGTAAAAATATACAACTGTGATCAGATCTTCAAGTTGGAAGAAAAAGTCAATGCTTCCTTTCACATGTTGTCTGTGAACAGGTTTGTCTCTGTTTTCTCATTTTCAGGTTGTCATTTAGAGCAGCCCGGTAAGCATCCAAGGACCTTTGAACCTTTTCTTCCTCCTGTCAGCTGAACAGTAATGAGAACAAATACACAGTAACCTCCACATTTGTTTCAATGACAGTGTGCTGACTTGTGTTTTTTCTTTAAACTGTGAAATTGTTCCAGTCCTTCCACTTTTCTGACTAAGAGGAGGAACCATCTGTGTATCACATGTATACCACAGTCTAATGTTCAGATGCTTCTCAAAATAACATCTACATAAATGTCAGCGCTCAGGATCTCCACGAAGAGCGTTGCATTAAACTGTTTTTCTGTCACCTCTGAGTGGTTCTAATGTTGTGGCTGATCTGTGTACTCACTGTTTAACTGTGATCTCTTTTTTGTCAGAATGTGGCATCAGGGCTGTGAACAGCAGCAACATCACAGGAGCTCATGATGCAGCACCAGGAAGCTGGCCCTGGTTTGCTAATGTACACCTTGTTGATGGAGGGTCTGTGATAGACGAGGCTTATTGTGCAGGTTCTCTGATCACCGACCAGTGGGTGCTGACAAGAGGATTTCTACCACAGTGAGTCACTGCTGCAAGTTCACAGTTTGTTGAGGAGTAATATGATGATGATGTAGTGTAATATTTGTGCAGTAAATGACTACTAGAGATATTTTTGCGGACCTAATACCACAGACTATACCCAGGGGAATCTACACAAAGTCTGTATGGTTTACCGAAGATACAAAAATCAGGCTGTAACTTTAAGATAATCATTGATTGCTTTGCTCTGTGATAATGATCAACATGAGGCACAATAAAAAATATCTGTTGTGGGATTTCAGAACACTGGTGGTCTATCTGGGCCGCAACAGCCGGTCAGATTCAAACCCAAATGAAGTGTATCGGACACTGGAAAACATCGTCTGCGATCCAAGTGACACAATCTGTCTTCTGAAGCTGTCGGCTCCAGTGAATTTCACAAACTACATTCGGCCAACCTGCTTAGCCTCAGAAAACAGCACTTTCAACAATGAGACCAGCAGCTGGGCCATCGGTTACAGTAAATCATAAAATATTTGATTTTATTTTACTTTGCAGTATTGTGTTGGAGTCTTTAGAAAAGCCTGATGTTTAACTTCTTTCCAAACAGGTGGAGTCAGCAACAACCTGAAGGAGGCAAGTGTATCAATATTGGGAAACAATGAGTGCACAGCCAGCTATCCAAAAATCACAGGCAGCATCATCTGTACGAGAGCGTCGGATTTATGTTGGGTGAGCACAACTTTTATTTATTATGTAATCTGTTGTTGACTGTCACTGAGACAATCTCACCTTTAGTCACACTTTGGTTTATTTGTTTTGTTGTAGTTGGCCATAAATATCATTTATTTGTTTTATCTGATTCCTTTTAAAGAGCTGTCTGAACCGTTCTGTCTGTGGAATCGATACTTTTATTGCACCAGAGCAGCTGAAATGGTTCAAAGTGGTTCATGTTTCCTAAGTGGACAGACTGACATCCATGAAGTTTTACTGACTGTCTTATACTGTGATGATCAAGTGTTCCCTTAATTTATTTCAGCAGTTTGTAACAAAAACTACAGACAAAGTTAAAACTTTAGCAGGAGGAAAAAGGTCGACCTCTAAGAGTTACACATCTGTCTTACTGACTTTTATCAATGTCTTTCCACAGAATACTTTTGGGGCACCACTCATGACTCAGAGTGAATCTGTCTGGCTCCAGAGTGGACTTTTGACGGTCATTAAATGTGGTGAATCTCCTTTTGTATACACTGCTTTGTCTCAGTACCAGAAATGGATCAGCGAAACAGTCACAGGGACGCCACCAGGCTTTGTTACCTTCCCCTCCCCACACAGTTCATTGCAAACCACTGCTCCTCCCACTGCTCCTCCCACTGCTCCTCCCACCGCCCCTTCCACCACATCTCCCACTGCCCCTCCCATCATCCCGACATGTGTCGGTGTGTTTTGCAGTGGTGAAAACCTGATCCACTTCACTTACTCCACATCACTGTGTGTTCTTGTTGTGTTGCTTCATGTGTTTGCTGGAACTGTTGGAAACTAGATCAACACATTTACTCAAGTTCAAGTACAAACATGAAGAATTGTACCTGACATGTTACTTTACAACTTTAAGAACCTTTGATTCCAGGAGGGGTTTTTTTAATAAAGGTATTATTTTTATTTGATTTTTTTCCCTCTATACATCTGTTTGTATTTGCTGACTAAAAACTGGTTGTCATTAAGAAATGAAGCCTTCTTAAATAATTCTGAGTGAAATGTTAACATGTTGTTATCACACATTCACTCATTTCTGTTGTTTGCTCAAAATCTTAAAAGTAATCAATTAAAATCCTTTGAAATCTTCTTTTGTGGTTGAATTTCTTCTGTGTCCACATAATTAATACATATGTAATTAAATATGTATGGTGTTTTATTTTTTTTCACCTCCAAACATTAACATATGAGGTCATCTTTCTAACAGCGAGCAGGAGGTGACTGTGATTCTGAAGCAGACAATGACACTGCTGGTCATTTGTTCTGTGACCAGTTTTTGGTTTGTATATTTCAACATTTTATTTAATACAACATGTTGTATTCTTTTAAGACATGATCCACTGAAGAGCCAGAAAAGATGATCATCAGGATCAATTCTACCTGGTGATTTACAAATCACTGTCCTTCATATGTCACATCACAGCAAGCAACTGAAGCAACTACCAAGGAGAGGGCAAATACATTAGAGGATTACCATGGCAACCATGGTCACTGGTCACCAACCCATCAGCAACAAGCACAAACTGCTCTGGATTAAAAACTGGATTAAAGGACACTTAGTGAAACAGGAAAATTCAGAACATTACAGGAGTTTGTCAAGAACCAAGATTCACACGCACAGTGAGGACCCAGCTGCAAACTCAACACGAAATTCACAGGAACTCTGCACAGATTTATTTCGCATAGATAAATGATCAGGAACAACCAACAGAATGAGAATAGAACTCAAGCCAAGGAAACCAGGAACTGAAATGCCCTGGGAAGCCATGATTGAGACTGTGGGAAGCTGCAACAGAAAAGGGAACAATTACTTGTGTGTGGGAAAGCGGAGGGTGAAAAGTAAGATCTAGAATGCTACAATCAGACTCAGACCAAGGAGAGACAGATGTAACTGTTACGGGTCCGAAATTGAGGATGAGAGTAAAACAATGATGGTCCAGAAAAGGTCGTTCAAACAATTGATTTTAATGAATGCACGCAGCGTGGAGAGGTGCAAACTGCAAAACAGTTGTACATCTCTGCCCAAAATACACTCTAGATTGCTTTTATAGCATCAGGGTATTGTAACGCCCCTTCTTGCGTTTACAAGCACATAATTTGCATGTACAGAACATTCATGTATTTTAAGAATTAAATGCAAACACAGAGGTTCCTCCTTGTGGCATACTCTTCCGAATATAGTGATGACCTAAGGCCTTTGAGGTCACCATGGACTGGACATCCTTCCGTCACCTGTAACTAAGCAAACTCAAATACCACAAGAAGCTGAATACATTCAGGCCTTTGCTCAGCTACTATTTTACTATACCAATATACTCAGCATATGAGTTATGATATATATATATTTAACTCAATCATTTTAAAGTAGTTATAACTGCACCTATAATAAACATGTTAATATTTGATTAGGATAACCCCTATAATATAAATTATAACATAACGCCAGCAGCTTCAATAAATGCTTGGATGAAATGATAATTAATGCAATGACAAGATGATGGTTATGTAAAATAGTCCCTATAATTCTACAATTCCCCCTTTTGACGTCTTCCAAAGACGTCACTACACTATTCCCAGGTCCACTACCTTCGCTCTGACCCTCTCTCTGCTACACCTTACTAACCTACTGTGTTCATCTCAGGTTCCTGTCATTATTCAAAGTTGGTTCCCAATATCATATCAGGCAAAATCACAAACCCTACTGCCACGTCTGCTTTGTTAAGCTCTTCAGTTAGACTCTGTACCGGTTTGCCAATCTGTGTGTACATGTCTCTACACTTTTAATGTCTAAATGCACATCTGGATGTATGTGCACTTGTATGTCTATCTGCATCTATGAGTCAGTGGTTTTTCATAAGAAACGCGTTAAAGTGAAGAATGTTTCCTGACTATTAACTCCTGATACTGGAGGGACTTTCCGGGTTGCCCAACCTCTTAGGTTTGGCCTTTTACACTTTTACTAAAGAAATTTTAACAGAGCCCAAAGAGATTTTTATTTTGCTCCTGTGCTTGACAGGTTAAGCAAAGTTGTTTTTTGTTTTGAAATTTTTCCCTTCTGTGTGTGTGTGTGTACATAAATAAGAATATGATAATCAACATAAGATCCCTGGTTTGCAAATGATTTTCTGCCCCCGCTGCAGGGCAACATCATGTGGTGGTGAGTCTATGTTGGCTAGTTTAATGCAAATATGTAACAGTTGCTTCATTACATTGCCCACTCAGAGTTGCGCAGTTTCAAAGTATGTGGAGAATTCAATACACATTTCTTGGCTAATTATTTTCCCTATAAAGTGAAATCAAACATTACATTTGATTTTACTTATGTATTATCCTGTTCTGGGCTCTATCCATTATATTAACTTTATTTAATCTCAATACTCTTTATGTGTGTGAGCAACGCTTTTAGTCTTATTAAACACAACCCAAGTAAAATGCACACCATCCCCATGTCAGCCTAAATCTCCGCTAAAAAGCACACTTCAAAGTTTTCTATCTGGATTTACGCCTCTTTTGGCCTCAAGCATATACATAACATGCAAAGGTTACTGTTAATGCCCGTTAGACAAGTTTCCATTATCTACAACATTTTGTTTCACCCGGCTCACCCTCACACATTTCCTGTTCACTTATTGCATATTTACCTTTAACACCATTTACCTCAGTAGTTGCTAAGCAGAAACAAAGCAACCTGTGGTCCACCTTTACCCTGTAAAATAAACCCCTGTCATGTTTGTGTCTGTAAGCATGTCTTGCATTCATTCATTACACTCCCCGCCATTCCTGCAAGTTAGGAGCTGTAAAGTTGAAAGCTGCATCAAGTCCAGGCCTTTGGCCTGGCCTATATTTAAATCATGTGTGTTTGTAAGCGTGCATGCAATTCACCTGCTATGTTCTCATCTTCCCTCAACATGTATCACCTGGACACTCTCACCAGTGAAGCTTAAAACCCTCTTGGATAGAACATCAACTCTAAACAAGCACAGATATGCAATGTGTATAAAATGAACTAAACCTGTGAATAGAATGAATGTGATGACAAACCTATGCAATGCAATATGAACCCTGTAAACAATATTACTGGTATTATTTTGTCATAAAATAAATCAAACAAATAACTTAAGCTGTGTGACGGCACCTTGCGTTTACGCCAGGCTGTGAACTGCCCTAAATCTACTTGCTACACCCCCTTTTCACCTAGTTTAATTTTTTCAATCCTAATTTAAACTATTCCTGACTTCCCTCAATGCACACTGTAAAGTGTAAAAGATACAGTTAGCTTTCTCCTGGTAAAAGGTCCTACATTATTTTCTCTACCTTTGGAAACATCCTCTATCGAGTTAACCCATTTCATTTTTCAAACTTAGGCCTGATTTCTTCGCCCCCTTTAACGGGTAGCGCATATCCGGTCTGAACACTGTGTTTGGGCAATTTACGAATTGTTGCAGGATTTCTATGTTATGTAAAGTTCCTCTCATCCCTTTTATGCTTCCATTATAACCTGTGTCTAACAAGCTTTTGATCTTCTTTGTAATATAAACAACTCGGTGTATTTGTGCTCTGTTCTTCTCCTTTCTCTCATCTGATCATCTCAAGCACGTCCTGTACCAAATTTGCTTCCTCTTTTCAAGCCCACATTTAATTACAAGCTCTAACACATTTGCCCTATACGGCGGTCTCGACGTGTTTCCTGTCTACTTATAAAAATACCAGAGTTATTCTCAGAACTCAGAGCTGAAGTTCCCCTTTTCTAAGTCTGTAGGTTCAAGAAGAGAGCAAGCTGCTAGTCGGTAAACAACTTTATCATCACATAAGTTATTAGGTAAACGTCACGTAGACACATTTCATGTAGCTGATAACATATATACAATTTTCCTTTGACATATCTGTATGTGCACGCCTAAATTATAACCTCTTATTCTAGAAATCAAAAATAACCTGAAAATAACACTTTCTGCCTCAGTTTTACCATACCTAAATTATCAAAAAACCTAAACATCATCAAGTAATCCTAAAACCCCTTTCAAATTAAACCTTAAATCCTGTAACTCCCCCCTTTTTGTGACACATCTCATGTGTTACAAACTCAAAATCCTTCACTCAGGTTAGGGCATTAAAAAAGGTTAGTCATATCATATTAAGTCTACATGCTCCGGACCTTCAAACCTGTTTTTAAGGAATGAAATCAAATTAATCATTATGTCAAATCTTTTCTTGGCTCCATCCACAGCCTGCATCCTTGGAACGTCCTATAAACAAAAGCCTGTGTGTTAACCAGAACATCACCTTTTATACTCACTTTCTCCACTGATGATCCAACCTGTGTTATAACCCAAAATAAACTTACACAGAACAGTTATTAATCATGTGTCCCCTCCGTTCATGGTAACTTAAGTTACATCAATGTTTCCCTTTTAGCATTTAGCATCCTATAATGTAATAACATAATCCAACCCCAATAAATAATTTTCTCAACGCACACATCAATATCCCAAAATCAGCATCCCCAGATTTAAGTCTCCCACTTGTCCTGTTTGTCAACCTTTTATTTATTTCCCCTCTTGGTCCCATCACTCACATTCACTCCCATGCATTCACACATGATATTTTTGCTGATCTGCAGCCTTCTGCGCACGTGATCAGATGCTCCACATCAGCAAAATGAGCTCAATCATTTGTTTTATTTCGTTTTTCCTTTTTAGGAAAATAGTTCTCTATACTTTTGACTGGATTGACTCGCTGCAATCCTTACTTGGTAATTTGTCCGCGCCGTCAGTTCACTCTCTTCCAGGCCTGCTTAGAGCAAAAATGAGAAAAAAAGAGAGCTGATTGTTAGCTCATCAAAGTACAAAACAAAATCACCTGACAGGTTTTTTCTAAGTGCACTGTTACAAAAACTATGGGCCCTTTTAGACCTGTCCATATTTATCAAAACTCCCTCTATTAAAATGAAAAACAACAGCCCCAAAAAATCTTAAACCATCTTAAATTTCACCCATTCAACACACCGAAAACCTCGCCAAAAGCTACACCGTTTCGTACACAACAATAACCCCGGTTAAGCACTTTACCATACTCAGATTCAGCCTAACACCTTACAACAATGTGTCAACACTAATTTATAAACCTCCTAATCAAATTTGCACCTCTGAACAATCTACCCCTCCTTTAAGGCCTCAATCACACACACACAGCAAGCTCCTCTGTCCACATTCACACGAGCTCTCAAACTTTTCCATACTCAGCCATATCTCAACAATTTAACTTGGCAAAAGAAATACATGTTTAAACTTTATCACATTATTGAATTATTTTCATTTTCTTTCTATACTAATCACTTACTTTGATCAATCAGTGCAAGAGCACTCCTGAGTCACTCTTATAAACACTTTTCTTTTGTTTTGTTTTTTTCCATCTCTTTTAAATCTTTCCATCAATTGTATTAACCATTCACACCATTCTCTCACTCATACAAGCAGCAAGCAGATCTTCATTGCATATGCTTATGTTCTTAGCCAGGTTTTTAATCAATATCTGTTCATTAAGCTTCAGGAGCTTGTCTTTATAAGGTTAATGCATTTTCTGTTTGTGTGTGTATGGGTATATGTTATTTTGCATCTATGACTTCACAGTCTCCCAGACTTCTTCCCAACTCTCCGGTTAAGCAGTCAGTTTTCTTTTTCCCCGAGTTACTAACCCACATTTTGATTTCCCACCTTAAATTACCGCCCTCCTGGTCTTCAGCCAGGAGCTGGGGCTTGCTTTTCAGGTTCCTGGACACATCATGCTGTGAACAATTCAACCAGAAACTTGCCTTAACTTATCCATAGATGTTAACCTCTAACTTTCTTCCGACTGCTGCTGTGGAGAGCCGGTCCAAGTCTGCTTTACTCCTGAAAATAACAAAACTAAGACATTTTCATTATTATCACAAGTGCTTAAATGACCCGTTTCTCTTTTTCTAGTCAAAAATACCAATTATGTCATGTATGTAAGCGTGTTCTTCCTTGCGTTATGTGGTCATGTAAATGCAGTGTAAGCTGTTTTCTTCATTGCATCCTTATGTATTTATTGCATTTTCATGTATTCATATTTAATTTATGCATCTTTTCACTGAGCTCTAGATTCAAACTATCTCACTTCTGATTCATTTCAAAAATAATCTCACATGTAACAATTTGTATGTGTGTTTTCTATTCATTAATATAATTGTCGGTTATTTTGATTATCTTTACCTTTTGTATTGTCTACCTCTTTGTTGTGATGTGGTGGACATCCCTAAACTATCACGAGTTCAGGGTTCAATTTTCAATCCAATTATATCCTATATTCTCGCAGTCAAACTCGTCCAGCTTCATCTCTCACTGGTCCTTTTTCATTCACAGTGTCCTGTTCGGGCTTCAGAGCCCCAGCAAACACAGTCTGTTTCTTCTCTGTTTTGATCTTTCAGTATTTCCTCTTCCTTCAGTCTTATTTTCATTTGCTCTGTTTTCTTCTCCATTCATCTTTTCAATCTTTTCTTCCCAGATTAAGTCCCAGCATGGCAAAATATCACTCAATGTCCAGTGCTCTTCCACAATTCTTTATCCCACTGTTCAACTGCCCAGCCTGTATTTTCACAGTACATGTTGCATTAGTCTTACATGCTGCTGCTGGTCGTCAGTCGTCATCAGTGTTAATGGATCAGTGGCACTGTCGTTTGCCTGCTGTATTCAAGTCCACGATGTTCTATCTGTCTTCATCAGGTGATTAACTGTCCTTTGAACGTCTTCTCCGCTTCAGGGACAAAGTGAGAGATCCAGCCACACAATTTCGAGCCAAAAACTGGCTTATTCTCCCAATTCTTTTAATCTACTTTTCTGCTGCTGAACTCAAGATTGCAAAGTTGAGAGACGCCCACCTGTATTAACACACTAGAGCATACAATTAGTATTATATTCATTTTTTTTTATCTTAAAACCTCGATTTGCTTCATCTTTTTAGAATTTAACTCTGTCCATTTCTCTGGGTGCTCCCCTGACATCATCAGTCACACACACACCTTCCTCTCACACACACAGCAGCACAGTATTTCCTGTTTCTTTTTCCTGTTTCTACAAATTAATCAAACACTTGTTTTTTCATATTTACAGTCTACAAACCCTCTTTTAGTTTTACTAAGTCTTGGTCTAAAAACAATACACCCTCTTCTCACACACACACTTTTAAATATACTAAGTTTTTGCATTTGTCAGTTTTTTGTGACATCATTCACACAATACTTTCATAATCATCTCACACACACTGCCTTTTCTCTCAAACTTCTACTTTTTCACTCATTCTACTATGAACCTCCCTAGTGTTATTATGACTTATTTACTATTTAGTACAAATCACACAGAGTCACTCAAATCAAATACTGACAGCATTCACACAGTTAAAATCACTCCAAATACGCTTTCATACGAGTATTTTGGACATGCCTTCCATGATCAGAAAGAGCAAGTCAAAAGAAAAAAGAAAAAGAAAACTGAAACCTCTCATAACATCACTCAAAGTCAAATATCTTCATAGACCCAAAAGTAAGCATATTATTTCCCTAGTCAAGAGTCAAACCGTTACTCACAGTAAATTTTAATCTAACAGCCTTTGTGTTTTGAAACTAAAAACAGGAAGAAACAGCGCCCAATTTAAACTGCGCCTGTTGTCACTCAACAACACACACAGAAAATGTAACTGTATATATTATCTCAAACTGAAACAAAACCCATCTAAAAATCCTAAAACATCTTACTTCGACACCCCAAAACACACATCGCTTACAGACATCTTTATTAATTAAATTATCTCAAATTCAATTTCAGTTCTCAGAACCCAGGTAACGGTCTTAAGTATCAACAGTTTATGTATCCTATCTCAAAACCCCTCAAAAAGTCATACAGTCATGGCAAGAAATAAAACTTTACTTACATATTGTAATAAACAAAATCAGCGTCTTAAGCACATGCATCAGCAATGTCTAGCAGTCTCTATAAACTTCCTATCAGTCTTACACCGTTTTACCTAGTACAGACACGTGTCAAGCAAACCCCATACTCATATTCTACAGTTATCATGAAATACTTATCATAATCAACAACAGTCACACAAATATAATAAACATAAACTGCATTTCTTCCCTTAAAACACAGATTGAAGTCGTCCTTAACCCAGGCTCTGCAGTCAGTCACTAGTTACTCATTAGTAAACAGGAAATGTCAGTCTAAATAAGTCGCAAGCATCTCATTTACATAAACACAGACACACTCTCAAAATAACCAGCCGGCTGCAGTGCCTGTGACAGGCAAAGCCTATACACAAACAAAGAAATTATAACATAGAGACGTCTGATAAATTAAATAGTATTTACAAGGCCTTAAATTGCACAACCTACATAATTTAGACAAAATTTGAATTAACCCTCCAAGGGACAAACTCCAAGTTTTTGATAATCAATGACCCAGTATCAGGTCCAACCTGTGTCTGGTCTAATTGCTAAAGTTCCTAAGTCAATTTAAAAGCGTCCAACGCCCAAGGTCCAACCTTTACTACCCAAAAAAGTGCATAAACCGTTCCAAACGGCAAAGTGGTCCAACCACTAGTTATTCTGGAGTGCCCCAAGCTCCACAGTGACCAACTGACTATCCCTCAACTGAGGACAAGGTCTAAGCGTCCTTGACCTTGGCAACCGTTACGTCTGAGCAATACACTTCTTAGCAGTCCAACTGCCGTTCTAGAATAATTTATAATACTTTGAAAACACCCCATAAAACTACACAAGCAATCTTATTGATGTCCAAGCCCGGCTTTATGTTCAATTAAGACTTAACTGTCACAAACTCTTCGCCAATAACCTATAACCTAAATTCACTCTGCAGTCCAACTGCTTTAAATACACTTATTCTCTTTACTCTTTACTTATTTTCTCTTATTCTCTTTACTTATTTTCTCTTATTCTCTTTACTTATTTTCAACGTTTCATTATCATTACTTCAACTTCAATTCTCATGAGATTTTTCACCAAAATCAAAAGAGACATTTACCAGTAATTTCAGTAAGTAGACTTTAATTTCTCATGTCCAATCTGGCACATTTTGGAAATAATTCAACAGGTAGTGCCTTACCTTTGAATAAGCCGGCTTATGTCCACTCACTTCGACCACTGACTCGTGTCTGCTTGTTCGAGCGCCTCGGACCCTCTCAGTCTCAACCTCCAACTTTTCTCCCTCAACCTCGGCCAAATGCACCAAATGTTACGGGTCCGAAATTGAGGATGAGAGTAAAACAATGATGGTCCAGAAAAGGTCGTTCAAACAATTGATTTTAATGAATGCACGCAGCGTGGAGAGGTGCAAACTGCAAAACAGTTGTACATCTCTGCCCAAAATACACTCTAGATTGCTTTTATAGCATCAGGGTATTGTAACGCCCCTTCTTGCGTTTACAAGCACATAATTTGCATGTACAGAACATTCATGTATTTTAAGAATTAAATGCAAACACAGAGGTTCCTCCTTGTGGCATACTCTTCCGAATATAGTGATGACCTAAGGCCTTTGAGGTCACCATGGACTGGACATCCTTCCGTCACCTGTAACTAAGCAAACTCAAATACCACAAGAAGCTGAATACATTCAGGCCTTTGCTCAGCTACTATTTTACTATACCAATATACTCAGCATATGAGTTATGATATATATATATTTAACTCAATCATTTTAAAGTAGTTATAACTGCACCTATAATAAACATGTTAATATTTGATTAGGATAACCCCTATAATATAAATTATAACATAACGCCAGCAGCTTCAATAAATGCTTGGATGAAATGATAATTAATGCAATGACAAGATGATGGTTATGTAAAATAGTCCCTATAATTCTACATAACCCAGTGTTAAAACCTGGATTAAAAACATCGATGCTATTTTTGTTAGATACACTGGGCAACCAATCACTGACTGGTCTGACCCTCTCCCAATCTGTGTGCCTTTGTGTACCAGTCAGTAGTGATGTGCGATACCACTTATTTCCTTTCCGATCCGATACCAAGTAAAATTCAGGGTGGTATCGACGATACTGATTCGATACCGATACTTTGTACAAAAACTTGTTTTATTTATTGTATCACAAATTTAAGTGTCATAATGATTACAGGACATCCGATTGCTTGTTCTTATCACTTAATAATGCAGCGTTCATAGAAATAAAAGAACTTAAGTTGTGCGCTATTTGAACACCTTGCCTGCCTGCAGCACTAAAGGACTCAGTGAGAGACGTCTGTCTCGCCCTAGCAGCACCTGTTCCTGTCCTCCTCTTCAGATCACCTCAACATACTTTCATCATATTCTGTGATATGATTTACTCTGAGGTGTTTGACAAGGTCAGTGGTGTTGCGGCAACACTTCACTTTTTTTGCCACATGTATCGCAAACCACGTCTCAGCTGTTTGCGGAGGTAAAATAAGTCCGCACATGACTCCAATTACGCTCAGCCATTGTTGTGAGTGTGCACGCCAAGGAGCTGCGAGACATTTATGCAGCCGTATTTCACACATGACTATGAAAGGCGAAGTAGTTCCTTCGAATGTTGACAATCTGAATGATATAATTACTTTCCACTGTGTTCATGTTAATGATAAACTACAAATTTACTCTAAATTACTAAAATATCGATATTTTAATGTGAGAATCGATTCTAGAGCATAAATGACTGGTATCGGAGGAATCGATATTTCAGTATCGATCCGCACATCACTACCAGTCAGATACACCACAGACACAGACGAGGAAAGATCAGTTGCTTGTGTGTTGAAGAAGCTAACGGGGTAGTAGCAGTCTTTTTCGGTGAAAATAATCAGAGTGATAGTGAATTCCAAAGGTGGTGCAAACGAAATTCTGCGGCCTGTTGTGTACACAAAGCCTGATTTTGGGGAGAGGCACGTTGCCTGCGGCAAACTTAAAAGTTGTTATAATGGTGAATAAAATGAGTAAGACTGCCTCAGAAGGGAATGGAATAGATTGAAAAGTATTCACCGAGCAGCACTTAGTACGCAAATCATTGAAGAAAGGAAAGAACAGAAGTGAAATTGTGCACTAAGCAGATGAAAAAGTGAGTGTGAATGTGCCTGACGTCACTGTGTGTGTGCGCGTTCCACTTTCTGTTGTTAAGACAGGAGAATTAACCATTGATGAGAATGATGAAATATGTCAGTGTGTCACTTGCAGGTGAAGAGAAGACCTGGATCAATTTTCCACATGCAGCCGTCGGAAGAAAATTATAGGTTAACACCACTAGAAACACTCAGGCCGAGTTTTTGGCTGAATTGTTTTTAGAGCTTCACTTCCATGTGTTCCTCATCCTGAAAAGCAAGCTCCAAGGAAGTTAACTTCTCCCTGAAGACAAGAAATGTCAACATGGCAGTCCAAGAGACAACAGTGTCCTGAGCAGAGAGACCCAGCAGCAGCAGTATGTGTAGAACGGCATCAGAGAGAAAGAAAACCCATCAACTTGACTGAATGGAGATGCGTTTCCGGCAAGCTGCAACTTCACTGTGTGTGAAGGACTTTTGAGGAGACTGTCTGAGTTGACATTTGCCACGTTTGGAGTGGAATGGCAATAAAGGACAGGGATTGCACAGGGCAAAGCTGGAGAGAAGAACAGCCACGGGACTGCTGTTGTTTAAAGTGGGAGAGGAGACCAAGGTGGAAGAAGGAGCAGGTGAGGACACAGAGGAATGCTGTTGTTTGGTGTGGGAAATCAAATTTGGGTTAGTGAATCTGAGGAAAAAATTGACTGCTTAAAGTGGGAAAACTGGGGAGTCTGGAGCACCACAAAATGAGAAAGGTACACAACATCTCACACACAAACAGAAAATGCATTAACCCTGCTAACACATACATTCAAATACAATGAAGCTCATGAAGATCAGACAGCATCTTAAGCATGTGTTTCTGTTTATCATCCTGTCCAGTTCACTTAGTAAGAGGAAAAGTGATACATAGACTAATGGACTAGTATTATAGTAGGACTGATGATTGCATTATAGATGGGGGAAACAGAATGCTGATGAGGGGTCTTGAATGAGTGAGACTAATAGATTGTTGAGTCTCCTGTTTCAAGTGTGTGTAGGAAGGTTTTAACATGGCACACATCTGGTTACATGGGAAGAAACTCATGTAATAAGACATTAGGGTTATGTTGTGCGGCTGATGGATGAATATTTGATTAATCTAGCTGATGTTTTCCTTTTGTTACAAAGTTGAACCTGCAAATTAGAATAGAATAGAATTCAACTTTATTGTCATTGCACATGTCACAAGTACAGGCAATGAAATGCAGTTTGCATCCATCCAGAAAGTGCTTTAGCCATAATATAGATATATTACAAAATATATATATTTAGCAATAATATAGATATATAGACTTATTAAACAAATGGGTCTGTTATAGGTATGAGGGTACAAAATATGGGTCTATTATGGGTATGTTACAATGTACACTTTATGCAGGTAGGTTATGACTGTGCTATAACTATAAGTATGTACAGGCTGTAGTGAGTGTACAAGCTATGTACAGGCTATGAATAGGATATAAATATGAAAGCATACAGAAATATGAACTATGCAAGTTATAAACAGTTGTAAACAGTTGTAGAATTAAAATTATCGTATTGTACAGTATGATTGTCTATACAGCATTTACAATAGTGACCATCTGGGGGGGGTATTAGGCATATCCTACCTGAAAGATCTGTTGTTCATGTTCTTGCACATGCATATACATGAGGGGGGTTTTACGGTGGGAGGTGCTTGTGTTGTGTTGTGTATTGTAACAGTTTTTCAATGAAAGGCTACGAGGAGGGCTGCTCTTTGAAGGAGTTGGGCTGGAGACAGGTGAGGAGCGTTAAGCTCCACGAGCCTGGTTCCGACCCAGCCTTCCCTCTTTAGCAAGTAAAAGACCGGTTGAAGATGTTCTGTCTTGTTTCCGTCCTTCACGAGAATAAGTTTCTAAAACTAGCGGAGCCTGTGGAAGCGCAGGCTCAACAGTTCCCATACCAGACTGTTATACAGTTGGTCAGGATGTTCTCGATGGTGTAGCGATAGAAGTTCCCCAGGATGTCTGAAAACAGGTGGGTCTTCCTCAGAGTCCTCAGGAAGAAGAGGCGCTGGTGAGTCTTCTTGACCAGCTTGGAGCAGTTGGTCGTCCAGGTGAGATCCTTGGGGATGTGGACTCCCAGGAACTTGAAGCTGCTCACACAATCAACAGCCATCCCTGTAGATGGATGGATGTGGGTCAGCATTCCTTCTGTAGTCCACGATGAGCTCCTTGGTCTTCTCAGTGTTGAGCAGCAGGTTGTTGGTGTTGCACCACTCAGCCAGACGATCCACTGTGGTCGCAAATTTTGAAGCCATCCTGATAACCTTCTCCCACCAACGATGTGGAGATCCAAATCCAATTAAAACCAAGACACTCAAAAAGATGCTCTGTAAAAGAGCAGAATTCTTGGAACAGAGTTTAATACACTGAATCATATGAACAGCAGGAAAAATACATACAGACATTTAGCAAGAAAATTACAAAGCAGAAAGCAAGCAAAGCAAAACCCCGGGGTGTATAGCCTTAAGCACAGACAGCAGAGCAACACAGAGACGGACAGGTAGCAGCAGCAGGAGGAAAAGAGCTCTGGGGGTGTCCTCTGGTCCCCTAATATAGGGACCAGTATCCCCGCCCCCTGCTGCTGGGTAACTTTCCCACACGCCCCGCACAGCTGCTGGGGTCAGATAGCGGCCAAGGTCTTGGCCAAAGGCCAGTCAGGACTCTGAGTACCCCTTCCTCTGGCTTATCACAATAGGTCATGACACGGTCAAAGGTCAGACATTAATCCTAATTATTAAATCTTATTCAGCAAGTGGCACAATCTTATAACATATAATACATAGGTTACATGCTTAAAAACACTTCAGTTTGGGTTCAAAGTGTGTGTGTGTGTGTGTGTGTGTGTGTGTGTGTGTGTGTGTGTGTGTGTGTGTACTTTGTATGATATTTTATCGTTATGTGTTCAGGATCTCTGTTATAATGTTACTGTTTTGGTTGTGCTGCATTAAAGACGTTAAATTAATTAATTATTAAGTAAATTATTCAAGAGAACTCTCCCCCTACATTAACTGCCCTGTTACTGTACCAACTTAATAAACCTCGGTGAAGCAAAAATGTCTTGTGCTTAAGACTCTACATGAAAGTTAAAATATATATGTTCAGTGCGCATAGATATATAGTGTATATAATTACATAGTTATACATATCACACAAAAATCCACCACACCACCTCCTCCCTTTCCCTGACTGGAAAGGAAAAACTCAATGCATCATGGGAATCCCCGGAAGCCTACGTCTATTGCAGCAAAACTAAGGGAGGATTCAGGGTCACCTGGTCCAGCCCTAACTATATGCTTTAGCAAAAAGGAAAGTTTTAAGCTTAATCTTAAAAGTAGAGATAGTGTCTGTCTCCCGAATCCAAACTGGAAGCTGGTTCCATAGAAGAGGGGCCTGAATACTGAAGGCTCTCCCTCCCATTCTACTTTTAAATACACGAAGTGCTCTAATAGGGTGATATGGCACTACAAGGTCATTAAGATGGGCCCTGATTATTTAAGACCTTGTATGTGAGGAGCAGGATTTTGAATTCAATTCTGGATTTAACAGGAAGCCAATGAAGGGAAGCCAAAACAGGAGAAATATGCTCTCTCTTTCTAGTCCCTGTCAGTACTCTTGCTGCAGCATTTTGGATTAACTGAAGGCTTTTCAGCGAGTTTTTAGGACATCCTGATAATAAAGAATTACAGTAGTCCAGCCTGGAAGTAATGAATGCATGAACTAGTTTTTCAGCATCACTCTGAGACAGGATATTTCTAATTTTAGAGATGTTATGCAAAGGGAAGAAAGCAGTCTTACATATTTGTTTAATATGTGCATTGAAGGACATATCCTGGTCAAAAATGACTCCAAGGTTCCTCACAGCATTACTGGAGGCCAAGGTAATGCCATCCAGAGTAAGAATCTGCTTAGATACCATATTTCTAAGATTTTCAGGGCCGAGTACAATAACCTCAGTTTTATCTGAATTAAGAAGCAGAAAGTTAGCGGCCATCCAGGTCTTTATGTCTTTAAGACATTCCTGCAGTTTAACTAATTGGTGTGTGTTACCTGGATGCATGGATAGATAGAGCTGCGTGTCATCTGCATAGCAGTGAAAATTTATGCTATGTCTTCTAATGATGTTGCCTAGGGGAAGCATGTATGATGTAAATAGAATTGGTCCTAGCACCGAACCCTGTGGAACACCATAATTGACCTTAATGAGTGAAGAGGACTCTCCATTTACATGTACAAATTGGAGTCTATTAGATAGAACATGCTGTAGGTATTACAGGTACTGCACTGCAGTGGTTTGTATCATATCTAATCGCTCTAATAGGATATTATGGTCAACAGTATCAAACGCTGCACTGAGGTCTAGCAGGACAAGCACAGAGATGAGTCCACTGTCAGAGGCCATAAGAAGATCATTTGTAACCTTCACTAAAGCTGTTTCTGTGCTGTGCTGAGCTCTGAAACCTGACTGAAACTCTTCAAATAAGCCATTCCTCTGCAGATGATCTGTTAGCTGTTTGACAACTACTCTTTCAAGGATTTTTGATATGAAAGGAAGGTTGGAGATTGGCCTATAATTAGCTAAGACAGCTGGGTCTAGAGATGGCTTTTTAAGTAAAGGTTTAACTACAGCCAGCTTGAAGGCCTGTGGTACATAGCCGATTATTAGAGATAGGTTGATCATATTTAAGATTGAAGAATTAATTAATGGCAGGACTTCTTTGAGCAGTTTTGTAGGAATGGGGTCTAAAAGACACGTAGATGGTTTGGAGGAATTAATTATTGAAGTTAACTCAGAAAGATCAATTGGAGAAAAAGAGTCTAAATGAATATCAGTGTTACTAAAAGTAGCTGTAGACAATATTACATCTGTGGGATGATTATTGGTAATTTTTTCTCTAATGATTAAAATTTTACTTGAAGAAGTTCATGAAGTCATTACTAGTTAACATTAAAGGGATTGTTGGCTCAGTAGAGCTCTGACTTTTTGTCAGCCTGGCTACAGTGCTGAAGAGAAACCTGGGGTTGTTCTTATTTTCTTCAATCAGTGACGAATAGTAAGATGTTCTGGCTTTGCGGAGGGCTTTCTTATAAAGCAGCAAACTATTTCTCCAGGCTAAATGATGATCCTCTAAATTTGTGACACGCCGTTTCCTCTCCAGCTTACGAGTTATCTGCTTTAGGCTACGTGTTTGAGAATTATACCACGGAGTCAGGTACTTCTGATTTGAGACCTTAGTTTTCACAGGAGCTACAGTATCCAGAGTCGTACGTAGTGAGGAGGTAAAATTATTAACAAGATAATCGACCTCTGTTGGAGTAGCGTTCAGGTAGCTGCTCTGCTCTATGTTGGTACAGAGCATTGAAGATGATAACAGTGGGTGGATTATATTCTTAAACTTAGTTACAGCACTTTCAGAAAGACATCTACTTTGATAAAGTCTACTCTCCACTGCTGTGTAATCAATTATTGTAAATGTAAATGTTATCAGGAAATGATCAGACAGCAGAGGGTTTTCAGGAAACACTGTTAAATGTTCAGTTTCTATGCCATATGTTAAAACAAGATCTAGAGTGTGATTAAAGTGGTGGGTGGGTTCTTTTACATTTTGAGAGAAGCCAATTGAGTCTAATAAGAGATTAAATGCCATGTTGAGGCTGTCATTTTTAGCATCTACATGGATGTTAAAATCACCCACAATAATTATTTTATCTGAGCTGAGCACTAAATCAGATAAAAAGTCTGAGAAATCAGAGAGAAACTCTGTGTAAGGCCCAGGTGGACGATAGATGATAACAAGTAAGACTGGTTTCTGAGTTTTACAGCTGGGTTGGACGAGGCTAAGCATCAGGCTTTCAAATGAATTAAAAGTCTGTCTTGGTCTTTGGTTGACTGACAGGCTGGTGTGAAAAATTGCTGCCACACCGCCCCCTCGGCCTGTGCTTCGAGGTTTCTGGTAGTTAGAATGACTCGGAAGTGTTGATTCATTTAAACTAACATACTCATCCTGCTGCAACCAGGTTTCTGTAAGGCAGAGTAAATCGATTTGTTGATCAATTATTAAGTCATGTACTAACAGAGACTTGGAGGAGAGAGACCTAATAGGGTGCTGCCAACGCTCTTAACGTAGACGTGTGGAGCATCCACAACATGCACCACTTCACCCACTGAGGACTCTGTGGGCCTGCTCCAGAATGATTGATTATTAATTATCGATCAGTATATATTTATATGTAGATATGAATTTACAGTGCAGACGTTAAGGTCAATGATTGTTCATCAGTCCTTTCACTGATCTGATAAACACCTTCTGTTAGGTGTAAGCTTTTTACAGACAATGAGATTCTTTATCTTTCCTTTCAACTTCCAAACAGGAAGTTAACATCAGTGACATCATCATTATCATCATCACCAGCTGTCTAACTCATATCAGTGGTATTCTTCATGCCCATTGGTTTATGCATGTGGCTCAGAGACTGGGAGCTGCTGTTTTATAAATCCAGACCAACTTTAACAGGTACACTGATAGTAAATCCACAGCAGTTATGGCGCCCTCTGGTGGTAGCTTTCAGCATGGTCACTGCTGGCTACACAGACAGTCTTATGAATGAAAGAAATCAAAGTGGCAGCAGTTCAGCTGGACACAAATCAGTCTCCATCTATTGATTCTAGTGATTTTCTATCAGGTTTTAAAGCACTCTGATATCCTGCTGCTGTTTAGTGCATGTAACAGCGGTGGGTGATGTAATGAAGGCGAGGAAGTTAAATCAGATAACTGAACTAAAGTGTGACAGAGAGCTAAAATATGTTGAACTATGAATCTGGTAGACATCAAAACTGCTACACAACTGTCCTTACTTTAATATATAAGTAAGTAAACACAGTTCATGCTCTGTTCAGTGGACATTAACAGAGAACAGATCTCTGACTGCAGGTTTAGGCTTTGTCAAACCAGCTAACTCACAGAAAGCCTGCATGCAGGAAGTAAACTCTCAGAAAGCACACAGGATGAAGGTGTTTTCAGAATAAACTGTGAGGACAAAAACACAAACCCCTGTGACAGAGGCAGGCTTAGACAGGGAACTCGAGGGAACACTAGAAATATAAGAAGGAAACAAAACAGAAGAGAAGAAGCCGTGACACAGCTGTGTCCTTCAGGTCACAGATGAAACACAGCACATCACAGCAGGAAACATTTAACACGTCTTCTTCAGGAAACAGAAGACATTCATCCACAGTAATTAAGAATGAACATGCTATGAGATATAATCATTCGTTTATTTGGGTGCTGTTTATAAATGCACAGGTTCTATTTTATTTTATGTTGGTTAGAAGTTAGACAACATTACAGCTTCATAAATGGATCAAACCACAGAGCTCATTGACGTGTCTGGCTCCTCCTGTCAGAGCTCTGAGCAAACACCATGCTAACAGGTGTCATAGGTACACTCATCTCCACCCTTCCCACGATAAAGAGTGTGTATGTTTTCATTTTAACAATTTGAAACAACAACTTTTTCTTCCAGTTTTGTTGTACTATTGTAGTAGGTATGACTGTGCAATGACAACAAAGAGTTCTCTCTAATAAAGGTAGTGCTCCATGTACTGTAGCTGGGCTTTCCTTCAGTGTCTGTGTTGCACTTCCTGTCCCGCCTCTCTGAGAACAGGGAACTGTGAGGAGGATCAGCTGGTTCACACAAACACTGGACTCTGAGAATGAAGCTGAGGCTGCTGTTTGTGGTCCTCCTGCATGGTAGGAACACACACACGAACACACACTTGTTACTCTGTAATGAGTGTGTTTGAAGTCGAGTTCATGTTTTCAGATTTATACTTTGTTGAAATGTTTCTGCTTTCACGTGTGTGATTGTGCATGTCCATGTGTGTTTGTTTGTGTGTTAGAAGAAGAGGTGTGCTGAGTGTAAAGGCTGCAGATCTGAGCAGTCGGTCTGGAGTCACTACTCACAGTTTAGAGCAGAGAACTCTATTTTTTATTTTATTGATTTTTGATTTTTATTTACTTTGATTAAATTCTGGCGATTCGTCGCTCTTGAGGATGAACTTTAACTTTGGGACAGCTGTCAAAGGACAGACTGAAGTCACATGACACGTATTAGATGGTAAGAATCGATTCTTGTGTAGGCGATTGTGGTCATCATCATCTGTGTGCACACATGTAGAGACAAACATGATTAAGTCCCGCCCACCTGTGCTGATGGATGGGCGCGTGTCAGTGAGCGCCAGTTCTGCTGTGAATGGAGACGTTTCTCTCTATGAAAACAACAACGAGTGCTGTTTGTGTGGAGCTTTGTTCTGTCCTGCTGGATGAATGTGTGCTCTGTGAGCGCTCGACCCGCTGGAGCTCTGCTCTCCACACACCACTGACTCGCACAGAGCTTCTTTGTCCTGCATCTGTGGGAAAGACAGGTCCACAAGTTATTCACTGATGATAGTAATCATCACTGCAGAGGTTATCAGCTGTCTCTGTGAGCTCTGTTAATGTCCACTGAACAGAGCATGAACTGTGTTTACTTACTTATATATTAAAGTAAGGACAGTTGTGTAGCAGTTTTGATGTCTACCAGATTCATAGTTCAACATATTTTAGCTCTCTGTCACACTTTAGTTCAGTTATCTGATTTAACTTCCTCACCTTCATTACGTCACCCACCGCCATTACATGCACTAAACAGCAGCAGGATATCAGAGTGCTTTAAAACCTGATAGAAAATCACTAGAATCAATAGATGGAGACTGATTTGTGTCCAGCTGAACTGCTGCCACTTTGATTTCTTTCATTCATAAGACTGTCTGTGTAGCCAGCAGCGACCATGCTGAACGCCACCACCAGAGGGCGCCATAATTCCTCTGGATTGTTGACGTAGTGTTTTCAGTGGGAGAAACGGTTCGTCACTCATCCAAGTGACTTCTTCAGTCTCAGCTGACTGCAGGTTTCCCCAATCTTATAAACAGTACATTTGCACTATGATTGAAACCAGCCCACTGAAGGAACAATGGGCTGAGAGGTCACTTTATGATCATTAATATGCAAATTCTCATGACCATTGATCAAAGACCACTGATCAATGTCCATGAGTACCATTCACAGAGAGTTGGGGAATGGCTGCAATTACAACATTGTAAAAGGGTGACAGATGTACCCTTAGGCCCCCTCCTCGATTCAGAGATGGTCTTTCCCTTTTCACGTAAATGGCCTCCTTGACTCCGCGCTCAAACCAGCCTCCCTCTCAAGGAGGAACAGGGAGGAACATCACTGAAAAAGTGTCCACTGGCCTGTAGGTGTAAATAGACTGCAGAGTCCTGGCCTGACGAGGTAGCTCTTCTGTGTTGTGCCATCCGCTTCGCCAGAGGTTGTTTGGTTTCCCCGATGTATAAATCCTGGCAATCCTCCTGGCACTTAAAAGCGTACACTATGTCACTCTGGGGTGGACAATTTTTGGGGTTTAAAAGCCACAGAGACACGGTGTTTAGAAAAAATGCGTCTCAGCTGTTCCAATACTCCTGACACATACGGGGTCACTACAGGTTTTTAATGTCTTTGATCAATGGGCTGTGATCAGTGGTTGCTGATCAATGATCATGACAATCTGCAATTTGTGATGTGTGTCAGTTAGATGCACAGCCTTTTTATTTGAATTTTGAGGTGTATGTGATTATTTTTTGTTATGTTGGTGTTATGTACTACAGCTCCAGCCAACCCTGGAGATGTCTCAGGTAGGGGGGTGGGAGTGAGTGGGGAGCTGTGTGCACTCCGCACGAAGAGAGAGAGGAGAGATGAGCAACAGTGTTGAGTGGACGCAGAGTTCATAGACAGGCGACAAACTTTTATTTTCAGATTGACGGTCAGTTAGCTTGAGTTTAATAGCTGCTGTACCCTACCACGAGGGAAATTTGCATCTGTAAATTTTGTTTGACACGTGTGTCCTAAGTTACAGTGTAAAACGGGCAAATGGCGATTAGCCACTAGCTTAGCTGCTAGTGTAGCCGTTAGCATATTTGTTTAGCTCATGTCCTGCTCTGTTCTAATCTATTAAGCTAATGCTAATATTGCTGAGAAAATATGTAATGGTATGTGAACTGGCATTATGTGAACTGGCATTATGTGATTCAGTAGGAGGAGACAGACGTCTTGCTGGCGTGTCAGAGGTTCCCTTCTGCTGGTGTGTTGAACCAGTGTTGCCAACTCCTCAGTAAGGAAAATCGCTATTGGTTGTCCTAAAAGTCGCTAGAAGTCGCTAAATGACGTCATCGCCTAATTTGCATAATTGGTCACGCTAATATAATTGTAACCTATGTTGTTGGAGAGAGAAATAACATCGTGGAAGAGACATAAAGTGAGTAAAAAACGTCCTAAATGCATTTAGAGTTTATTTAGAACTACAAATTAAATTTCTTTTAGCAATTATTGTTTTTTTTAATGTCACAATTCCAACCCTGCTCCTTTATCTGGGCTTGGACCGGCAAAAGTGACCCGAAATAGGCACTCTGGTGGAGTTACTTTGCGTGTGTGTGTGTGTGTGTGTGTGTGTTTATAAGTAGTTTTAAACCTTGTGATCCACAAAACAGCATAAGAGTAAAAGAAGAACTGCCTGCGTTACAGCACCCACTGCTTGTTGAGAGTAAAAGCGATACGCGCTTTCACGTCTTTTTTTAGTGACTTTCTTTAGAAAAAAAGTCGCTAGGGGGTCTGAAAACTCGCTAAATATAGCGACAAAGTCGCTAAGTTGGCAACACTGTGTTGAACTTATGTGTTAACGTGGGAACACGTGGATACGGCAACTGTGAGTGCTGCTGCCGTGCTCTGCAGGTGGCCTTGACCCAGTTTCCCCCGCTATCCCCTTGAACTGACTGGAGGCGTGAGTGCTATTGTTTGGATGTGCTTTTTATTTTACTGCTTGGCAACAAGTGAAGCAGCCATGTTGTTTTAAGTCCCTATAGGGCTTTGGAGTTGACGTCACGCCGCAGTGCATTGTGGGATCGTGGCGCCATGTCAGACGGCCACAAATCAAAACAAACACACTGTGTTGGAAGCAGGACTGCTGACACCATGCTTAAAATCAGCGCAAAAGACAAAGGGCTGTATCACGACCGATTGCGTCCAGACGCCAAGAGACGGTACTTTGAAAAAATAGCGTGCATCGGTAATGTGGACCCGTATGAAAAAAGGCAGTGGAGCGGAAACCCAGACAGCCTACGGCCGTTGTCCTATTCCGATATCTTTGCGTACCCTGTCTGTGGAGTCAGCGCATACACGGAGAATAATTTTCGTAATTATAAATCCCTGGAGGCGCACATCTAATTCACAAACGGTTGGGTACAAGATTTGGTCATTTTTAAGCCTCCAATTTGTGAGTACGTTGACCATATGACCAAGATACAGCCAGAGGTTGCCAGCTGTGTGTTGCCATGTAAATAGTTTGCATTTCATGTGTATGTACTTGCTAAGTACATGTGAACAGATCTTGAAAAAAAAAATAAACATACTTTTCTTTTCTGTTTCATATTTCATATGCTGCTTTGCCTGCAATAATGCCAAATAATAAGCTAGTCCGTAAACATGACGTGGTTCTGCAGCTTCACACATTACGATGTTTTATCTAATTATCTATGACCTCAGCGCATTCGAAATACACTAAAAGCCTATTAAGAGAGATATGAATTTATTTAGAACTCACCGGAAAGAAAATACCGCGAGCAAACCAACAAAAAATTGGGGATGGCAGAGAACTCGATATCCGCTCATCTGACCGCTGCAATCCAAGCCTGACGTCTTCGTTTAGTAATATCGGATACATGATATCCCTCCCCTTGCCTCCAGGAGGGGAGACGATGAAAAGAGAGCCCATTTTCCAGCTTCTTGCCTTCCCTATCGTGTGATCTACCGTTGCAACCAGCAACACAGTATGTACGAACCATAGCTGACGCTTCCGTGTGCTTTCTTTGGCCTACTGTCATGGCGGGAGGGGGCGTGGCCCCGCTCCCGTGACATCACGCTCCAAAGCCCTATACCTGAGCCACTACCCAGGCCTGCATGCAACGAGGTGTTTGTTCACACAGAAAGACTGTTGCAGTTAAGGTGTGTGTGTGTCGGTGAGAGCGTGTGTGGGCCCAAAATATTATTTAATTATTTGGTTTCAGTTGATATTAGATACTTTACCATTGCTCAACAAACTTTATTAATGTCAATTATTTTTCTTTTGTGTTTTTGGAAATAATCATCACTAAAGTGGAGTTACATTTATAATTGACCTGCTTGCGTGTTGTTTATCTCCATATGGTCTATTTTAATGCACATTTCATATCACAAGCATCAAAAAGGGAGCATCAGTAATAAGTAACAACAAGAACCCAGGGCCCCTCTCAAAAGAATGTGGGACGTGTCACATGATCATAAACTGACCTCCCGCCCCATTGTTCATTCAGTGGTGCTAGTTTCAGTTGTTAATCAAATGTACTGTTTATAAGGTTGGAAATCTGCAGTCAGCTGAGAAGAAGTCACTTGGATGAGTGACGAAATGTTTCTCCCACGGAAAACGATGCGCAGAATCGACTTTCTGGAATCACCCGTTTCATGTTTTTGTCCTCAGTTTCCCAGCATGCCTCAGGTGTGGAGGTGAAAGAGGGGGTGGATTCTGTCCTGCTGCCCTGTCAGGTAGCAAAGGATGTTTCCAGCGACGCCACAGCAGTAGTTTGGAACTGCGATGATTTAGACAACCCAACAGTTCACGTGCAGAGTTCTCTGAAGAACGGATCATCTGCAGATGAGCTTAGAGGTCAAAACATTCGTTACACCAACCGAACGTCAATGAGAGCTGACGCTCTGCAGACTGGAGACCTCAGCCTCACCCTGAGGAACCCTACAGTCTCTGACAGTGGTAACTACACCTGCATCGCCCGGAAATATGGACGAGATCTGAGCCGGGCAAAAGTACAGCTGAGGGTCAAAGGTCAGTGCTATCAAAAGTCAGAGCAGAAGTGAACTCTAATGTGAGTCATGTTAGATGATGGTGTGGTTGTTTGTGTTGTTTACAGAACCTCCACTCTGGCCCTGGGTCCTCGCAGGTGCCCTGGTTATCCTGGTTCCCCTGGTTTCCCTGGCTGTTGCCTTTGGTGTCTCAGTGTATCGTGAACATGAAAGGCTTAAGGACTTAGAAGGTAAGTAAGTGTGTTATAATGTGTGTGTATGGTTTACAATGAGCTGAGATTCAGTGGCTTCGCTCTGCTGTTTGGTGCAGTAAAGAAATGCTGCTGAAGTTATTAGGTGATGTTTTAGTTCCTTTTTCCTTCATGTGTCGTCCAAGTGTTGCTCAGAGTTGACCTTTCGCCTCTGAAGGTAGTGAGATCTGGTTGTCATCACCCACCTCTGTTGATCACTGACACAATCAGAGGGAGACATGAAGCTGTAAGTTTGCTGCTTCTGTAACAGAGCCTCATGTAGCTAAGGGGGAAATTCATTAGAAGGAACTTTCACAGGTAAATACATGAAGAGAAGAAGGATGAGAAGGAAAAGCATGTGAAGAGTTACACCAAGTAACTGTAGGACAGCTTGTTCGGGGGGAGCTGCTCATTCCTGCTGCACAGGGAACCACACCTGCTGAAGTACTGGACATCACTGGGCCGCAGCATGATCCATACCTACGGATTAAAGAAGCTGACTGCACTCCATTAGTGTCTGGCAGCACAAATGAACCAGCCGCTAATGGATGAGACACACCTGGAATAACTGACTGAAGGCTGGACAGTCCTGATTCCCAAGGATCCCTTGAAGGGACCGGTCCCATCCAACTACCAGCTGATAACCTGCCTCAGTACCACATGGAAGCTCCTGTCAGACATCATAGACATAGGTTCATGTGAGGCTGTGTGGCAGTCAGGAAGCGGACCTAAATGCAGACACTTGTGCACAGAAAATAAACTTAGAACGGAAGCTTTATTTGCTGGAAAAACATCCTTTATAACATAAACTCACAGGAAAAACAAATCTAAAAACTTGATTATAAAACTAAGATGAAAACACTGGGAATCTAGAAACACAGAACTAAAACTGAAACCAGAAACACAGAGAGGCTTACAGCACATGGGGAGGTATGACGTGGCTAAAATACACAAGGGAGTAACGAGGGGATGAAACACCGCAGGACAGCACAGTTGGGAGTAATCAAACATAACAAGACACAGAGGAAGCTAAAACTGAAAACACTAACATAGCACACGAGACTTTCAAAGTAAAACAGGAGACATTCACAAAGACGCAGACTTGACACTGAGACATAGAGACATGACTGACTGGGGAGACAGAGCGAACACGGTAAAAAAGTAACAAAGACCTAAATCCTGGCAACTAAGAATATAACACAAGCAGAAGACAATAAAGAGAACCAAACCATAAATAACACCAATCAAAAAATATAAGTGAACCAACAAACACAAAACCCTGGGTCACAGAGCTGTGACAAAGATGAACAGCCACATGGCTCAATACATGAGCACAGAAGGTAAATGGCAGGAATACCACAGGGTAAAAAACCCCATCAGCCACTGGTAGACAGACTCACAACTGTAAGGCAAAGCCATGACTCACTGCCCCACACATGGATCCTGGAATACTTAGAACTGTATCAACAGGACCCTTAGAGCCTTCATCAGGAGTCTCCAGCACAGCAGCATTTACAAAGTGTGTGTATAATCAGTACATGTTTAATCTGGGGTCATTAGTTTATACGTGATATAGGACATAAGGCACATAGTGGAATTTGTGCTCTCACTGGTGTTAGATTATGCTCTGAAATTGATCTGTAAGTGTTGAACTGGTAACTAATGGCTCTTAAAGACTTTCTTCTTCATGTCTCTCTCTCTGGTAACATCTCTGATCCTTAAATCATGTGAGGGAATCAAAGCTTTGTGTGTCTGGGTCATGTGATGTTACGTGTTTGTCTTCATCAGCTCAACTTCTCAGTCAGCGATTGCTGAGACGGCTTCGCTCGCTGTTTGGACAAAGATGACTCCTTTCCTTTGATGGAAAATCGCACAGTTTGATGGGGCTGTTGGTCCGAATGAAGAACAAGGAGCTGATGGATGAGGAGAAGACGATGAAGCTCACACCTTCGCCCTGACAAGATCATGTATATTTCTGCTGCTCATTCAAGCTCAGTGATGGTCTGAGAACACGAGCTTGAAGATGTTTGTTGTTTTTTTACTAACTGCTAACTAATGAGCCTCAGTGAGATGTTCTACCTGGAACATGTTCCACACAGCAGGTTCCCTGTAATGTTATGTCTGCAGAATGAGATTAAGCACAGAGGACAGAGTGTGAGAGGAAGAGGAAACCAGTTCACCAGTCTGACAGTAAAGATTCATTCAAATATTCATACCAGGCTGAGACTGAGTGGACACTTCACAAGTAAAATATGAGCTTTGTTTTTAGTCTGATACAAGAATACAGCTGTTTACTAAATCACGTGTCATGTGTAATAAGCTTTTGCTTTAGTGTGTCTGTGAGCAGCTTTTAATAAAGTCTGAATGAAAAGTGGAGTCAGTTTGATTTGTGCACACGAACATCACAGATCCCCATCTGGGCTCAGAACGTCCAATCAGAGCATGAGAAACGTTCATTCACATTAAAGTTTTATTAAATATTATTTACATCCATGTCTGCAGTTTGTTTTCATGGCTGGATAATATTTGGGACACAGCAGTGATGTATTTCACACATGAATAGTTTTCTTGAAACCAGAATAAACTGGTTTCCAACTATAATCTGTGAAAACATTCCAGTCTGTGACTTCGTATGAGACATGAACTGAATGCTAAAACAGAGCCGAGGTTCAAATTCCCATCAGAACACAAGCAAACATGTCAGAGTGGAGAGAGTGGGCTGTTACTGTGAGCGCAGGGGGACTTTCTCAGTCACACCATGGCTGGACTGAAGGTTTCTACGGCAACATGCAATAAACAGCATCAGCAGGGCAGAGTGCACCGAGCTCACAGCCCTGGTGTTCCATCTTAACGGGGTTTTTTTTGTTTGTTAGTTTTTTTGGCGGGAAGAGGGGGGTTATGTTAACCGGTTTGTTTACATATTCCACTTTCCATGTTCCACATGTTGCATTCGCAGATTCTTGTTTGCACCGAACGATCGTCTCTTTCCGCCTGGTCTTGTGTCTCTGTGCTCCTGTAACATAAACAACGAGCTGACATTTTTCTAATGACACCAGCAATCAGCTCCACAGGCCCTCAGTTTACCTGCATGCATCCTCCTCCTCACCTGTCAGCTGTTTAACACCTGCTGCTAATTCAAGAAACACGCCCACGTTACCTGGTGATAGTCACAGTTTAACTGGGCAGCCGGTGCTCGATATAACGCAATGTCGGCACATTTTTCTGCACAAGATAAATAATTTTTTTTTTTTTTCCTGAGCGCTAGTGATGTGCGATACCACTGATTTCCTTTCCGATCCGATACCAAGTAATATTCAGGATGGTATCGACGATACTGATCCGATACCGATACTTTGTACAAAAACTTAATTTATTTATTGTATCTCAAATTATAGCGTCATAATTATTACAGGACATCAGATTACTTGTTCTTATCACTTAATAATGCAGAGTTCATCATATAGAAATAAAAAAACTGAAGTTGTGCACTATTTCAACACCTTGCCTGCCTGCAGCACTAAAGGACTCCGTGAGAGGCGTCTGTCTCGCCCTAGCAGCACCTGTCCCTGTCCTCCTCTACAGTTCGTCTCAACATAAGCTCGTCATATTCTGTGATATGATTTACTCTGAGGAGTTTAACAAGGTTAGTGGTGTTGCCACAACCATACATGCCAATCCCCCCGATTTTTCTGGGAGAATCCCAAATTTCAGTGCCCCTCCCGAAAATCTCCCAGAGCCATTCTCCCGATTTTCCACCCGGACAACAAAATTGAAATACCATATTGCAGAATTCATAGCGTGGCCCAGCCAATTCCAGTTTCCAACAATGGCGGCAGCTACTTAGTTTTAATATTACTCTTATTTCTCTTTCTGGGTCGCAAAAAACCTTTTAACATATTTTCAGGTGAGCTGTGGAAACTTCAAATATCTGAGCCGATCGACACACCGTTTTCAAACCCCCGCGGTCTTTCACTACTCGGGTTAAACATGATATATAAGTCACTTTGATAATTTAAAAATGTTATTGTTTGGCTTTTTCACTGTTTTATTTGTTCGTGAGTAAATCGGTTTGGCTGAGATTAAAGTTATTAGATTAGATTAAATTAAATTTAACTTTATTAATCCCTCGGGAGGGTTCCTCCGGGGTTTTCACACAGCTGAATAAACGTCAAACAGAAAACTGATTAGAATAGAATAGCATAGAATAGAATAGTCCTTTAATTGTCCTACAAGGGGAAATTTGGTTGTAACAGCAGCCAGAAAGACATATACAAACAAACAGGACACAGGACACAGAACAGAAACATACACAATTTTTCTTACACAGAAGTGTGAGACGGTCAAGAGTTTACGTCAGCGCCCGGTTATATTTTAGATAGCAAGGAGCAGACGGAAGAGTTTCACTCCACCGAGGGAGCTGGTGACGTACTACCCGGCTTTCTTTAGACCGCGAAGGCCGGGTCCTCAGGTGGAAGCAGCCTCTGAATTTGGACACCCCTGCTGTTTCTGGGCCGGCCAATAATAACGGTGACATTTAACGTATTTTATCCGATAAATAAACACTGTAAAATGTATTTATCATCACCTCCCCACCCGCCCCCAACAGCCCTTTTAAATATCTCCCTAATTCTGAGGTCTCAAGGTTGGCAAGTATGGCCACAACACCTCACTCTTGGAGCACTTTTTTGCCACATGTATCGCAAACCATGTCTCAGCTGTTTGTGGAGGTAAAATACGTTCGCACATAACTCCAATTACACTCAGCCATTGTTGTTTGTGCACGCGCCAGCGGCTGGGAGACATTTATACAGCCGTATTTCGCACATGACTATGAAAGGCGAAAGAGGAAGTAGTTCCTTTGAATGTAGACAATCCGAATGTTATACTTTTTTTCCACTTTGTTCCTGTTAATGATAGACTACAAATTTACCCTAAATTATTAAAATATCGATATTTTAATGTGAGAATCGATTCTAGAAGGAAGGAATCGATATTTCAGGATCAGTCCGCACATCACTAGTCATCTTGTCCTCATAGGTGTGGCAGTTACAGTAAGATGTTGTGGTGGCTCATTATCCCCAGGCTTCGTTCTCAAAGATTTAATCTCGCTAGCTGTTGAGAAATGCTTGATATTATATCGCTTCATTAACTGTTTAAAGACTGTATTATAAAACTCTTTGCCTGATTGTAGTTTCCCTCAGTAAGTATATCCTCGAAAGCAGCTGCTACAGCGGCCCCTGTCTTGGTTGTGAGACATCTAACTGATGTGTATTTTGAGAATACATCTATACATGTTAGTGGGTATCTAGCATTATCATTTTGTGCGGAATATTCAGACATGTCAGCCAGATCGGCTTGTAACTGTTTGTTGATCACATTCATCAATATTCTATTTCTGGGAAAGTGTATCCTAACAGGTTTATGGAGAGTATAAGTGTTGTCTCGTTCTAAATAACGTTTGACTTGAGATAGTGGAGGCATAACACCTGATGCCTCCCTCGCCGCTATACACAGCTTATTTAAACTGGCCAATCCTGCAGGATGGGCAGGATCATGATATATTTTATACAAGGTGTTTTCCATGATCAGTGCAAGACACAAATGACTAAGATGTTGATGTTAACATGTCTTTTAATTTAATTCACACACTGGCACATACAAACAATGAAAACTGAACAGCATACATTTAAATCTTGTGTCTCCCAGCCCAGTAGTTTCCAATCATGTGAAACAGTGCTGGTTTAACACGACGGGCATAACGACTTGTATCTAGCAGGTATGCGATATTCTTGTTAATGGTGCATACTATGTGTGGCACTGCTAGCAGTTCACACAGAAGGCGTTCTGCAACACTGCAGATTTGTGCTTTAGCCTCACAGACGATGTATGAGCATACAAACAGACAGATGGCTGGGATGAATCGGTCCATCCGGAGCCTTTCCGTCACCTCATCACAGTAGGTCTCGAAGAAATACTCAGGCAATTTGAACAGACAGCTGTTTTGCACCTGGCTGGGGTGGCCAGTTTGACATCTATAACACATCTCCTGTAGATACTCATTCAGCACCAACAACAGCAGGTGGAGGGTTGCGAGCTTAATGCTGATTACCCTTTCCTCAGACGGGTCTGATCCTGCTGGGTCCTGCGAGCATTGTGGAGAGAGGGGACGAGTCGAGTTGGGTCTTGTGTATAAATACACAAACAATACACTTGTGCTTTCAATTGTGTAATTTAAGTGATCTAGGTAGCTCTGTTTTGGAAGTTCAGTTAACGCTAGCAATCTATTTTGGAGTTTGTACGTGTTTTGTCTGCAGGGGCCACCGTATATATTTATATATAAACATATAATAAAACCACTTTTTTTTACATTAGTAATTCCTTTTGTAAATAATTTTATATTATTGTTAATAATAAATTTATTAAAGCATCAAAACAACCTGAAGAGCCGGTTCGGAGCCGAAAGAGTCGGTTCTTTTAAGTGAGCCGAGCTGAAAGAGCTGGTTCTCTAAAAAGAGCCATAAACCCCATCACTACAAGTCACAGGAAATCACCCAGCAGTAGGAGGAGGGGTTACAGACACCTATAGGGCTTTGGAGTTGACGTCACTGGAGGTGGGCCACGCCCCCTTTCCGCCATGACAGTAGGCTAGACACAGGATACAGCTTCAGCTATGGTTTGTACGTGTTGTGTTATCAGTTGCAACGTTTGATCACACGATCGTGAAGGCAAGAAGCTGGATAATGGGCTCTCTTTTCATCGTTTTTCAACCTGGAGGCAACGTGAGGGATCCCATGTATCCGATATTACTAAACAAAGACGTCAGGCTTGCATTGCAGCGGTGAGACGAGCGGATCGAGTTCTGTGCAATCCCCAGCTTTTTGTTGGTTTGGTCTCCGCATCTTCTTTCCGGTGAGTTCTAAATTAATTCATATCACTATTAAAATGCTTTTAGTGTTATTTTCAATGTGCTGAGGTCATAGATAATGAGATAAAACATCCTAATGTGTGATGCTGCAGAACCACGTCATGTCATCATGTCGACTGAGTAGCTTATGATTTAGCATTATTGCAGGCAAACCAGCATATGAAATGGATGTAACAAATCCAGACTGGGCACCAACACTGCTCATGGGCCTCTAAAAACATACTAAATTGCTCTCATTGTACACTAATCCGCACATAACTTCCAGATGAATCACACACCTGTCATGTGCACTAATTTTATCTTACCGCCTTTGTCCTATCCCGATCTTTGCATACCTTGTCTGTGGAGTCAGCGCATACACAGCAACCCAGTTTAAGAATTATAAATCCCTGGAGGCCCACATCCAATTCACGAACGGCTGGGTGCAAGATTTGTCCATCTTTATGCCTCCACGCTGCGACAACTGTACGTTGTCGTTAAGACAAAGGTAAGTCGGTTTGAACATGATAACTTTCTAAACAACTTCCTTGTTACAGTTTTTGATTTGCACGTACAGCCAAACCATCTATATTAGCCTTGGTTCATTACAGACCTTTTATTAAAAGTGGTTTTTGTGTTTCAGGTACTGCACTCACAACGACTGAATGAAACTGCACTGTGACCTCGTTGTGTGGACACAGAGAGACCTTCTGTCATACGCATCTTCCCTGATGTGGATTTCTGGGAACCACATTTAAAGCAAGCACAAGACTTCTTTCTTAAAGTGTGTCTTCCTGAACCTGTTGGGAAATACTTCTCCAAACAATGTGCTGCTCTAAATAGCCTGTAATGTTTCATTTTGTGGTTCAAGATTGATGCCAGCTGTGTGTTGCCATGTAAATAGTTTGCATTTCATTTCTATGTACTTGCTAAGTACATGTGATAAGATCAAGAATAAAAAAAAAAAAACATGTATACTATTCTTTTCTGTTTTATTGAAATTACTTCACACAAAGTACAATTATTTACAATGAACTACACAAGCAACACAACAGCTTTATGAATACTCAACAAGAGCAAGTTTCATTTGGCGCTGGTTTGACAACCACACTGGGGCACATATTCACCAAAACACAGCAAACCTTAACAATCTTATCAAGCAGTGTTGTGTTTATTTCTGCTCTGCCCTGTTCATTGCACACACAATGCTTCGTCTGCCCTTTAGCTTCTGTGATGCTGTCTGTCCGATCGCCACTGTCCACATTTACAGCTGGTACCTCAACCTCCACTCGTCCAACACAACTGCTGTCCACAGCTATGACATTGTAATTTTGTTGTTGTTCTTCTGTCAGATCTTCATCGATTACTTCTGCACGGGGCACACCTTCAGACTCTGCAGCTGCATAAAAGCCTGTAAGATAAAATTAGTGCACATGACAGGTGTGTGATTCATCTGGAAGTTATGTGCGGATTAGTGTACAATGAGAGCAATTTAGTATGTTTTTAGAGGCCCATGAGCAGTGTTGGTGCCCAGTCTGGATTTGTTACATCCATTTCATATGCTGCTTTGCCTGCAATAATGCTAAATCATAAGCTACTCAGTCGACATGATGACATGACGTGGTTCTGCAGCATCACACATTAGCATGTTTTATCTCATTATCTATGACCTCAGCACATTGAAAATAACACTAAAAGGATTTTAATAGTGATATGAATTAATTTAGAACTCACCGGAAAGAAGATGCGGAGACCAAACCAACAAAAAGCTGGGGATTGCACAGAACTCGATCCGCTCGTCTCACCGCTGCAATGCAAGCCTGACGTCTTTGTTTAGTAATATCGGATACATGGGATCCCTCAGGTTGCCTCCAGGTTGAAAAACGATGAAAAGAGAGCCCATTATCCAGCTTTCACATTAAAAACAGAAGTGACAGTCATGATAAGATCAGCTCTCTGTCTGTGAGGACTCGTCTTTCTTGGAGGTGTGATGTTTGTCTTTATTCTGTTTGTTCCTGTTTCCATTACAGCTTGGTGGTGTTAGCACTCTCAGGCTAACCTCATCAGCATACAGTAAACCATAATAAATAAATAATCTTCTCATCAGCCATAATTCAAGTCAAGTGGCTTTTATTGTCATTTCAACCATGTACAGTGGTACAGTACACAGCAAAACAACACAGCATTCCTCCGAGACCCTGGTGCTACATAGGACACATAACAGACAAACACAGGACAACATAAAGTGCAAAGTGCAAAAATTGCGAAAAAAAAAAAAACAAGACAAGAGAGTGCAACACTAGACAGAACAGGATGACACAGACACAAGACACAAGGGTGCAATGGAAATATGCAAATTACTGAGTATTGTGCAAAAAGTAACTTGGTGTATGAAATTGTGTGTGTGTGTGTGTGTGTGTGTGTGTGTGTGTGTGTGTGTGTGTGTGTGTGTGTGTGTGTATAGAAAAGAGCTTTTCTATTACAATCAATAACTCGCCCGTCTCCGTTTCCCCATGTGTGAAAAGTTTGGGTCTCATCCTCGATAGTACCTTCTATCTATCTTTTAACTCACACATCAATAACATCTCTCGGTCTGCATATTTCCAACTCCATAACATTAATTGTCTCCATCCTTTTCTCTCCCCTCATGCCACTGCCATTCTTATTCATAGCCTGGTCACTTCCCGGATCGATTACTGAAACTACTGCAACTAGTCAAAAATCTATCCATAAGCTTCAACATGTCCAGAACTCTGCTGCCCGTATTATCACCAGGACCCCTTCTATGCACCACATCATCCCTGTTCTGCAGCAGCTTCATTGGCTTCCAGTTAAATGCTGCATCAATTTCAAGATACTTTTGTACACATTCAAGGCTTTCCATCATCTCTCACCTTCATACATCTCTGACCTGGTCCAGATCACCATTCCTGCTCGGTGTCTCAGATCCTCTTCCCCTCTTTCTCTTTCCGTCCCTTCCCCTCGGCTAGCCACCATGGGGCGCAGGGCTTTCTGCTGCTCTGCCCCCGTCTTTGGACTCCCTTCCTCCTGAGATAAGAAACATCACTTCCCTCCCTCTTTTTAAGGCCAGACTCAAAACTCACCTGTTCACAATAGCCTACACCACATAAGCTTCTCCATTCTGCTATTTTAATTTATTTTATTTATTTGCTCTACATTTTATCCTTATAAATTTGTAAATTGTTATGTTTGTTGTTGTTATTACTCGTCTTTATTCTGCTTTGTACAGTGGAGTGTTTTGAAAGGCACTTTCTTAAATAAAATGTATTATTATTATTATTACTCTCTCTCTCTCTCTCACTCTACAAAATATTTATCAAGTTAAATTCAGTATGGTTCCAACAACACTGTTGTACAATCCTTAATATGTTTTTTATGTGGGCACCAAACCGGCTAGGACCGCCCCTGCCTACACCTATTGCAGTGTAACAAGGAAAACATACTGCAACAGCAGACACAACCATGAGAGAGACGGACAGGGGGAACTACAGATAATGTATCTATGAAGGTTCTCAGTCATCCAGGTCATGGTAGTCTAAGCAGCTTGGAAAGAAAAGCGTCTGGACTTCTTTAAGTTTCTTGAAGACGTGAGTCTCGTTCTGTCTTTTCTATGTTGTTCCATTAAGTGTGTCTTTGGTCTCCCCAGTGTAGAGGTCTGAAGTTCAGAAAACAGATTTAAAATCAAGGAATCTGTCCTTTAGTGACCTCTGACCTTCAGGGACCTCTGACCTTTAGTATCTTAAATTCAAAATCAAATTCAAATTTTATTCATCACACACACAACCTCCAAAAGTTGATTCTGTTCATCTGGACGTAGCGTGTTGTGGGAGAAACATTTCGTCATCATCCAAGTGACTTCTTCAGTCTCAGCTGACTGCAGGTTTCCCCAAACCTTATAAACAGTACATTTGCATAATGACTGAAACCAGCCCACTGAAGGAACAATGGGCTGTGAGGTCAGTTCTTTAATCATAATTATGCAAATTCTCATGACCATTGATCAACAACCACTGATCATAACCCACTGATCAAAGACCATGAGTACCATTCACAGAGAGTTGGGGAATGGCTGCAATCACAGCATTGTAAGATGGCGAAAGATGTACCCTTAGGCCCCCTCCTCGGTTCAGAGATGGTCTTTCCCTTTTCACGTAAATGGCCTCCTTGACTCCGCGCTCAAACCAGCGTTCTTCCCTGTCCAGGATGTGTACATCCTCATCATTGAAAGAGTGTCCACTGGCCTGTAGGTGTAAATAGACTGCAGAGTCCTGGCCTGACGAGGTGGCTCTTCTGTGTTGTGCCATCCGCTTCGCCAGAGGTTGTTTGGTTTCCCCGATGTATAAATCCTGGCAATCCTTCTGGCACTTAACAGCGTACACTATGTTACTCTGTTTGTGTCGGGGGACCCGATCCTTGGGGTGGACCAATTTTTGGCGCAGCGTGTTTTGGGGTTTAAAAGCCACAGAGACCCGGTGTTTAGAAAAAATGTGTCTCAACTGTTCTAATTCTCCTGACACATATGGGATCACTACAGGTTTTCGCCTAGGCAGCGGTTGTCCTTCTCTCCTGGATCGGCTGGAGCTTTCTTTAGGTGCCTTTCCAGCTTTGACAAAAGTCCAGCTGGGATAACCACATTTACTCAGGGCCTTCTTGATGTGCTGTCCTTCTGCCTCCCTGGCTGCTGTCTGTGTGGATGGTGTTTGCTCTGTGTTGTAGCGTCCTGATGACACCCAGTTTGTGCTCCAGTGGATGATGAGAGTCAAACCTTAGATACTGATCCGTATGCGTAGGTTTACGCTACATGTCAGCTTTTAAATGTCCCCCATTACTGATGGAAATCTCACAGTCTAAGAAGGCTAACCTGCCACTTTTCATATCCTCCCTGGTGAATTTGATGTGTCAGTCCACCGAGTTAATGTGATCCGTGAAATGTAGTACGTCCTGAGATTTGATTTTCACCCAGGTGTCATCCACATATCTGAACCAATGGCTTGGTGGTGTTCCAGGGTAGGATAGCAAAGCCCTCTTTTCCACTTCTTCCATGTACAAATTGGCCACGATGGGTGAAACTGGGGAGCCCATGGCACACCCATGTTTCTGCCTGTAGAACTGACCCTTGTATGTGAAGTAGGTGGAATGAAGACACAGTTCCAAAAGCAAACACACTTGGTCGATGCTGAGGGTGGTCCTGCTGCTGAGGTTGGTGTCATCCTGTAATCTCTTACAGACTACCTCCAACGCTTCTGTGACTGGGATGCAAGTGAAGAGAGATGTAACGTCGTACGAGACCATGGTTTCATCTGCCTCCATAATGACATCTCTCACCTTCTCAACAAAATCCAGGGTGTTCTGGATGTGGTGCTCAGAGCTGCCCACCAGCGGGTTGAGGATCGAAGCCAGAAACTTGGAGATGTTATAGGTGACCGAGTTGATCATGCAGACAATTGGTCTTAAAGGTGCACCCTGCTTATGTATTTTCGGTAAATCATACAGACTTGGTGTAGACTCCCCTGGGTACAGCCTGTGTTATGAGGTCCGGTCAATAGCCTTGTCTTGTTCTAACTGCTTCAGACAGTCTATCACCCTCTTCCTGTAGCCACTTCCTGGGTCTTGTTTCAGGGGCTCATAAGTATTTTCATCACTGAGTAGTGACAAAATCTTCTCATGATAGTCTTTCTGGTTAAGCAATACTGTGCACCTACCCTTGTCTGCCGGAAGGATGATAATGTTGTTGTCATCACTAAGTGATGCGAGTGCCTTCTTCTCCTCCATGGTGATGTTGGATGCCAGGGGCCGTAGTTGCTCTGCTTCCACTTCTGCAATATTGTTGTTATGAATTGCTGTTATCACTAGAGGGATTTGTCTCGGTGCGACAGTAAAATTCAACCCTTTAGCAAGGATGTTTTTCTCTGTTTGGGTGAGCTGTCTGTCAGACAAATTCTTCACCCACTTGTCCACATCCTCCATGTCGCATCCTTCTCTCTTCTGGCCGCTGAGGACACTCTCCGTATTTTGCGGTGGTTTCCGACGTACAACAAGTAAGTCAAACTTCCTTTGTTGCCTGGTCTTAGACTTCTTGTGCTGTGCTAGACAAGCCTTCTCAGTAAATTCAAACACCTTTTTAAGAGTATTCTCATCTAAAAGCATTGTCAGCCTCTGTCGGATCCGCTCCTCTTGAGATTTTAGCACGTCGATGCTAAAATTTGTTTGCCTCACCCATTCATTAAGCAACTGGTGCTGTGCCTTCTGGAGGATTTTTGTTGCCCGGAAGCCTTTAACTGAAGAGCTCATTTCAGTGGGCTGGTTTCAGTCATTATGCAAATGTCCTGTTTATAAGATTTGGGGAAACCTGCAGTCAGCTGAGACTGAAGAAGTCACTTGGATGAGTGACAAAACATTTCTCCCACAAAAAGCTACGTCCAGATGAACAGAATCAACTTTTGGAGATTTACTTTCCTGGATGATTGAGAATGCATCAAGACACACACACAACCATACACAGTACAACATGTGGTGAAATGCTTATTGCTGTGCGATGCCCAACCATTAAATTACAATAAGGAAATTTAAAAGATTTACAGATTTAAAATTTAGAAATTTACAGTAAAAAAGAATGTGCAAGTAACAATTTAAGAAAGAAATTATAAGAAGTGTAGAATTATAAAAAGTGGGCAAATAAACAGACTGCGTGTGCTAACGTGATGTATGACAGTCCAGTCCTACACTTGGTTCACGGCCTGAATAACCTGAGAGAAGAAGCTCCTCCTCATTCTCTCTCTCTTGGCCTTAAGGGAGCTGAAGCACTTCCCAGACCCAGAGAGAAGAGTCCATTGTTGGGATGGGAGAGGTTCATCATAATCTTCCTGGTTTTGATCTTGCACTACTTGGTATAGACAGCAAGGGAGTAGATTTGGTTTTGGCATTGGTGGGGACGGATGATTCAACCACCGAACCCTGCCCTGTTTCTTTTTTTTCCCTTTTTGTCTTTACTGATGAGTCACTCATCAGTAATGTTTGTAGGGTGAGTGCATTTTTAAAACAAATTGTGCAAACTGCACAAAAAGGTGGAATATTTGCAAAATCATGACTACCTCATGATATATTGTCTCAAAAATTAACCCTACAAATGTGTCAGTACCATTAGGATGAAATTATTGTGTCACCAATTTTTTAACCTTAGACATATCATTTTAACAGCCTCTGTAAACTAATATCCTGGCTTGCTCGAGCCTGTCGATTTCAATTTTCATTCAGTTTCCAAAACACGTTATTCATGGTTAGCGCAATCTCAGAGCATTCTGGCTTCTTTTTGGGAAATATCCAGATGATAGTTCTTTCCACTGTGTCATCCGCTAGTTTCCCGATGAATCCCACAACCGCTTTTGTAAACATGTTGATGTCATCAGAGCTGCATCAAAACATGTCCAAGTATGCGTCATCTACCACATCCTGCAGCACGATCACTGAATTGTCCATCCAGCATGCGATCTCTTTCCTGATTGGTGCTTCCTGCTTTAGCCTTTGTTTGTAAACAGGCATGATGAAGATGGCGCATGGTCTGACAGAGACTGTGCTTTGTAGCAGCTCTTGAATGGAGTGTAGCAGTGGTCTAGTGTCCTAGTGCCCCTAGTGGGGCAGGTGATGTGCTGGTGAACGTTATGAAATGTGTGTTTGAGATTGAGATTGAGAACAATGAGTGCGGCGTCCCGGTGAGTTGCTTGTTGTTGTGTGAGAGCCTCACATAAGGCAGTGTCCGAGTCCGCATGAGGCAGAATATAAAAAGTGCAGCCAATGACTGCAGTGAATTCCAGAGGGAGATAGAAAGGGCGACATTTAATGATCAAAAGTTCCAGATTGGGCGAGCAAGAGCGTGTGAGTGCGGAAATGTTCGTGCTGTCGCACCATCTGTTGTTCACCATCAAACGCACTCCACCACCTCTTTTCTTCCCTGATTCCATTGTTCTGTCCAATTCAATTCAATTCAATTTTATTTATACAGCGCCAAATCACAACAACAGTCGCCTCAAGGCGCTTTATTTTGCACAATGGACCCTACAATAATACATACAGAGAAAAACCCAACAATCATATGACCCCCTATGAGCAAGCACTTTGGCGACAGTGGGAAGGAAAAACTCCCTTTTAACAGGAAGAAACCTCTGCTTCCAGAGAAGAGGGGGCTGAAAACTGAAGGCTCTCCCTCCCATTCTACTTTTAAATACTCTAGGAACAACAAGTAGGCCTGCAGTGTGAGAGCGAAGTGCTCTAATAGGGTGATATGGTACCACAAGGTCATCAAGGTAAGACACACAGGGTTCACAAGGTCCCGAATCGATTCGATCCACGATTCGATTTAATTCAATTCGATTCGGTTTGAATCTGGGAAATTTTGCCTCAGACACTACTTATAATTCAGATCATGTGTCAGTACATTTCCATATTTTTATATATATAAAAAGAAAGCTGACACTTGCAAGACTTTATCAAAGGTTTAAGCATTACAGCAGATGCCTTTGTGTCAAAGTAGCTGAAGATAAAACACAGAAAAACATGAAGGTGATTTTCCTGGCCTGGGATTTTATAAAAATATTCTGCAGTAGATCAAAAACGAAAGAAAACCATTAACATATGAACATTACCTGATGCTGCTGAAGTAAGGCAGAGCAAAGTTACAGAGGTTTTATTAGAGAAACAGCTAAGCATTTTGCAATTTTGCACAATTTTAAAAAGTTTAAATTTGTTCAGTAGCCTATTGAACAGCAGAAATGAGGCTTTCTTTTCAGAAGTAAGTAAAAGGAAAAAAAAACAGCGGCCAACAGCGCTGTAAACAACAGTAGATTTGTGCGTAACAAGCAAGCGAATACTGCAGAAAACAGATTTTCAGATGGGAAACTGTTCTTGAAGTACACTGAGAGAAATCGAGAGAGAGAGCTGTGCATGAAGTGTGATTTTATCGTGGTGGAAGCAAAACAGCAAAAGTAAGAGGGAGTTCATGACGATGTTTATGTGAAGCGTAGTTTGGATCTTCGTTTGCTACTGGTTCAGTCAGTATTTTTGGAGAGAGATAAAACTAACAGCTTCAGAATCAGTGCAAAAAGGGCGTAAACACAAAGCACGGACCCGCCAAAACATTAGAATCAGTGAGCTGTCGGCTTTTAGCCCCGACTGTGTCCGTGCCGTCGGGAGAGAAAGAAGTCGTGATAAGCCAATCACATGACCACTTCAACCTAACTAAGCAACAAGGTGATATACACCAGTTTTTAAATTGTGTTGATAGGCCACGTAAAACCAGAGTCATGAAAACATTCATGTACGCATGTTTTTTTCCTCAATAGTTTTGTCACGTTTAACTTATAAGGACAGCGCTAGCAAGCACTCTCTGCTCATGACCAACAATTAAACAAAACAAAAAAACTGCCCTTTCGTGTTCGTGGAAAATGCACCATGTCGACCAATCAAAAAATGATATGGCAACATGGCATTTGGTTCTTTAGGAAGAGGGGGAAGTTTTAGGAGTGATGGCAAGAGAGAGAGAGAGAGAGAGAGAGAGAGAGAGAGAGAGAAAGCCAGCGGGAAAAAAAAGAGAGAGAGCGAGTTTTGAGATGTGAGAGATTTGTGACGTTTAGCGTGTTTGGAGTGTGTAGTTAATGTGTTGTCTTGTGTAGTTAGTGTGTAGTGTTGTGGATAGTTTTGTGTTGTGTGTCAGAACAATGAGGCGACTGATGTCTCCAGGAAGAAACAGGAGTGATACAAATGCTGCTGTCAGACCTGCAGGTATCAGGCTGTGATGTTCTCCTTTATAGTGGACAGAAATTATGTTTTTGGAGTGGCACAAATAATTTGTGTGGCATCTTATTGAAGAACAGCTGATTGTTCTGTAAATAGTTTGAAATGTTTATTTTAAAAAAAGGGTAAAAGGTAAATGGATGCAAATAACTTTGTTGTTTGCAAAACTTGTGCATAGGATTTTAAAATTGACAATTAATATTTGCATTTGAAGTTATGAAATATGATTCATTAAAGATGTTTATGGTTGTTACAGTAAAAAATATCACTTTTTCTACTCTGATTTTATGGTTTTTGTCTGATTTTAGACCAATTGTGTTAATACAGTATGTCAACATGAAAACATAACTGTAAATTCAGACACGTGAGGTTGTGCTGAAAAGAATGATACCAAACAAGGCAAAGTAAATAGTTTTTAAAGGTAAAATGTGGAGAGAAAATCAAAAGTAGTTAAAAATGGCCAATTATACCCTGGACCCCAGTAAGTAACGCACTAGTTACTTTTCAAGTAATTAATTACTGTTAGAATACTGTAACTCAGTTACTAACTCAGTTAGTTTTTTGAAGAAGTAACTAGTAACTATAATTACTTTTTCAAAATAACTTGCCTCTTTCGGTTTACACCGGAAGTAAGTCGGAACCATCAGGACGTCAGATCACACTTTCAAAATAAAAGATTTTTATTTTATGAAAATTAGAATGATGTCAGTGGCTTTAATTTTGAAGTAGCTGATCAATAGTAGATTATATAATTAATAATAATAATAATAATATTATTATTATTATTATTATTATTATTATTATTAATAATAATAATAATAATAATATAAAATAATAGATATAATTGAATTACTTTTTCAAAGTAACTTGCCCAACACTGTTCCTCATTTATTTTGGTCCCAGTCTGTTTCAATGTTTCCTACACATACACCATGTATATAGTTCCACTCACATATGTATACATATACACTGCTTTTTATTTTATTCTATTTATTTAATTTTTTTTTTTCCCCGCCTTCGTTGTATATTGGTTTCTGTTCTTCTTACTTTAGCACCTTTGTGGTCCAGCTACCCAATTTCGCTGTGCAAGAAACTGCACAATGACAATAAAAAGCTCTAAGTCTCTCTCTAAGTCTCACTGATTGAAGAAAATAAGAACAACCCCAGGTTTCTCTTCAGCACTGTAGCCAGGCTGACAAAAACTCAGTGTACTGTTGAGCCAACCATCCCTTTAACGTTAACTAGTAACGACTGATTTTGATAATCGATTTATCGATTAAAAACGATTCTAGCTTGGACAACGTGATATCGATTCATTAAAATCCTGAATCGATTTTTAATAGAACCACCAAACAGCTAAAATGATAAATGAGAGCAGGTACACGGATTCTGCACAAAGACGTAAACACAAAGCACGGACCCACTGCACTCTTATAAAGCAACAAACTATTTCTCCAGGCTAAATGATGATCCTCTAAATTTGTGACACGCCATTTCCTCTCCAGCTTACGAGTTATCTGCTTTAGGCTACGTGTTTGAGAATTATACCACGGAGTCAGGGACTTTGGATTTGAGGCCTTAGTTTTCACAGGAGCTACAGTATCCAGAGTCGTACATAGTGAGGAGGTAAAATTATTAACAAGATAATCGACCTCTGTTGGAGTAGTGTGAAAAGATTTTGTTTATTATTCAAATATGCTTTGCTTGTAACTGTGTAAACTCTGAATGATGATTCACCCTGATAAAACATGAAACCTTGCCTATGCTTATCAAATGCCTGTGAAGACAAGTTCCTGTGTAAAGAAGAACGGAAAATGCCACTTAAGCAGACGTTTAGTATAGTACGGACAGAATGTTTAGTAAGATATGCATTTGTCAGTTAAGCAATCTATATTCTGAGAACAGGCGGAGACTGCCTCCGTCTGCTGTGTAACCTACATGCCTATATAAACTGCAATAAAGAAGAGTACTGGTGTGACTGTCTCTCGACACGTTCACCCATGTACATGTAATTGATTATATTGTCTCACTGTGTTTCTGTTTACCTTGGCAGACTTCTGTTTGGGATTTTCCCTTAACAAGTAGCGTTCAGATAGCTGCTCTGCTCTATGTTGGTACAGGGCATTGAAGATGATAACAGTGGGTGGATTATATTCTTAAACTTAGTTACAGCACTTTCAGAAAGACATCTACTGTGATAAAGTCTACTCTCCACTGCTGTGTAATCAATTATTGTAAATGTAAATGTTATCAGGAAATGATCAGACAGCAGAGGGTTTTCAGGAAACACTGTTAAATGTTCAGTTTCTATGCCATATGTTAAAACAAGATCTAGAGTGTGATTAAAGTGGTGGGTGGGTTCTTTTACATTTTGAGAGAAGCCAATTGAGTCTAATAACAGATTAAATGCAATGTTGAGGCTGTCATTTTTAGCATCTACATGGATGTTAAAATCACCCACAATAATTATTTTATCTGAGCTGAGCACTAAATCAGATAAAAAGTCTGAGAAATCAGAGAGAAACTCTGTGTAAGGTCCAGGTGGACGATAGATGATAACAAGTAAGACTGGTTTCTGAGTTTTACAGCTGGGCTGGACGAGGCTAAGCATCAGGCTTTCAAATGAATTAAAAGTCTGTCTTGGTCTTTGGTTGATTAATAGGCTGGTGTGAGATAAACTAACATAATCATCCTGCTGCAACCAGGTTTCTGTAAGGCAGAGTAAATCGATTTGTTGATCAATTATTAACTCATGTATTAACAAAGACTTGAAGGAGAGAGACCTAATATTTAATAATCCACATTTCACTGTTTTACTCTTTGGTTCAGATGTGGATACTGTATTGTTCTTTCTTTGTGAGTTTTATATGTTTAAGTCATTTTTTGCTGGTTTTTAGTTTGTTTTTTGTCTGTTTGGGAGCTGACACAGTCTCTACACGGATGGGGTTTTGGGGGCATAACAGGAGGAAAGGAGCTGCAACCAGGTTTCTGTAAGGCAGAGTAAATCGATTTGTTGATCAATTGATGTAGTAGCTAAAAAAAAATTTGCCAGCTGCATAGCGTGGTCCGGTATCGCTGGGTACAGCCATGTCTCAGTGAAGCAGAGGAGGTTGCAGTCCCAAATGTCTCTCCGGAACTTAACTGTGGCCCTGAGGTCATCAAGCTTGTTCTTGATGGACTGAACATTGGCTGCCAGCATACTGGACATGGGTGATGGCGTGCGCGAGCCCTTAGCCTATTCCTGATGCCAGCTCGTTTCCCTTGAGGCCGTTGCTTAGGGTCCCGTCCTTTGTTCTTCCTTAGGATCTCCCTTGGCCAGGTTGGGTTGGGCGTTGAACACGACAAAATCTGTGTATATTGTAAACAAATAGAAACAAGAGCATCTCCACTGTAGCGGATTTGTGTTCTTTCCATAACGCCGATGTAAGATTAAGGCAGATAGAGCATAAAATAACAAAAATCAGCAAAAAATGAAAAAGTTGGGTCAGAGCATCCAGCACAGCAGTCAACCTCACCGGTGCCATCTTTTATCCATCTTTCGTGACCTCTGCCCTCCTGTTGCAGGTGTGTGTGTGCTGCTGCTGTCTGCACCGACTGTTTCTGCAGGTGAGTTGATGGAAGTGAAAACAATCAGTGAGACTCCAACAAGAACACAAATACATTCAAATACATTTTGACTGTGTGTCTGTCTCTGTGTCCTCCAGTGTCTCTGTCAGCCCAGACCTTCAACAGTTCTTCAGTGGATCCTCTTCAGTGTCTCTGAGTTGTTTTTATGATGGACAGACAGTTGATCGATGGAGGACCAAAGGAGGACTCACTAAGGACTGTGGAGCAGCTGATACAGACTTGGAGAAGGTTAACATTTCCTCCTGTCATCTGTATCTCTCTGACTCCTCTGACGGAAGTTACTTTTGTGACTTCTATGACAGTAACTCTGATGACCCAGCCTGTTGGGTGTGTGTCTTTGATGTGCAGGTTGCTGTGGCCTGCTGCTGCTGGCTAAATTATAGTGTTTAAACACAGTTCGGAGTCATGGTCTGCACATGAAGACAGCAGCAGCTTGTTTAAACCACAGCACAGAGCTGAGCTGATCTTATCTGCAGTCTGACTTCTGATTTAAATTGTGTGAAAACAGCTTGTTCACACTTAAAGTGACAGACTGTACAAGACAAAACATCTGCTTCTGCTAAGTAAGACACATGGTAAAATTTTACAAGATCGTCGCATTATAATCATATAATCATATAATCATACATTCATCACTAATTGTCTTATTGTGAATAAGTTGTTTAAAGCTGCAGATGAATCATGTTGAAGTTGTCTCATCGTTTTTAAATCTACTGGTGATCAGAGAGAGGATCTGAAACTGCTGCAGTCTGCACTCTTTAAATTCAGGACCATAAAAAACTAAATAACAGCACAGTTCAAACAGCAACAGAAGCAAAGATGATGATTAGTTACTACGTCATGTATTTGTGACCAAAACATCATGCTGTTGTTTTTTATTCCTGCTGTGTAACATCATTAATGTTACTGAGCTGCAGAGCAGTGAGTACAGGAGCATTATTACTCGTACTTTTTCAGGATGGCCTGTTCTCTTTCTGCCTCTGTCCTCATGGACTCACTTCAATAACTAAATCCATCAAACATCCCACTATCGCCAGGCAGGTAGGGTCTTTACCTTACAGTATAAAGTGCCTTGAGCCAACTGTTGCTGTGATTTGATGCTGTATAAATAAAACTGAAGTTAATGCTGTGAGACCAACATGTTGATGAGTCCATAATGAGCAGAGTCATAGTTAGCCTGTGCTCTCTGAGCTGCTTTCAAACACTGTGATTGACTGAGAAGGACAGCTGGGACACTTCATGAAGGACCTTTGTGAGCCGGACACACAGCAGCACGCTGACGTGAGAACAGGAAGTGATGAAAGCGGACATCTCTCCATAGCTCAGAGCCCACGTGCTCAGTCTACATCCAGACACCATGAAGCCGGCAGCCCCTCTGCTCCTCCTCCTCCTCCTCGGTGAGTCCCTAACACTCTAACAGCAGCTCACAGTCTGTATATTATAACATAATATAACATATATAATATGTCAACATGGTAATTAATCTATTATTAGACAAAACTGACGAGATCTTTGTATTTATCATCCATCTTCATTACAGTCATCATGACAGTTTTATGACTGAGGTCCGTTCACAGGGTCAGAAATAATGGCTGCTGTGCCAGCTTTATAATAAGAAGTTATTAATACTACTTGACATTTCTATGACTTTAGAAAAAGTTGCACTGCCAAATATCAGCTATAAATTCCACTAATGAGGATTTTCTGCAACTTGAGACAGTTTGCGCTCTCAAAACAAGCCATACATCGATTTTAATTACAGAGTGCCTAAACCAGGGGTCCCCAATCCCAGTCCATGAGGGCCGGTGTCCCTGCAGGTTTTAGATGTGTCCTTGATCCATCACAGATGATCTAAATGGATAAATTACCTTCTCAACATGTCTTGAAGTTCTCCAGAGGCCTGGTAATGGACTAATGTGTGAATGTGAGAGTGAATGAATAGTGGCATTGTAAAGCGCTTTGGGTGCCTTGAAAAGCGCTATATGAAATCCAATCCATTATTATTATAATCATGTGATTCAGGTGTGTTGACCCAGGGTGAGACCTAAAACCTGCAGGGACACTGGCCCTCGAGGACTGGGATTGGGGACCCCTGAAGTAAACAGTATGAAGCAAGAGTAATTTCAGCTTGATCATGTGACGTCCAGCAGAGATGGAGGAGCTCTTCCCACTAAGCTAACTAATGTTTGATGTCAAGTAAAACAAATCATGTGATGCTGCTGTCAGGTACTTTACAGAGCAGCAGGTATCTTCTCCTGTTTTACTTTGAGAAATATAACCGCTCTTAATTGTTACTGGCTGCCCTAAACTAATCAGGTTTAAGTCATAAATAGGGATGGGTATCGTTTAGCTTTTATCCGATACCGGTGACAAACCGGTACTTTTGAAACGGTGCCGGTGCTTAAACGGTGCTCGAACCGGTGCTCAAAGAATGGAGAACACAAACTTTGTCCAAAAACCTCTCATGTTTAGGTGGTTTTTTTTGTAAAAAGATAACAATGTTAGCCTTTTCTGCAGCTATAGGGCATATATGGTATCACTCTATCAAACAAGAAGACAGCCACATGTAACTACGACAGTGTTTGCTAGTTCACCTTACATGCATTAATGTAATAATGTGGTTAGCGTACTCAATGTAAATTACACACGTACAACATGAAGCTACTCACCCAGAGAATAACGGCTGCTGCTGCCATCATCATCCGTCATCATTTCTGCTACACTGACAGGGCTAGGGGCCAGGACGCTACTCTTCGGGTTTTTGGGGGATGTTGCTAACTCTGGGTCCGATAACAGGCACCACACCCACAGTAGATGTGCACGGTGTGAGGTCTCGCAGCAAGCTATCAAATACGGTGCATTTCTCAGCTTTTAAAAAAAACGCTATACGTCGCCAGGTGTTTCATCGGATTTGAGGTGTTACCTCCTTTGACAGTATCACAGTATCAGCTTAAAGCACTTGTTGCAGGCTGCTGAGTTTGCATCTTTTGCTGTGAAGTACAGCCAGACTTTTGATCGCTTGGGCACATTTAATCTGTAGCTCTGCTCTAAAAGAACGTACGTACCTGGGCCCGCCTACTATCCTCGGAAACGTAAAATGATTGGCTAGAATCCAAAGTGTATGACATCTCAGGAAAAAAAAGCACCGAAATAAAGCACCGAAATAAAGCACCGAAATGTGCGCTGCTTTTCGATCTGGTTACTACCGTTTATGTCAGAACTGGTGCCATCATGGCACCGGATACCGGTATCCATCCCTAGTCATTAAGGCCACTCTCAGTGGGAGTGGGTGGAGTCAGGTGGCGCTCCTCAATTAACTCTTGAGCTGGTGCTGTACAAATAAAGTTGAAGTGAATAGTGCAGAATGTACTGAGGTAAATCCACAGAGAGCAGAACCCTGATAACCAGCAGAGGTCAGCTGATCACGGACTGTGTCATTGATATATGTTACAGGTGTGTGTGTGTGTGTGTGTGTGTGTGTGTGTGTGTGTGTGTGTGTGTGTGTGTGTGTTATAATGATGTGATGTGTTGCAGGTGTGTGTGTGCTGCTGCCGTCTGCACCGACTGTTTCTGCAGGTGAGTTGATGAAAGTTAAACAATCAGTGAGACTCCAACAAGAACACAAATACATTTACTGTGTCTGTGTGTGTGTGTGTGTGTGTGTGTGTGTGTGTGTGTGTGTGTGTGTGTGTGTGTGTGTGTGTGTGTGTGTCCTCCAGTGTCTCTGTCTGTCAGTCCAAACCTTCAGCAGTTCTTCAGTGGATCTTCTTCAGTGTATCTGAGTTGTGTTGATGATGGACAGACAGCTGATGGATGGACAGTGAAGAGGACCAGAGGAGGACTCACTGAGGACTGTGGAGCAGCTCCAGGCTTTGGGAGGCTTCTTGGTTCCTACTGTGTTGTGGATCTTTCTGCTCCCAGTGAAACCTTCTGGTGTGAGGACTCCTCTGGACAGCAGAGTGACAGAGTCTCCTTCAGTGTCCAATCAGACACTACAGGTGAGATGTTCCAGCTGTGTCTCTGTCTCTGTGTGACTCTGCTCTCATTAACTCTGTTTGTCTCTGCTTGTCAGAAAAAAATCTTATACTGGAGATCCCTGCACTTCCTGTGAGGACAGGAAGTGATGTCATTCTGCGCTGCAGGCAGAGGAATGGTGCCACAGTCACAGCTTATTTCTTCATTAATGGGCATCAAGCTGAAAATGAAATTAAACCAGAGCACATCATCACTAACATCACGCAGGCTGATGAAGGTCTCTACTCATGTTCTACTGATCAGGGTGGAAACTCCCCTCAGAGCTCTCTGAGGGTCAGAGGTCAGAATACTGACATCAGTTCCTGTTTAAAAAAAATGATGTAACATTGTGACCTGATAATAAACTGACTGAACCTTCTTCATCATCTCTCCTGCAGATTCTCCTACCATCATTCATCCTCCTCCTCCTCACTGTCCTCCTCCTCCAAGCACCTCCACAAACTTTGCCCCTCCTGTAAAAACTCCTCTTATTCCTCCTCTCCCAGCATCCATTTATCCTCCTCCTCCTCCCTCTCTCGTGGTCCCAGTTGTAGCAGGTCTGGTTTCTGTGGTCCTCCTGGTTCTGGTTCTGGGTTTGGTTCTGTTCCTCTGCTGGAAACTTAAAGGTATGAAAGCTCTCACTCACCTGATATGAACAGATGTAATCTGATTATTACAGTAATTGGCCAATGTTTAGACTCACTGATCACAAAGTTTCTGATTGAATAGATGGTCCCTTATGAAGTATGTTTCCTGTATGACCTTCTAAAATAAAACATGTATTTCACTTAATTTCATATGTGTACTTAAATGTTCAGCTGAAAACAGATCTGTTCAGACAGACATTTGTTTAACGTTTCTGTGTTTTGTGTTGTTTTACTTGATTCAGGTCAGTTTTTCTGGCCTGTTTATAACACCTTTGTAAAGCACTATATGAATAAACTTCATTTTACTTACATGATGCAGAATGATGAGGGGAAAGATGTGTGTTGGGGTGGGGGTAACAGTCTGAATGGCCCAAGGGAAGAACCTGTTAGAGAGTCTGGAGGTGTGGGACCTAATTGACCTGAGGCGCTGTATATAAAGAACATAAAAATATTAACCAGAAGAATGTCACACCCTTATAAAATAGACTGAGATTTTAAGGTGCAGAAATGGGTTAAACTGCTGATGTGTGGCAGAGCAGCAACATACAGATGTACAATGAGATCCAGAGCATCTCCTACTCAGTGCAAACAGGTGGGAGAAGAAAGGGGGTGAGGTGCACGGTTTCTGCAGCACTACATATATATAAACAGTATTTCGAAAAAACAGTACAAATATACAAATGAACTGCAGTGAATGTGTGAGCACGCTCAGTGCTACTACTTTTTTTTCTGAAGGTGATGGCTGGATATTAAAGCTGTGAGACTTTAAACTGGATCCTAAGCCTCTATATTTATATACAATACACACAAAAACATTAGAGCCCTTTAACAAATTTCAGACCATCCTGCTCTACCCCAGAGGTCTGAGCGGTTCCTCTGTAGATGACCAATTATCTGTATCAGAGCATTTCATGAACAGTTTTCCAGGCTTCCTCCCGTGGTGATGGTGGAGTGGTTTGATGAGGAGCTCCTCCTTTGGTGTTGATGGAGAGCTTCTCCTGTGCTGATGATGATGAGGAGCTCAACCTGTGCTGATGTTTCTCTGTGTGATGTAGGAGGTGGGGGAGCAGACCTGTGGAGCTGTGGAGGTGACGGCTGTCTGAGACGGAGCGTCTGCCTCTGCTGTGAGTCTCCTTCATGTTTCTCCACATGTATTATCTGTGTTTCCACCACTGGAGGGCGCTGTGGGTTATTGATGTGTGGGAACAGTAACCAATCACTGCAGTCTGAATGCTTCTCTTTGGTCATGTGACCATTTGATCTCTGATCAGTGTGTTCTTCAGTTTCAGGCCTGTTTCTGCTGACTGCTGCAGGTGAGCTGATGTTCCTACACCTGTCTTTCCTCATGATGACCTCTGACCTTTAGTGACCCTCAGTGACCTCTGTCCTCCTGTTACAGGTGTGTGTGTGCTGCTGCTGTCTGCTCTGACTGTTTCTGCAGGTGAGTTGAAGGTAAAGAACAAACAGGAAGTGAAGTATGAATGAAGGAATTAAGCTAAAGTGTTCCTGGGAGAAAGGGCCAATGGGAGGGTCTCCATTAAGGCTGAACCCCCTACAGGTGAGCTGTGGTGATGAAGCTGCTAACGTATTGGTGTTGAGTCCTTTGTGGTGGTATTTGTGTTCCTGCCTCAGCTTCATCGTCATCTTCTTCGACATCATCATCAGGCACGTGTTCCAACAGTGAGAGGTGACCTGCAAGGGTCTGTGTAGGAGACATAATCAGAGCTGTTCTAAAGAAAGGAGCTTCAATGCTTCCTGCATTGCTTCCTTTAGCATAGGATACACTGGATCAAATCCATTATGACAGACAGAAAGGGCCATAATTCAAAGTGATGATCCGTCTAATAATTCATGAAAACATCAACATAATAAATAACATGCAGCAGATCATGGAAATATTCATCATGAACATATTTTCCATTTTACAATACAATAACACAGAGAAAACCTCAACAATCATGACACCCTACAAGCAAGCAATCGGCCACAGTGGGAAAGAAAAACTCCCCTTTAACAGGAAACAACCTTCAGCAAAAACCAGGCTCAGGGAGGGGGAGGAAGACAGGATTTGTTTTTTCACTGTTAGAGTAAATTGTGTGTCACAGAGTTTGTAATTGACATTGTGGGTCTCACTTAAATATTGTCATCCTCAAAGTGAAACTCTTACAAACAGAGTTTGCGTTAACCCTGCTTGTTGTTGTTGATCAGTCATATGATGGTGGTGTCGTCAGCAAATTTTATAATGGTGTTACTGGTGTGAATTGGAGAACAGTCATGGGTGAAAAGTGAGTATAAAAGGGGACTTTCCTTGCATTGACTCTGCGTAGTGTGGCTCTGACCTGATGCTTCCAGCAGGATGGGTGATGTTGTCCCTGTTTTGTTGGTCAAAGCGGGTGAAGAGCTATTTAGGGTGTCAGGTAAGGTGATGTCTGGGGAGTTTGTTTGTTTGCGATTGTCTTTGTAGCCAGTGAGTGTCTTGATCCCCTGCCACATGTTTCTGGAGTTGTTTGTGTTGAAATGTTCCTTGATGTGCTTTGTATTTGCTCTTGGCTTTTCTTATGCCCTATAGCAGAGATTGGCGTGCCTCTTTGTAGGCTTGTTGGTCTCCCGATTTAAAGGTATTGTCACATGCTCTTAGTAGAGCTCGCACATATTATTAATGATAAATAATATTATCAATAATATTTACAGTTTAAAGATGTCTGGACTGTAATCTACAAACAGAAGTCTCACATAGTTACCCTGTTTCTTGTCCACGTGGCTGCCAGTGGTGTGCAGGACGTGGGAGATGGCAACCTCTGTGGATCTGCTGGGTCAGTAGGTGATCTGGAGTGGATCTGTGATGCTTGAAATGGAAGAGGAGATGGTGTTTTAGAGCAGCCTCTCGAACACCTTCATTATCACCAAAGTCAGTGCAACCAGCTGGTAGTTGATCAGGCATGAGGGCTTGTTGTTCATGAGCATGAGGAAAATGGTGGATCTTTTGAAGCATATGGGGACCTTGGACTTTGCCAGAGACTCGTTGAAGATGGAAGTGAACACACCTGCTAGCTGGTCAGCACAGCAACTCACCAGACGATCCACTGCTTTCTGGGTGTTCACTATCCTCAGTGCCACTCGGACATCGTGCTCCTCAATGCGGCTCACCCATTCCTCGCTGATGACATTGCTGTCCTCTGTTGTCAGGCTGTAGTTATCACTGGCGGAGAAGATGCGGAGACTACGGTCATCAAAACCCACCTGAAGCTTCTGGAGGACACTGTGAAGAACATTGCCTTTGATAGAGTGCATCGCATCGGCCCCATCCGGGCAGCGGCCAGGAGACCATGTCTTTTGTGGCCAAATTCGGCCACTTCAAACAAAAGGAACAGGTGAAAAGTCGCGGCAGGGAAATAAAAGGAACGGACTTCAGTGTAAATGACCAGTTCCCAAAAGAGATCCTGGAACGATGCAGGGTCCTCTTCCCCATCCGACGCAGCTTCATCCAGAAGGGTTCCCATGCTGTCATCGCTGTGGATCGGCTCTACGTGGATGACGGCTTTACCGCGACCCCGGCATCACTCCGTGGCTGTATTAACTTCACACCAGATAAGAATCTGCTACATCCTTTCCCCATCCACTCACACTAACTTGCATTAAAATCTGTTTAACTTACCAATATCAAATCGCAACTTAAGTGTGATATCATAGCATAATTAACACCATCACTCTCCGTAAATGGTTTAATGGGAATGTTTCCGGGTTTTTTTTTTATGGACTCTATATTTAAGCTATAATGACACTCCTGGAACATCAGCATCTGTTCTATGGGAAGCAGGGAAAGCTGTGATGAGAGGTAAAATAATTTCTTTCTCATCACAAAAAAAGAAAGAAGAAAACAAAAATATTCAAGAATTAGATAAAACCATCAAATCCCTAGAAGAAGCCTACATGTTACACCAAGATCAAGAAATATTGAACAAAATACGCAAAACAAAACAAGAATTAAATGAGATAACTGAAAAAAAAACAAAATTCTTAGTACAAAGACTACGCTTACAAAATTATGAACACGATAATAAATCCGGTCAATTTCTAGCAAACCAGCTAAAAATAAATAAAGAAAAAACAACTATATGTGCTGTTCAAGATTCATCTGGGAACACAATATATGACCCGAAACAAATAAACAACATTTTCAGGGATTTCTATAAAATGTTGTATTCACCACATATAAACCCATCTAAAAAGGAAATTGATCAGTTTTTGGACAACATAACTCTCCCAAAATTATTAGACACTCAAGCAATGGCACTGGATTCGCCACTGACATCAGGTGAACTCCAGGAAGCCCTGATAAGTATGCCCAATAATAAGGCTCTAGGTCCAGACGGATTTCCTGCAGAATTCTAAAAACAATTCTGGACGATTCTAGCACCAGTTTTTTACTGAACGTTGTTGGAAATCAAAGAAAATGTCAGGCTTCCATCAAATATGAATTCTGCAAACATTAATCTCCTGATAAAACCAGGCAAAGACCCTGTATATCCCTCAAGCTATCGTCCAATATCCCTTATTAATGTAGACCTCAAAATAATCTGCAAAGCTCTCTCAAAGAGACTAGAGAAAATAACCCCCCTCTTAATTCATCCTGACCAAACTGGTTTCATAAAAGGTAGGCACTCATCAACAAATACACGTAGATTACTTAATTTAACAGACTACTCATACAGTAAAAACCTTGAAACTACAATATTTTCTTTAGATGCAGAAAAAGCGTTTGACAGAGTTAACTGGAAATTTCTATTTGGAACTTTACACAAGTTTGGTGTTGGATCTTCTTTCATCAACTGGTTAAAAATATTATATAATTCCCCAACAGCTTGTGTCAGAACGAATGACCAGACATCCTCCAGCTTCTGTCTAATTGCTGCTGCTAGTGGTTCAATAAAAATTGCAAACAGTGAAGGGGAGAGTGGGCATCCCTGCCTGGTGCCCCTCAGGAGAGAGAATACAGTAATTAAGGGCATAAAATGCAAGAACATGGAACATAAAATCAGCCTTTATGCGGATGATGTGTTACTTTTCCTCCAAAACTCACAAACCAATATCTCTCTGGGGTAATTGCATTGATAAACACTTTTGCAAGAATATCAGATTACTTAATTAACTGGTCAAAATCTACAGTCCTTCCGATTAATTGCTCCTTCCATAATTCTTCCTCTACACTACTGCAATCAGGAAATATAAAATGTTTCTCCCAAGCTTGCAGATCTAACTAAATTAAACCATATCCCACTTTTAAAGACAGTAGAAGGCGATCTGACTAGGTGGAAATGTCTACCCATATCACTCATGGGGAGGGTTGCCACTATAAAAATGATGGTCTTACCAAAAATAAATTATTTATCGTCAATGATCCCAACTAAACCACCACAAGATTGGTTCAGATCTCTCGATTCATATATGTCCAAATTCCTTTGGAAAGATAAACCCCCACGTATAAGCTTAAAAACACTACAAAAGACCAAGGATAAAGGAGGATTAGAACTACCTAACTTTCAGCACTACTTCTTAGCCAACAGGCTTCAGTTTATCTCAGGATGGCAAAAACATACCCTCTTAGATGAACCTTGGCTAGATGTAGAACAAGCACTTTGCAATAATCTAGAGATTTCAGATCTACCATTTATCAGCTCAAACATCCAACGACATGAATGCTTCAAAAGCGTCAACATCAGCTCTTCTCTGACAGCATGGTGGGAGTTTCTAAAATTGATGGAGTCTTCATTAATCCCATGTAAAGGTGTGTCACCAGGGTGCAGGGGAGGCATCCCCCCCCTGTCCCCTTCTGGCTGCCTGTGCCTCAATTTTATCCCACAACTTAGACATTCACTTTAGTCATACTCTCATAACACATACATATAGGATCTTGGGGGTGGGCACGCTACACGTCATCCAGACGACCATCAGCGTGTACAACCTCACCCCTGGCATTGTTGCCCACCTCTCAATTTTAAATACACGTAGACATTGAGGGCTATCAGGAGGGGCTATGCGCTGACCTGCTGCTCTCTGGCAGGTAGCTCCATGCCCTCCTGGGTTTTAAATGCACCTTAGAACACACATACATCAACACTACATATGAGCGGGCGGAAGGAGTTCTGGAGTCTTCACACACCCCCATTCTCTGCAGCCTGTTGGAGTGGGGGGGCTAGGAGGAGGAGTTGGCCGTCCGATTGGGGTCTGGAATGTGGGGCCTCCCTGCTGCTGTGGAGTCGGGGCGGTCTGCTTTTCTCCACCCCAGGGAAAAGGGTAACACCACCTGGGTCTGGGCGCAGTTTCCCCCTCCAGGGGCAAGGGTACCTAGACCCGGGGCCTAGAGTAGGCTTGGGGAGTGTGATTGTGTGTACAGTGTCTCTCTATGTCTGTCTCCACGTTGGGTGAGTGTTGAGAGCATGAGGGTGGGAATGGATGTTTGTATCTGTGTGTGCCTGTATGTCTGTGTCTATATGTCAGGTTGGGTATCAGACCCCACCTCTCTGGGGACATCTCAGGCCCTCCAAGGTATGGAGGCCTATCTCCCCCCACCACTTCCCCTGCCAGTGGCAGACGCCCTCAGACATCGGTGCGTTGGTGGTTCTTTGTGTCCTGGGATGGGCGTCCAGGTACCTACTGGCTCACTCCTGGTGGCTGCTTGTCAGGGTCTGGAGCCTGGGGCTCGCTCGGGCCCCTTTGGGGTGGGGTGCCCTCGGCCTCTCGGCCTGGGGCTCGGTCACTCTGGCACAGCTGGCTGCCGGCGGAGCTCACGGGCACGTCACTGCAACCCCCCCCCGGCTTCTGCTCCGCGGCTGCTGAGCGACCGGGGCTCTCCTCAGCTCTTTCCGGATAGTGGCGCGGTTGCCCCTCCGTTGGGCTTCTTTGGTCTCCTTTGGTCTTGGGGCCTCTGGATGCCTGGAGCCTTGATCTCCTCCATACCTGCTTCATGCCCTGGAGGACGGGGCTATGGCTCCCCACACCCTCTGGCAGATCATTACATGAAGGAACCTTTTAAATACAAGCGCACTCATGCTCATAGGTGTACACACGGGTGCTCACACAAACAAACCACACCCTTTTTGGCTCCTACCTCAAAGCACGCTGTTCGCTGTCGATCTTACATGCTGCACAATAATATTTAATATTTAGTATTTACTGTTATATTCAATTAGATCATCGCGATGATGTTGTTTATTATATTGCTCTCTTTTTCTTTGCTTGTTTTCTCTTTTTTCTTTCTCAACAGGTGATCCAGGTGATTGATATATATATATTTTTTGTCTGGTTGTTTTGTTGGTTTTTGGTTTTTGCCCTTTATCCCCGTCCCTCTTCCCCGCTCTTTTTCTTTCCCTCTTTCTTTCTCCCATTTCTTTTCCCCAGTCAAGTCTGTCCCGTATTCAGCAAATGAAAATAAAATAAAATAAACAATAAAAGCAAAGGTGAATCAAATAGACCAATACGGCAAGGCTGGGATGGTCCATTTGGTAAAGTAAGTCCATTGGGCATCTTTCTTTGCCTTTAGACAACAATTCTGATGGCAAAAGAACCAAACGGGACAGGCAAAAAAAAAAAAGTTAACACTGGCGACCTGGCTAACCTCAAAACGGGCGTAGAACTCATTCGGCTTATTGGTGAATGCAGAGTCAGTGTTGATCGTCACAGTCCATGCCACCTCTTGACTCTCACAGCAGGGATGATCTCTAGCATGCTAACAAAGTTAACTGCTACTTCCGTAAACTCGACACTGCATGCCCTGAACATGTCCCAGTCTACGTCATTGGGCGCGTCCTGTAGCGTGGCTTCTGATTAGACAGACCAGCATTTCACCTGACTACCTCATCACTATGTATGTTTTGTTTATACTGAGCAATAAGGAAAATGGCGTTGTAGTCAGATTTTCCAAAAGCTGGATGTGAAACAGCTTTGTAGCCCTGCTTGTATGTCATGTAGCAATTGTCCAAAATTCTATTTCCCCTTGTTGGACATATAACTGACTCCTCCTCTGTGTCCTCCTCTTTCAGCTCCTCCTCCTCCCTGTCAGTTTGTGCTCAGACTCTTCTCCCATCTAGTGGTCTTCAGTCCGTACTGCATCTCTACTGGTCTGCTGCTGTCCATCTGCTGCAGCAGGAAGACAACGAACAAACCAGCCGTTTCCATGGAGATGACCCAGCGTGATGGAGGAGGTCAGGGATTGGATGAAGAGTGTGATGATGTCACTGCTGATGTGACCACCGAGCATGATTTCTGAGCTGTAGACTGTTTGTGTTGAAGTTGTGTTTTTTTTATGTTCCTGAGTGTTCAGCTGCTGAAGGTGGGGCTCCTGTAATGACTCCACCCTCTGCTGGCTGTGGGACCAATCAGACGTCTCAGAAGACTTTCTTATGCTTTCAGTCTGTTATTAGCTGGGCAGTGCTAGCCTGATTGTATCCTCATATAAAGCTGTTTCTGATATTTCAAACATGAAGAAGAAGGTTTGTCAGTAAATCTGCTCTTTAGTCTCTCCTCCTCCTGGGTCTGCCCAGGGTCTCCTCTCTGATGGACATGAAACTCCTCAACAGGAACCATCCAGGAACAATCCTCCTCAGTCTGGATTTGTTGCCTGCATGTTTCTACCTGCTGATCCTGGATCAGTTTCTGTCTCTTTTCCTGCTTCTTGTGTTTCTTGGCTGATGATGAACTTTGATTCTGGGGTGGTGATGTCTGATTATCAGCCTGCAGCTCCTCTCCACATGTTCATCTTTATCCTTTCATGTCCTCTGGGCCTGTTTGTTCAAAAGTATAATCTGGATAAATGTTTTGGTACATTTCCTTCCTTGTATAATGTAATCCAGATCACTTTTGTCCTGGCTGTGTTAATAAAGGTTTTATAAATACAACTTTCATATTGTAATTCATGGTTAATTCAGTTAATCGTTCAGTATTTATACTGTAGTATTTTTTTTCATACCTAACAAAGTATTTATTAATGAAACTGAAGGTCAGCGGCAATGTTCCCTCTAAGCTGTGCACGTGCGCAATTGCGCACTGCTGGCACGGTCTCTGCGCACAGAAAATCTGCGTTGCGCACAAAAAAAATCTAACCTGTATTGAAATTAAAATTAATACTTTAACAATTCTGTTTTGCAGTGTTAGTCAGTAAGTGACTGGCTGCTCCTGTATGGGATTAGAACGATGCCACCTTATCCCATAGTCCAGCCAATTATGTGATTCACATTCGTATATACGCAGCTAATCAGCGTCGTTGACAGGATATGACAGCGTCCTTATGTGCCGACACCGGTGTTTGAGCTAGCAAAGCGGCGTGGCTGATGTGCAGTGAAGCCACATTAATGACAACGTGTATAACCATTGGAGATGTGAGCAGGACAGACGGAACAACTGACGGAAAAGTGTGGACTTTATACCAGTTTTTAAATTGTGTTGATAGACCACGTAAAACCAGAGTTATGATAAAAATATCTGCAATGTTTGGTTTTCTTCCTGAATACTATCGTTGTTTATATTTACTGCGGGAAGAAACGGTAAAAACTGCGTTTTATAAGGAAAACGCTCGAAAACACTCTCCGCCTGTGAGCAAAAACAAAACCAAAAATCCCCATCCTTTCCTATTGGTTGAAAAATGTACCATGTCGACCAATCAAAACATGGCATTTGTTGTATAGGGAGGGGGGAAGTTTTAGGAGTGACAAAAAAAAAAAAGTTTTAGGAGTGACGGCGGTGTTTTGAGATGTGAGAGATTTGCCACGTTTAGCGCAAATCTTGTGTAGTTAGTGTGTAGTTAGTGTGTAGTTAGTGTGTAGTGTAGTCAATAGTTTTGTTGTGTGTGTCAGAACAATGAGGCGACTGCTGAATGTTACAGGTGTTACAGCAGTGATACATCTCCTGTTATCAGGCCTGCAGGTATCAGGCTGTTGTTCTCCTTTATCTCATAGTGGACAGAAATTATTTTTTGGAGTGTCACAAATAATTTGTGTGGCATCAGATTTGATGCAGAACAGCTGATTGTTCTATAAATAGTTTGAAATGTTTATTTAAAAAAACCGCCTTGGCTGCATTTTTAGGTAAACAGCTGCAAAAAACTTTGTTTGTTTGCAAAACTCAGTTACTTTTTTTTGAAGAAGTAACCATATAATGAATTGCCCAGCATTGGTCATTATCTACTATATTTTGCAGACAGAGTTACAGGACTCTCCCAGACCACAGACTCACAATACAAGTCAGAGCTTTACAAAAAAAGAAAAAAAGAAAGAAAGTTGTGTTTTCAAAATTGGAGTTCAAGTTATTGTTACTACACAGGTCATGAACAAGATTTTTTTACATTTTCATTGTAAGTGGGCTAAAGCAGTTAATTAAAAGTAGTCTAACATTAATGTAAATGCTGTAATTTGATTACTTTAATAAACCATGTAACTTGGATGGATTCGATGCTGGCGTGACCACAGTGCACACGTCTGATGTCGCTCACAGTGGTCCAAGGGATCGCTCAGGGAGTTTGTGTGTTCACTCAGACACATGAAAAATTAGAGGGAACATTGCATACTGTGGCGAGCTCAGACAAGGAGGAGACAGAGGTTTCGTTTGGTCTTGCTTCCCGTGAGCACAGCCGTTTATTAGCCTTCGACAGGCGAGCACACAACACTAACACCACCGCTCGGCGCAGCTCTAGCGTAACAACAACAACACAAAATGGCGCTCTCTCACCCGGAAACACACAGTCGCAGAGAGAGCGTCACCTGTAACCATGGCAACAGAACATAACTGTCAATAACAAAACCTCGAACAGCCCTGGCCCGCTACAATACAGTGTAAACACCATAAACAAAGTGAGGATTTCTCCTCTGCTCCTGTGCTTCTGTCTAACATCAGAGGTCAGCTGGTGTTTCTCAGTGTGGACAGACTGAGGGAAACATTCTAACTGTTCTCTCCATCAGCAGGAGGGTTGTTCTTAAAGTTCAGTCTGACCGTTGGAGGCTTTGGGATCTCCCACACAAATTACAGGCGCAGTCAGTTGTTCTTTTTGTGTGTGTTTATTTAATAGGAAAATAAATAATATATTCATAAGTATACACTTGTGTTTTACATTTGTGGATGGAGACCGCCCACATACGTAACATGCCAAAGCAGAGGATAAGGGAAGAGGTGTAGAAGAAGAGGTGTAAAAGACCAGAACGAGATGGGGTCTCTTACACCAAAGAAACAAAAAAGTGAAGGAAAGAGACAAGCACACCAGCATCTTGGTAAAACATTATCCTCTTCTTCCTTGCCTGAACTGAAGTCAGGTCTCCAACACATGAACACGTCCATAAAGCTGCTCTTTTATTCTGATATTGTCACGATTACCTACTCTCAGCAGATCACACATGTGGCCCTCCCGACAGCTGACACGAGCCAGCTAATCAACAGCAGTTGGTTATAAGCAAACAGCATGCCAGCTAATGTCAGGCTGAAGTGTGTTAAAAATCACACAGGTTATGAGCCGGGTTTCACTAAGTGTTTCTTTTCTTTCTTTCTTTTTGCCTGTCCCGTTTGGTTCTTTTGCCATCAGAATTATTGTCCAAGAAAGACGCCCAACGGATCTACTTTACCAAGTGGAACATCACGGCCTTGCCATATTGGTCCATTTGATTGACCTTCGTTATTATTATTTAGTTATTTACTTTACTTTATTTTAAGTTATTGCAGACAAGACAGACATGACTGGAGGAAATGAAAGGGAGAAAGAAAGAAAGGAAGGGAGAGAAAGAAAGAAAAACAGAGGGGAAGAGTACGGTGGCCCCTAAAACCCGTACAAACTCCAAAACACATACAAACTCCGAAGCAAGTGCAAATTCTGAAGCATGTACAAACTTCAAAACACAACGGAAGTGCTCCAGGATGCTAGAGGCAGTGTTGAGCTTTTGTTACCTAGTGGCTACACAAGCCAAGAAGTATCAACGACTGGATTTGGTGTGTGGTAGTAAAAGGTAAATGAACATTTCTTTAAAATTATTTGAATATATATATGAGTGTTTGTGTATAAATCCACAAACAATACACATATGCTTTCAATTGTGTAATTAAGTGGTCTAGGTAGCTCTGTTTTGGAAGTTCAGTTAACGCTAGCAACGTAGCTGTTTAGTACAGGTGTTGGAAATGCGTCTGTGTATATACACCTTAGCTTAGGGCCGCTCTTTGCCGTTTTAACAGTCCATAGTAAAACAAAAATGCTGTTTGTTTCATGGAAAAATGTTTTGTTCATACTGTGGCCATAATGTAGGAGAAGTTATCAAGTTCTGCGGTTCATGTGGCAAAAATATTGAGTTTTTGGCGTTTGTCGACAGCATTAAGTATTTCACAAATAATGTTAAAATAAAGACTGTCTCAACCAGTCTATAAGCTGCCATTTGTCTGTTTACAGTTTATTTACAGTAGAATGCAGTCCTAATTTACTATATTATTTTATGTTATATAAATTGCATACATGTTATTTTCCAATCATTTAAACTAGTAATGTATATATCTGTGAAGATTCTTAGTTGTCCAGGTTAGGATTATAGTTGTAGACCTTATTTTTCTTGAATTTACTGAGGCCCAAAGAAGCAGCATATTAATTTAGTTTAATAATGAGAGAAGACATTGGCTTTAAAATGTCATTGTTATTTAAAACTGCACATTTCTTGTCTGATGATCTATTGTAACATTTCCCATCTTATTTCTTTTTTGTTTATCAGGATCAATTCAAGAAAATAATTCAACCGAAGACTTCATTCAGAAATATTTCAGAGACGGTTACTCCTATAATAAAACACAAACAGAAGATTAGTCTGACCACACTAAATATAGATTAAAAAGTTTATCAGTGTGAGGATAATGTTTTACCAGCGCACCCCGCCATGACACAGTGTCCCACAAAAAACATTACTCACTTCAGGCCAGGCTGAAGGGACCTCGTGAACATTATGGATAGTGTTCAATGTGGCAGACACTGCGTCAGAAACACCCTCTTTCTGTGAAAAAGCATGATGTCATGGTGATGATGGCAGAGCTCGACCCATCTGGAGTCAAAAAACGCTCAATAAAAAAGTTTGTACAGAGAGTTTACGATTCACCTGGACCAAACCACACTTGGCATGTTGATGGATATGACAAATTAAAGCCATATGGTTTGGCTCTCAGTGGTTGTATTGATGATCGCGTAACACCTTTCTAATGTGACGTTGTTGTCCCTCTCTTTCTCTCTCTCTCTCCCGCTCTGTTCCTGTGGTACTGTTAGTGTAACTACCGCCCCTCCACCCTCTGCCCAGCGCAAAGCACAAGGCTCGAGTGCGGAGTGAAGCGGAAAAAAAGTGTGAGACAGAGGGTGAGAGAAAGAAAAAAAACCCCACGGCTCGCGATAAGGAGCCGGCTCGCGTCGTTCACGTCAAAGATCCGGCTCTAAGAGCCATTTCGTTTGCGACCGACACATCACTAAAAGAGAGCCAGGGACAACAACGTCACATTACAAAGGTATAGTAATCATCCACAACTATTTTCAGTTGCAGATGATAAAGGATGCAGAAAGTTTATTCATGCAGGCCCATATGACAGAGAATGTGCATCTTCTTTTTGTTTTCATATTTTAATTTATATTTAATTGTGTTGTGGTTTGCAGTGTTTTGTGTTGTTTCACTTTAAATTTGTTTAAAAGGAAAAAGCTGAAAATTTAAATAGTTAAAAGTTGAAATGTGAATAGTTGGTTTTTGTATTATATGATTTATTTATTACATTTTATGTGGAGTGAATAAATAAATGGCCCCTAGAGACAAAGCACATACAAACTCCAAAACACGTAAAAACTCCAAAACACGTAAAAACTCCATAGCACGTACAAAGATGCTGGGCCTCCCTGCTGCTGCAGGACCCTGGGAGGTCTGCTTCTCTTCACCCCAGAGCAAAGTGAAACATCTCCTGGGTCTGGGGGTGGATTGCCCCTTTGAGGGTGATGGTACCTGGACCTGGGGATATAGAGTATGTTTCTATATAACTCTTAAACAGTTATATGGAGAAACCTTTTGAATACAAGCGTGCGCACGCACACAGGTACTCACAGACACACACTGTCTTTGTTGGCCTGTCATGCATTGTTTCCATCTTTCTTTCTTCCGTCCGCTGGTCTTGTCTGTTCTGATTGTGGTAACTTAAAATAAAAAATAATAAATAATAATAATATATAAATAAATAATAATACAAATTCCTAATAAAAATCTAATAAACTGTAACAATCAAGTGGTTCAGTGTAGAAAAGGGTCAACTTCGGAAAATCAAAATGTTGTGCATTTTTCTTGGCCTTCAAAGAAAATTTCTGACTGCTAGACAGTGCCAGACAGGACAGGCAAAAAAAAAAGAACGAATGTAGAAGTGTGAACAAACGCAGTCAGTAACACCATCTAACACCATCACTCAGCTCTGTGTTGTTTCCTTTCTCAGTAACTGTTGTCTATTTTTGTTGTGGTGCTTCCTCTGTTTATCTTTTGTTCCTGTTTTCTTCTTCTTACCACTTTAATTTTGTCACAATCAAAACTGAGCCTCTTACTCAGTTCAGACTCACTCAGATAAATTTCAGATGATTTCTTCTGATTTCAGTCACAAAGCAGGGTCACTTATTGCATGCTTCAGATGTCTTTCTGTGTCTTTGATAGTCAAAACACAAAACAAAAGTTGAATTACAGGTGGTGAGTTTGTGGTGTTACAGCTTTTTAGCAGCTGCTCTTTTAATGGATGAAGACAAAAATGTGTCATAAATTACATAAAAAATATTTATCTGGATATGAAATATGAGTAGACCAAAGTATGTTATTAGTCTAGAACTACACCTTAGGATGGAGTTCATACAGCTGATCACAAATAGAAGTGTCTAAACACTTTATAATGTCTGACTGAGAGTTCAATGCTGGAGGATTTATTTTCACTGTTAGCAAGGAAATTGTGTTTGATCTTTAACCCAAGCCAATGCCATCACTGTAAATTAGTGATATAAAGACTTTGGTGAAGGCAATTTTTGCCTGATAGCTGCAAAGAAACACAAGAGTGAAGCTTAGTTTGTAAAGGTGGGCTGCCAACCTCTCTAGGTGCACCCATCTCTCATCGGATGACAGCTGTGACAGGCTTCAGCCCACTCTGAACTGGATTAAAAGGTTGAGGATGAATGGAAATGTAATGAGCACCTGTTTCAGGTGGTGGGACAGATGATAGAGTAACGTGATGATTTTTAGCTTTGTAAATGAAAACTAAAGGCTGTGGCTCAGTAAAGTAAGTCCCGCCCTCACCAACCCCTCAGTGTGGCGACTTCAGTTCAGCCAGTGAGACTCTGCATGTGTTAAAGAGGAAGTGATGAAGCTGAAGGCGTCTCCGTGCTTCACAGACTGATGTTCAGTCGTCATCCAGACATAATGCAGACTCCGTGTGTCTCTCTGCTCCTCGGTGAGTCAAACTCAGAGCTCCTACGCTCTTTCATTTATTATCCATTTAATAGAGATTCACTGCACTGAACAAAGAAATAACAGGAAGCTCTTCCTGACTCACAAAGCTGGAGATGAAATTTGATCTAAATTGTCATTAAACTGGATTGAGCCGATCTACTTTTAAATACTCTAGGAACAGCAAGTAGGCCTGCAGAGCGAGAGCGAAGTGCTCTAAATACAAGGTCATTAAGATAAGATGGGGCCTGATTATTTAAGACCTTGTAAGTGAGGAGCAGGATTTTGAATTCAATTCTGGATTTAACAGGAAGCCAATGAAGGGAAGCCAAAACAGGAGAAATCTGCTCTCTCTTTCTAGTCCCTGTCAGGACTCTTGCTGCAGCATTTTGGATTAGCTGAAGACTTTTCAGCGAGTTTTTACAGTAGTCCAGCCTGGAAGTAATAAATGCATGAACTAGTGTTTCAGCATCACTCTGAGACAGGATATTTCTAATTTTAGAGATGTTGCACAAATGGAAGAAAGCAGTCTTACTTATTTGTTTAATATGTGCATTGGAGGACTGGGGTGGCTGTAGCTCAGGTGGCAGAGCAGGTCAGCCACTAATCAGAAGGTCGGTGGTTCGATATTGGCTATTATATATATTATATATATATATAATAGCCAAACACAAAATAACACATAATTGTGAAGTGGTACGAAAATTAAACATGGTTTTCAAAATTTAAGCAAATAATATGAAAAGTGTGGCTTGCAGTAGTATTCATCCCCCTGTACTCTGATACTCCTAATTAAAATCAAGTGCAATCATTTGCCTTCAGAAGTCACGTAATGAATAAAATAAACACGATTCTGATTAGATAATAGAGTTAACCTGTGTGTAATTTAGTCTCATTATAAATACAGCTGCTCTGTGACGGCCTCAGTAGTTTGTTACAGAACATTAGTGAACAAACAGCATCATGAAGACCAAGGAACTCCCCAGGCAGGTCAGTGACAAAGTTGTAGATACGTTTAAAGCAGGGATAGGTTATAAAATAATATCCCAAGCTTTGAACATCTCAAGGAGCGCTGTTCAATCCATCATCCAAAAATGAAAAAGGTTTACTACAACTGCAAACCTACCAAGGCATGACCGTCCACCTAAACTGACAGACTGAGCAAGAAGAGCTCAGGTCAGAGAAGCCTCCAAGAGGCCCACGGTCACTCTGGAGGAGCTGCAGAAATCCACAGCTCAGTTGGGAGAATCTGTCCACAGGACCACTGTAAGTTGTGTACTCCACAAATCCGGCCTATATGGAAGAGTGGCAAGAAGACAGATAATGTCGATCGAAAGACATAAAAAGTCCCGTTTTCAGTTTGCAGGAGCCATGTAGGGGAGACAGCAAACATGTGGAAGAAGGTGCTCCGGTCAGACCAGACCAAAGTTAAACTTTTTGGCCTACATGAAAAGTGTTACGTGTGGTGGAAAAATAACACTGCTCACCACCCTGACCGTACCATCCCCACTGTGAAACATGGTGGTGGCAACATCATGCTGTGGGGCTGTTTTTCTACTGCAGGAACAGGGAAGCTGGTCAGAGCTGGTTTTGGTGTAATTTAAGTGTTTAAACATGTTTAATTCTGAGCTACATTTCACTTTTTTCCTCCAAGACTCTGGCGTCTAACATCACCTACAGCATTTCCGTTCTGTCTCTGCTCACACTCACCTCCCTCATAACTAACTTTCATGTTGTTTTATAATGTCTGCAGTTCCCTCAGTGTGACTGTCAGAAATGTCGGCCTGTCTGTTTGGTCACATTCACTCACCTGTGCAGGTACACACAAGGTGGTGGAGGAGCCTCTGACCTTTAGTGACCTCTGACCTCCTGTTGCAGGTGTGTGTGTGCTGCTGCTGTTTGCACCAACTGTTTCTGCACGTGAGTTGATGAAGTGAAAACAATCAGTGAGACTCCAACAAGAACACAAATACATTTACTCTGTGTGTGTGTGTGTGTGTGTGTGTGTGTGTGTGTGTGTGTGTGTGTCCTCCAGTGTCTCTGTCTGTCAGTCCTAACCTTCAGCAGTTCTTCAGAGGATCTTCTTTAGTGTATCTGAGTTGTGTTGATGATGGACAGACAGCTGATGGATGGACAGTGAAGAGGACCAGAGGAGGACTCACTGAGGACTGTGGAGCAGCTGGTTCAGGGTTCTGGATGAAGTTTGGTTCCTCGTGTTTTGTGGATCTTTCTGCTCCCAGTGAAACCTTCTGGTGTGAGGACTCCTCTGGACAGCAGAGTGACAGAGTCTCCTTCAGTGTCCAATCAGAGACTAAAGGTGAGATGTTCCAGCTGTGTCTCTGTCTCTGTGTGACTCTGCGCTCATTAACTCTGTTTGTCTCTGCTTGTCAGAAAAAAATGTTATACTGGAGATCCCTGCACTTCCTGTGAGGACAGGAAGTGATGTCATTCTGCTCTGCAGGCAGAGGAATGGTGCCACAGTCACAGCTTATTTCTTCATTAATGGGCATCAACCTGAAAATAAAAGTAAACCACAGCACAACATCACTAACATCACGCAGGCTGATGAAGGTCTTTACTGGTGTTCTACTGATCAGGGTGGAAACTCCCCTAACAGCTCTCTGAGGGTCAGAGGTCAGAAAACTGACATCACTTCCTTTTTAAAAAATGAAGTAACATTGTGACCTGATAATAAACTGACTGAACCTTCTTCATCACCTCTCCTGCAGATCCTCATACAATCATCCATCCTCCACCTCCTCACTGTCCTCCTCCTCCTCCCTCTCTCCTGGTCCCAGTTGTAGCAGGTCTGGCCTTTGTGGTTCTCCTGGTTCTGGTTCTGGGTTTGGTTCTGCTCCTCTGCTGGAAACTTAAAGGTATGAAAGCTCCCAGTCACCTGTTATGAACAGATATAATCTTATTACTGTGCTGACCTTCTGACCCTAAATAGATTAACTTACTGGGCCACCTCAGTCGGTGGGCTATAATGGTCCAGACATGTAGCCATGATGGGTTTGAATATATAATTAGGAAATGGTGGTCAGTGATGCTTCAAATGTTTCTGTAACCTTTCAAAATAAAACGTATTTGGATCATTTTTGATACTTAAAGCTATATTATTCCACAGAATCAGTTTGTTTTTTCAGTGTGGAAGATGTCACAATGTAGTATGAAATGTTCAAGAGTAACAGTAGGATCACATTTGTAAAACATTCTCTAAAATTAATTAGATATATATTCAGAAGAGGCATTTCAGGTATATCCAATGTGTTATAAATCTGTCTATCTCAGTTCAACATTTTTCATTTTCATTCTTTTTTTACATTTTAAATACCCTTCAAGTCTTTAGGATGTACCGTAGAGCAAGCAGAAGTGCCCTAGCTGATTCTAAGAAGTATATTATATTAAAATAGAGTATATCATATTCACCACAGAGTATTGTGTTCCAGACAAACATGCTGCTGATCCACAAGCTGTCTACTCTGATGTGAGGACTCAAACTTCAGGTACGAATGAACACAAAACCGGTGATGATGATGATGATGATGAAGTTTCATGGTCCTTGTGGTGATTTTGAACACTTAGATTTCCAAGTGTGTTATATTCTCTTAATTGTTTGTTGTTTCTATTGTTCTATTATGATTATTATTAACATTATTACTATTCTAATATTCTGTTATTGTGAACTCAAACTCCATTCCTCAAGGGGCGGTGTCCTGAAACTTTTCCATGTATCCCTGTTAGTATAGAAATTGGCTGTATCCCAATTCAGGGTCTGCAGCCTTAAAGTACGCAGCCTTAACGGTCCTCAAGGGCCGCGTACTCAAAGACCGCTAAGGCCGGAAGTGCGAGGCTTGTGAAATGGAACAGTCTGGCCGCCGTCACGCTGCCCAGGTTGCCTAGCAACTATGACACTAACAGCTGGAAACATTTCATACATATTTGACAGAAATAAAGGAGAAAATCTTTTGTTCATTTGTTTCTACATGAGCTTTGATTTGATAAGTATGTGAGGCTGAGACCACGGGACTTTAAAACATGATAGTTGGGCTTCATTTCTGTACTGAACAGTCATTTTAGGATTAGTTAGTAAATAACAACCGGGATGACAGACCTTGCCGACCGTACATACAATAGACAAACATCACATTGGGGAGACAGGTCAGGCTAGGTAGCGAGGAAAAAAACATCGAAATGTGTAACACAAAAGGATAATACAGGAATGCACAGATATCAACACACCGTAGCACAATAAACACAGACAAGCAACATGGGAAAGAGTTCCAGTGTGTACATCTGATCTGGGACCGCTGCAATCTTCGACTGCGCCTCCAACTGACCCGATGTCCACATCAGAGGGGAGGTAAGCGTTGGAGGTGGCGTTGGATCCGGGATAGGGAGGGTGATGCGTCGGTGAGTGCTTATCAGTATCAGTATATGTATGTGTGTGCGTGTCCATAGTTCAGCTGAGACAGTGTCCTTCGCCCTGCCAGGCTAAGTAAACAGTCTTCCAGCCAACCCAGGTGGCCTTGCATAGAATGGGAAGGAACAGACTAAACACAGTCGTTATCAGGGTGTTTTGTTCAGCTCCGGCCTTGCAGCTGGCGCCAAAGGGGTATCCGCATAAGTGATGTTATTTTTTACTTTAGTGCGAACAGCTCATATGAATTTCAAAGCAGTTCTACAGTCCAACACTGGTCTCTCAATCTCCCATTGGAGAGCCGCGAGCTTCGCCATACTTGCGTTCTGTTGTCACTTCTTGTGCTCAAGGAGCCAATTTTTGAGAACTCACGGCAGTGTGCCTCCCCGAGATGTCATCCAATTTTGCGCCCAGAGATGTTATTCTGAGCTAGCCCTTCCGAGATGTATCCAGTCTGCAGTCAGAGATCTTATTCTGAGTATTCACAGCAGCCGTAGCCTCTCCAAGATCTTATCCTGACTCAATGAGCCCATTTTGAGAAACTCCCGCCTCTCCCATCGTTCCAATCCCAGCGGGCAGCCTTGTGGAGGTTTGAACAGCCGGTACCGCTTTGTTAATTCTTCGTTAAGTCAGGGCCAAGCCAGCTCCGATCAGCAAGAACCCTGTTACCATGGTTCCGAATAGGTAGATATCTTCACCCCTCGGGCTCACCCAAGCCCAAACTTCTCGTTGAGAAAGGGGTGTCAATTGCATTCAGAGACCAGTTGATCCAATCCATAATTCCTCCTTTAGGTTTTAGAGAACAGACTGTGAGAGAGTGTTCCAGGGAAAATACAAAAAAAACCACGAGACTAGACAAGGACATAAGCAGGGAAGATAAGGGAGAGGAGAAAAAGTGCGTCCGCCTCCTCCGAGAGCCAAAGAAGAAGTTATATTTCCTGTCACCTTAAATCTTCACTCAAAGACAGGTTCCTTTGATGCTGTATATATAAATGTATTATATATAAGAGACAAATATTGTTCTTTTAATATGTTGGCATTACTAAATTTCTCTTAGTGCTTACTTTAAATATCCATGAAATCATCACATTCTCTGTAAGATTAAGGTCAACTATTCAACGGCGTATATTTTAAAGTAAAGGCTTTAAAACCAAGTTAGGACAAACGTCACTAATGTCACATAACTTTGCCGACATGTGACCAACAGTAATGTTTTAATGTTCTTTTTAATAAACATTTGCACATAAATAAGTGACATAATATTCAGTACTTACTTTTGACAGTTTATTCTTCGGCGGCCCCTTTTCCGCCATTTTTTTTTGGGCAAAATTATCCACACCCAACGCCACGCTATGCATTCTGGGATATGTTGGGCCACAAAGTCTACACCACCACATCCTTAAAATTCAAGGAAATGAAGCACGCATTTGAGGGCCGCATTTCGAGCAGCCTTTGAATTGGGACAGCCTTCGTTGTGTCGCTGTGACGTAATCGGCCTTAAAATGCGGCCTTTGAGGCTGAAGACCCTGACTTGGGATACAGCCCTTGACTGGATGTTGAAGTGGCAACCCCTGACCCTACGCAAGTAAATTTAAGTAAATGTAAGTGTTTGGAAAAATTTACTTCTAAAAGTACTTTTATTGCACATGTTCACTCACTCATGAGCTGCTGTAACATGAATCAAATGGCTGAATTTCCACCTCAGCAAAACTGTGAGCATTAAACACAGAAACATGCAGACAATCTAATCACTCAACACTCAATATGATATAAGGAAAGACCATCTCTGAATCGAGGAGGTGCCCTAAGGGTACATCTGTTACCATCTTACAATGCTGTGATTGCAGCCATTCCCCAACTCTCTGTGAATGGTACTCATGGCCATTGATCAGTGGTGATGAGAATTTGCATAATTATAATTAAGGAACTGACCTCACAGTCCATTGTTCCTTCAGTGGGCTGGTTCCAGTCATTATGCAAATGTACTGTTTATAAGATGGGGAAACCTGCAGTCAGCTGAGACTGAAGAAGTCACTTGGATGAGTGACGAAATGTTTCTCGCACAAAACGCTACGTCCAGATGAACAGAATCAACTTTTGGAGATGATCTAAGTTACCCTCTTAGATAACTTTATTCAATAGTATTTTATTTATTTAGGACTAGTTTTACTATGATGTGTTCTATCTTTAAATGGATTTGAATACATCATGCCACCTCAAAATCAGATGTTTCTGTAGATGGCTGGCTGTGTGGCAGGCATGGGTAGGACCCCAACGCAGGACTCAGAGTCACTTAACTTAAAGTAGCAGCTTTATTGCTGATTTACCAAACTCAAAATCAGGTACAAAGAAACAAACAAAAGACAAACTAGAAACTAAGACTGTATCAACCAGAAACTAACGACTAATAGTGATGGCCCACTGTGCATGTGTCAGAAAAAAAAAACCTCAACGGTATGTATTCATTTTAACTTCAATTCAGGTTGGAGTTTTTTGTGTGTGTGCGCGCAGCACCAAGTTTTTGTCTGTGGAAACTGTGTCAGCAGTGCGCTTAAAGTAGGGGTGTCCAAACTTGTCGCAAAGAGGGCCAGATTTGGGGACGTGAGAATCTTTGAGGGCCATTCAGCCTGAAATATTTTGAACCATTGAAATTAAATGCAAATGAATGATTTTTTTGTCATTTCTTCACAGACAAATAAATTTAGTTTTTAATTATTTATTATTAATTATTTACTATTAAACATTTTTACCAAAATAAAATATTTGAAAAACAAATAAAATGAAGAAAATATTAACATGTAAATTCAAAAAATGTGAGCAGGAAAATAACATGAACAATTAAGTTATTCAAAAGTACAAAACATTGTGCGGCATATGAATCCGTACATCACTTGTCCATCAAAAATAAAAAAAAATTAAAATAAAAAAATATAAAAAATAAATATATATAATAAATAAATAATAATATAAATAATATCAATAAATGAATATAAAAAATAAAAATATGTTATTTGATTTTGAATCAAAAACAAAGAAGGATGTGGTTTTTTTTTAATATTTCAATTTTAAACTTGGAACAAAAATATGAAATGGACAAACTGATTGCCGGACCGAAATTGATTTTAATATTCAATTTGTAGGGTTTACGAGACCCGGTTTGCAGTTGGATTACTACTGCACCAACCCTGATGGCTCGTTTTCAGCATGTTCAGATGTCGTGTTATGTCAGCTAAAAATCCAAAATCAGCTGGCCAAAATCATCAGATAGTTATGGCATCGGATGTCCCTTTGTCCCTTTTTGTTGTTAAACATTTTTACACATTTATTTATTGGTTTTAAACATTTTTACATAATACACCATAAACATAAGATGAAATAATAAAAAAAAAGACATAATAAAGACAACAATAAAGGAAAGTATAACAAGGGGAGGGGGGGGCAGGGAGACATATAAAGTTCAGACTTCAAGCCGTCAAGTCCACAGTGTGTACGTTGCAGTTCTCCCAAAAATTTTTCTTAATGCATAAGTTATTTTCTCCACAGTTAGTATAAACGTCAGTCCATTGAGTCACTGAGATAGTCCACATATTGTTTTGATCTTTCCAGCACTTAGCAATACATCGCTTGGCTTCCAAAACTCAAATTGTTAACAGAGCTCTAACGTTTGCAGCAGTTACAAAATTGTTTGGGTATACATTTAAATTAAACTTATAAGCGTCACAGGAATTTATATACAGAAAGGCACAGTCAAATATTGCTGTTCAGTAGCCCTAGTGGAGCATAACCAAAAATAAATAAATTCATATTTTGCACAATTTGGCAACATGACAATAATTTAGTTTATTTTTAGTTTATTTGTGTCACATTACCTTTTAGACAGAGAAAAACAGTCAAATATTATTGTTCAGCAGCAGTAGTGGAGGTGTGATAGTTGTGACAGTTCCTGTCCACAATGACGCACAGAGCCACTTTGCATGCCTCACACTTGAAGAGTGTGCACTTCCCACACAGCCTGCACTTCTGGCACCCTTTGTGGCTGTGTTTTGACCAGATGCCCCTCCAACAATGGCAACTGGGATGTGTTGGTAGCTCTTCGTTCCTGATTGTGAGGACACCCCACAGAGTTCAGCGATCAACTGCTCCTGGAAATCCTGGTGCATCATTGGCTGCTGCTCCAGTCTGCCACAGAGCTCCTTGCTGACCAAGTAGCTGTTTGCAGTGATGGGAATAACGGCGTTACAAGTAACGGCGTTACTAACGGTGTTACTTTTTTCAGTAACGAGTAATCTAACTAATTACTATTCCTATCATTACAACGGCGTTACAGTTACTAACAAGGAAACGCGGTCCGTTACTATTTTTCAACAAACAGACGGTTGACGCTGTGTTCAGCTTACCGCATCTTATACCAGCTGCACGGAAGTAGCTGTAAGTAAGCTGGACGTTACAGCTTTAAGCAGCTGCGCGCTCCCGCGGACGGTTATGGAACGCCAGGACTGCCATAATGAATTACTTAAATACACCATTAAATAATTAATTAAATGTGTCAATAATTAATTAAAATGGGAATTAATTAATTAAATACATAGTTATGACACATGTAATTAATTAATTATTGACACATTTAATTAATTATTTATGTATTTCACATTTTAATTAATTATTGACACATTTAATTAATTAATTATTGACACATTTAATTAATTATTTGTGTATTTCACATTTTAATTAATTATTGACACATTTAATTAATTATTTCATGATATATTTATTTATTTCATTTTGGCAGTCCTGGCGCCTGGCTCTCATCATGAATTAATTTTATCTGTCAGCCTCACCCATCAAACTCAGGGGGCGGGGTTAACGCTGATCGACTCAAAACCATTGCTTTGGCCTGGTGGCCATTGTTTATAGCCCACAACAACCGGCAGAACTGAACTTTGAAAAACCCTGTTTGTGTGTCACCAAATACCGTTTTAATATTTTTTTAGCCGAGAATATAGTGGTTTAATCTTCATATGTCTGATCGGTTTGTCAAGATACAGCCTCTTTGCAAAAGTGCTTCGATGATTTCGGAGATGTCTGCCCAGTCTCACGGCAAAGTGTGGGATAGACCCGCTCGCCTCGCAAGCAATCGAGCTGTTGTTACCGCCGACAAAGCGCAGGCCCCGGTACACAGCTGTAATAACCCCCCCGACACTGACTTCTTTTACTGAGGTTATATTTATCGGGGTTTTATTTCCTGATGTTCTTATGTGTCCTACGTGTTTCAGTCGCCAATTCTGAATTATAACTAACATTAAAAACATGTTTAAGGAGGAGAGAGAGCAAATAAATTCGATTAACAGCTGATCTTTGGGTTTCTGTTCAGTAATCAGCGTGACCTGTGTATAAACGCATAAAAGAGAAAACGTTGGTGTTTCCGTCATGTAGTAACTGCTGGCTTTAACTGTACAAAGGTTGTTCGACACTATGAAACACATACAGACTTCATGATGTTCGGCTAATATTTTTATTGTGAATATTAATCATGAGGGTAAACGGCCCTGTACACCACGGAGCGAGGTCAGCATCTCTCCACGATATCTTCAGATCTCTGAGTTAACACAGAGTTTCCCAGCTGACTATCTAACGGTCATCTACGAATATGTCACGGGTCATATCAATATGATTTTACAGAAAAGCATCCTTAATACTGCCAACTATTCCAGAGACGTGAAAATCTACAGCATAAAGAACACAAAAATATAGCAGTCTAACGAAACACTGTAACAGAGATGAACCGTCAGTAGTAATAAGGGGGCACTAGTTCAAAATGGCGGCCAACCAAACCGGTTTGAGAACCGGTTTGACCGGTTTCGTGCGTGTGCGCATGCGCGTTCAGGTCCTGGGGTTATGCGAGTTCATGTGTGGAAACACACAGGGCGTCTGTGGGTCATATGAGTTCATGTGTTTCAATTTAATCAAACCACTAGTTTTAATTAAACTATTTTTTCTTACTTTGGCGTGTCTCAACATTCATTTATGCAGACATATGTGTCCTTAAGAGCAATTCTTTGTTTTGGCATGTAGGGGTGGAAGCCGTTTTTGTTCACAGTGCGCCTTAACAAATGCTTTTTATTTACATCTAGTCAAAAGTGTTGGTAATAGTGTTTTAATCACACTAATTTTGTGATTCTGACAATGTCTCAGCTCGCAGCGATGCAACCATTTTATTTTAAAAACGGCACAAATGGGAATTTCTTCTGAATGGGCAATGTCAGCGTGTTCACAAGCATTTCATTTAATAAAACCACTAGTTTTAATTTAACTAGTTTTACGCATCTACTGGGGCGTCTTTCACTGTTTGATGCGATCATTTTATTTAAAAATCGGGATTTCAGAATGTTGATCCAAGAGGGAGATGGAGCCAGCTAGTTTTTCAACACCGTAAATGGTCACAAATAACATAAAGTCCCTTTAGAAAATAAATGCTATAGGTAGGCAGTATCACTCTTTCAAACTAATTGTGTTTTAATCACACTCATTTTGTGATTCTGACAATGTCTCCTCATGCAGTGATGCATGCCTTTTATTTTAAAAACGGTATAAACGGGAATTTCTTCTGTACGGGTAATTTCAGCTTGTTCACAAGCGTTTCATTTAATCAAACCACTAGTTTAAATTTAACTAGTTTTACGCATGTACTGGGGTTTCTTTGACGGGTTGATGCGATCATTTTATTTAAAAATCGGGATTTCGGAATGTTGAACTAAGAGGGAGACAGAGCCAGCTAGTTTTTAACACAACAGATGGTCGCAAATAACATTCAGCCCTTTAGAAAATAAGTGCTATAGGCCTACTTCTAAAACACGTTGCACATGATGTCACCTTTTCCCCCAAAGCAACCAGTACCGCTCTTTTCAAACTAATCCTGTTTTAATCACACTCATTTTGTGATTCTGATGTCACAGCATGCAGCGACGCATGCCTTTTATTTTAAAAACGGCACAAGCGGGAATTTCTTCTGTATGGGTAATTTCATCCTGTTCACAAGTGTTTCATTTAATCAAACCAATAGTTTAATTTAACTAGTTTTACGGATCTAGCAGGGTTTATTTCACGAAATGATGCAATCATTTTATTTAAAAATCGGGATTTCGGAATGTTGATCCAAGAGGGAGACAGAGGCTACTAGTTTTAACACAACAGATGGTTGCAAATAACATTCAGCCCTTTAGAAAATAAACGCTGCAGTGATACTTCTAAACCAGTCGCACAGACCCGCTCCGTCTTTTCAACAGCCGGTTAATTGTTTGAAATTGTTCAGGATTGCAAAAGCCCACCGCGGGTATCATTTAATTGTTGTGATTCCTTAGGAAGACAAAAGATAAGTGTATCACTTAGTTGTTGAGAGTACCATGCGAACAAGGGCCCAACCTATTGTCTGAAGTAGGAGGTATTGTTTCTTTTGAAATTCCTTAGGAAAAGGTAAAAGCCGACAGGTGTACCAGTCGAGCGGGGACCCGACCTATTATTTAAAGTGGCCGGTATCGGCTCTTTTGTAATTCCTCCAGAAGGTAAAAGCCCCGCAGATGTACCAGTCGAGCAGGGTCTCGCCTATTTTCTGAAGTAGCCAGCAACAGCGGACCCTTAGGCCTATCTTGGCCAGTTACACCGGAGCTCAGCACCTGCGTGCCCCACCCTCATTGTTTTAAACTTGCACAGCAAGGTGATGCCCTGCAGCTGTATCGACCCCAGATTTATAGGCCCCCCATCTATTGTTTTTGGAAGCACCCGGTCCTATATGAACCGCTTCTCAGAGCGTGAGACCCTCGCCATTTCGCATCAGGACCAGCGCCGGTGCAGACCATTTTCTACCCACACAGAGCGTTTCTGACCAGCCGGCGTTGCTTATGCATAAGAGAAAAGCAACAATACAACGCGGTTCTCTGCTCCAAGACATCCGTGGTCCTTTCACACGGTAAGCATGTGTGTTATAGCCAGCGCTTCATAAATGTCAGTCTGTCAGCGCAGATTATTCAAACTGTTTTTAAAACGTGACTCATTTGTTGACCAAAAACATTTCCTCTAAATTTGCAAAGTTACTGATTTAAAAATATATGTTTTCGAATTTTTAGCTGGATGTCAAACATATGATAGACTCTTGAGCATATTTATATAGCAAAATTCACAGTGGTATAACCATAAACGATACCCAAATGTGCACCAATGCACTCTAATGCACGCCTTTAAACTGTATGTTGATAAGTGCATGAAGTATACCTTTACCTCTGTAGCTGAAAAGAGTCTGTATCCATAATTTGTGGATCTATTGATCTCTTTTAATGTGGCACTTTTTTTCACGAACTGCAGATGATGAAATCCTCTTTATTTGAGAAAGTGTCCCGAAGCTATTGTTGTTCATAATTACTGAGCGCCCTAGCTACTTCTTTACTATGTCAGTAAACTTTTTGAACAAGAAAGGTGTTGTAGATTTAAAGACACATCTTAATTGAAGCAAAGGCAAAACATCTGAATGAATTTTTGGGAGAAACAAGTGTTGACTCATCTTTTTTTTTTAAAATACATGACTTAAAACACTAAAATCTAATTTCAAAGGTTTATTTTAAGTTTAAAGAATATAAGAGCTGTTAAGACGATGAGTTTTACTTCTCACTGTCCACGTTATGTTGTAGTATCCATTATCATGTATGCTACTTTGCTCTGTGGACTGTAAAATGTTTCATTGTATTCATGAAATAAACCAGACTTTCAATGTCTGAATCTTTTACCGTTTTTCTGCTTTTGTTCACCCCAAGTTGACAAAACCCACAGACATCCAGAGTTAACTCACTAACAGTGTGGAGCAATCTCAGTGTATATAGATGCTTTTTCCCTAAACACAATCAGCTGACTGAGAGAAATGCCTGTAGTCATCCACTTTGGTCATTATGAATGTTGAAGGAGATTTGTTCCATAGACACCTTATACTAGAGTTTCCTACACTTAATCCAACACTATGTTCTATTTTAATCCAGATTCCTTTTATAGATTACAGTGAAATTTGTTAAACCATTGCTTAATGGGACAGAAGTACAAGTCGCTCTTTACTAACACATTGTAGATAAGTTTATTGCTGAACGACACAGCTACCAGTCTCACACACACACTATAGATTTTTGAAGTTTTGTGTGTAATGGTTTAGTCTCGCACATCTTACCCTTTTCTCCCAGTATCACAACAGCATCACTCCCAAAGTACGGCTCAGTAAACAAACAAACAATTCAGAACAGAAATATACAGTTGGAAGATTAATGATTGCGTTTTTTGTTTTTTTTTGGATTTTTTTATGATGCGTAGTAAACTACCCCCTCTACTTCTTCTTCTCTGTGTTGATGTTGTTCGTGTGCGTACGTGTGTGTGAATGCATTAGAAGTCAAAGTATACATTAGCCATACTTACAAAAACATTTTTAATTTCATTTAGAACTGAGATTCTAAGTTGTAAGCAGAAATCTTATGCTCAGCCAGAAGCATGTTTCCCCACTTTCACAATGCTGAGGTGTCAAATCCATGATCCAACAGATGGTTTGTCACACGCGGGCGAGAAGGGCGAGCCACCCCTTACTTACACAACCTCACACACTATAGATTTTTAAAGTTCTTGCGTACAACGGTTTAGCTACAGATATAACTTCTACTTTTGATAAAGATCACTCCCTCTGCATATTTGTTAAGAAATAAAGCAGCTTTACTGGGATATTTATTGTCAAACTATACGATTTTCCAAATGTGTGTGGAGTAAAATGTTGTGACCAAGAATCATTCAGGATTAACAACACAAACTGTTTTGATAGCAGAAACAGTCTGCCCTATAGTTCCCATACTTTACCGCTAGTTTTACAAACACATTCTTCTTCATATCTGTTTAATTGGTTTTTTTTATGAAACTGATTTTCCAATAGTACAACCAACGTCTAACTTTTTCCTTGCTCCCCAGTATAAATGCAAGAATTTTGCAGGCTTTATTGAAACTGTCACAATTTAACACTCAGTGCCATAAACAGAGTTGATCCATGTCTCTATGGACACTGTTTCATACATCAACAGCTCTGAAAATCACTTTTAAAGTAATGTAGAACATGATCTCTCTCACTCTCAGCGTCTCCAAAAACCCAGCAAACTGACAATCACCTCTAAACAAGGGGGTTAGTTTATAGGTTTTTTATCAGGCGCAACACCATGTAACGCATGGATGTTAGACTCTTTCACCAGACCATGCTGCTAGCCCAACCACCAGGCTCAGGGTCTCTGAGCTCTAACCCCGGCTGCCAAATGTGCCTCTGAGCCTCTTGTGCCTTTTCACCACCAGACTAAGTTTGTAGTCTCGTCTCACCTACTAATATTATTTTATTACAGGACAATATTCAGCTAGGTTACTACTTTGACTTTCTTACTTTGAGCACATTTCTGAGCCCATACATTATCAAACTTTTACTTGAGTATTTCTGACACTAGCAGCTATACTTCTACTTAAGTAAAAATGCCTGCACTATCGGTATAAAGCTGTCTGTAATTCTTTAACAGTTCATGCAAAAATTATAAATTAAACCTGCACCACAGCTAACTCTTTTTAATAACCAATAACAGGTGTATTTCTTAGATCTACTGATACAGCCAAAACACTCTGCTTGTATAATGCCATATTCTCTCCCAGCGTACCCTTGTCTCACAACAGGGTGATTCCCAAAGTACATCTCAATAAACAGAGACTCTAAAACCAGAACACAAAGATAAAGTTGGAAGATCAAAGATTAAGGTTTGTGTTTTTATAGCTCGAAGTAAACTGTTCCCTTGTCTTCTAGGCCTTGGCGTGCGTACCTTAGAAGTCAGATTATACATTAATCATACTTCCAAAAGCATTTTGAATTCCATTTATAACTGAGATGTCAAGCTGATATCAGACATCGTATGCTCACCAGGAGCATGTATCCCCAACTTCAAAACCTTACGGTGTCAAATTCACAAGCCCAACATGGGCTCATTCAACACAGGGGCCAGAAGTGCATGTCACCCTTTACTGACACACTGTAAATAAGTTCAATACAGGGCAACGCGGCTAACAGCCTTGGAAACGCTTTACATGAAATAAAACTTTTTAGAAAACCCTTTACAAGAATAAATGTGATGATCTGTTTTACCTCAATCAAATGTATTAGTTTGTTTACTTGAAATAAAACTTGTTTTGGAAACCCTGTACATGAAGTAAAAAGTATCGTGTTGTAAGTCCTGGCATTAATATTTCCAGTTGATAAGGACACGTATTGCATTTCAAACACTTCATATCCTACCTGCCCTCTAAGATCATCCCACTTCCAGATCACGCCCCCTTCTGTTATTTTAAAACAAGACCGCCGTCTCATTCCTCCAAAACCTTTCTTAGCTCAAAACAGAGAGAAGGATGGAGTCTGCACCCCTGCGTCACACTGAGGAGGAGGACAGCTCCTCGGACGAGGGCACAATAGTACCTGACACGCCCGGTTACTATCGCCCCTTGGAGAAGCAGCAGCAGCAAGCCGTCGAGCTTGACGGTCGGGCATATTCTTTATTTATCGATACCGTGAAAACAGCTGTGTATCATCTAGTCAACCTAGTAATCAACAGGTACCTCACTGACGAATGCAACGGCTGTAAGTTTGATCACCCCCACCAGAGACAACACGAGTGTCTGCAAGTCTTGGAGGATGACTTTTACGCTGAAAATTATCACAGCATCAGAAAAAGACTCCTCACCCCTCGTTTCATTCCATCTATTCAACGGCTTCTGTTTGCTCGCAACATCAAAATGGACGACGTCAAAGTCCTCATGGTGGCGGAAACTCTCTTGCACGAACTGAAATCGGAAAGGAAAGTCTTTGACGCCATCGCAGAGGCATACACCAATCTGGTAGGGTTGGACATGATGAAAATCAGACAGCTACGGTTGGTCGCAGAGTGTTACAAAGGAGGCTGCTAATGTTTTCTCTGAAACACTGATTCTTTCCAAAAAACCCCCCAAAAACGTATTGTACCGTATCTTTCAAACAGCTACCCTGCTTATTTTTTCAAACATGTATCCAGATTTTTCTTTCTTAAAATGTGTAACCTACATTTTACCACATTTTTAAAAGCATGTATCCTTTTTCAAACATGTATCCTACATTTAGCGCATTTTTAAAACATGTATCCTGATATGGCCACCCTTCCAAGGCCCTGACAAATTACCTGAATCACTAAGGGATAAGGATGAGGACTTACCCTATGTACCCACGTAAACGGTGATGAATTGTGAAGTTACAATTCTTTTCTGTAAAAAAAAAAAAAAAGCATTTTTATTTTGTATATAAATAAATGTTGATGTTGGGCTACGGGATTGTGTGCTTCAATTTTACTTATAATGTGTCGAATCACTACAACAGGCGGCTCAATGCCGTCCAGAGTAAGGATCTTGTTAGACACAGTGTTTCTAAGATTTTTACATCCCGTTACAATAACCTCAGTTTTATCTGAACTTAGAAACAGAAAATTAAAGCTCATGTATCTAAGACATCCCGGCAGTTTAACCAATAAAAGTGGGTATCATCTGCATAGCAGTGAAAATGTACGCTATGCCTTCTAAAGCATACATAATGTAAATAGAACTGGTATGTGCACAGAAGCCCTTGAAGCTTCATAATTAACCTCAGTGTGTGAAGAGGTCTCTCCATTTAATAATAGCTGTAATAAAATGTTATGGTCAACGGTATCAGATGCTGCAATTTGGTCTAGCAGGGAAGATTTCAACATTTCAATATGAATGAAGGCTGAAAAACTGATTAGATTAATTTCTGATGACCTTTTCTGTGGTTCTTCAAGTTTGTAACACCAAATATATTAAAGGATGATTTAAGGCTGTTTTGGGCTTAAGGTTCACAGGAACAATTTAATTAGACAGCCGTTTACTATTTTTCTTTATTTTCTTGCTTTCATCACTGACATGTTCAATATGATAACTATATCAGATGAGAAAATAAATCCCTGTGTAGTTAAAAAAAACCCCTTTAATTTAATCAAACTGAAATGTTGCTAAACTCTAATGGACATGTCTTTTAATCTTGTCAACAAGACTACGGTACCAAATCAACTTGATGAAGATCTCCTTTGGAAAATACATACTCACGAGACAAAGTAAAAGCAGATCCCTCACAGCTGGTAGTACAAAACACAGCGACAACTTGTGTATTAGATGCCCTCACTCCAAAAGCATATATCTATATATATGGAATCTCCAAGAATATCATCCTAAAATGGCATTCAGAGGTTGTTACAGTAAAATAAAAGATTTTAAAAAGCAGAAAAACTTTCATCTGAAAAAGTTGAATTTTAGTAAAAACAATGCTATGTAGCTTGATACTGTTGTTACAGACAAAGTGGATGTTTAAAACTCTTTTGTATAAAGCGTTTGAAATGCAATACGTGTCCTTATCAACTGGAAATATTAATGCCAGAACTTACAACACGATACTTTTTACTTCATGTACAGGGTTTCCAAAACAAGTTTTATTTCAAGTAAACAAACTAATACATTTGATTGAGGTAAAACAGATCATCACATTTATTCTTGTAAAGGGTTTTCTAAAAAGTTTTATTTCATGTAAAGCGTTTCCAAGGCTGTTAGCCGCGTTGCCCTGTATTGAACTTATTTACAGTGTGTCAGTAAAGGGTGACTTGCACTTCTGGCCCCTGTGTTGAATGAGCCCATGTTGGGCTTGTGAATTTGACACCGTAAGGTTTTGAAGTTGGGGATACATGCTCCTGGTGAGCATACGATGTCTGATATCAGCTTGACATCTCAGTTATAAATGGAATTCAAAATGCTTTTGGAAGTATGATTAATGTATAATCTGACTTCTAAGGTACGCACGCCAAGGCCTAGAAGACAAGGGAACAGTTTACTTCGAGCTATAAAAACACAAACCTTAATCTTTGATCTTCCAACTTTATCTTTGTGTTCTGGTTTTAGAGTCTCTGTTTATTGAGTCGTACTTTGGGAATCACCCTGTTGTGAGACAAGGGTACGCTGGGAGAGAATATGGCATTATACAAGCAGAGTGTTTTGGCTGTATCAGTAGATCTAAGAAATACACCTGTTATTGGTTATTAAAAAGAGTTAGCTGTGGTGCAGGTTTAATTTATAATTTTTGCATGAACTGTTAAAGAATTACAGACAGCTTTATACCGATAGTGCAGGCATTTTTTACTTAAGTAGAAGTATAGCTGCTAGTGTCAGAAATACTCAAGTAAAAGTTTGATAATGTATGGGCTCAGAAATGTGCTCAAAGTAAGAAAGTCAAAGTAGTAACCTAGCTGAATATTGTCCTGTAATAAAATAATATTAGTAGGTGAGACGAGACTACAAACTTAGTCTGGTGGTGAAAAGGCACAAGAGGCTCAGAGGCACATTTGGCAGCCGGGGTTAGAGCTCAGAGACCCTGAGCCTGGTGGTTGGGCTAGCAGCATGGTCTGGTGAAAGAGTCTAACATCCATGCGTTACATGGTGTTGCGCCTGATAAAAAACCTATAAACTAACCCCCTTGTTTAGAGGTGATTGTCAGTTTGCTGGGTTTTTGGAGACGCTGAGAGTGAGAGAGATCATGTTCTACATTACTTTAAAAGTGATTTTCAGAGCTGTTGATGTATGAAACAGTGTCCATAGAGACATGGATCAACTCTGTTTATGGCACTGAGTGTTAAATTGTGACAGTTTCAATAAAGCCTGCAAAATTCTTGCATTTATACTGGGGAGCAAGGAAAAAGTTAGACGTTGGTTGTACTATTGGAAAATCAGTTTCATAAAAAAAACCAATTAAACAGATATGAAGAAGAATGTGTTTGTAAAACTAGCGGTAAAGTATGGGAACTATAGGGCAGACTGTTTCTGCTATCAAAACAGTTTGTGTTGTTAATCCTGAATGATTCTTGGTCACAACATTTTACTCCACACACATTTGGAAAATCGTATAGTTTGACAATAAATATCCCAGTAAAGCTGCTTTATTTCTTAACAAATATGCAGAGGGAGTGATCTTTATCAAAAGTAGAAGTTATATCTGTAGCTAAACCGTTGTACGCAAGAACTTTAAAAATCTATAGTGTGTGAGGTTGTGTAAGTAAGGGGTGGCTCGCCCTTCTCGCCCGCGTGTGACAAACCATCTGTTGGATCATGGATTTGACACCTCAGCATTGTGAAAGTGGGGAAACATGCTTCTGGCTGAGCATAAGATTTCTGCTTACAACTTAGAATCTCAGTTCTAAATGAAATTAAAAATGTTTTTGTAAGTATGGCTAATGTATACTTTGACTTCTAATGCATTCACACACACGTACGCACACGAACAACATCAACACAGAGAAGAAGAAGTAGAGGGGGTAGTTTACTACGCATCATAAAAAAATCCAAAAAAAAACAAAAAACGCAATCATTAATCTTCCAACTGTATATTTCTGTTCTGAATTGTTTGTTTGTTTACTGAGCCGTACTTTGGGAGTGATGCTGTTGTGATACTGGGAGAAAAGGGTAAGATGTGCGAGACTAAACCATTACACACAAAACTTCAAAAATCTATAGTGTGTGTGTGAGACTGGTAGCTGTGTCGTTCAGCAATAAACTTATCTACAATGTGTTAGTAAAGAGCGACTTGTACTTCTGTCCCATTAAGCAATGGTTTAACAAATTTCACTGTAATCTATAAAAGGAATCTGGATTAAAATAGAACATAGTGTTGGATTAAGTGTAGGAAACTCTAGTATAAGGTGTCTATGGAACAAATCTCCTTCAACATTCATAATGACCAAAGTGGATGACTACAGGCATTTCTCTCAGTCAGCTGATTGTGTTTAGGGAAAAAGCATCTATATACACTGAGATTGCTCCACACTGTTAGTGAGTTAACTCTGGATGTCTGTGGGTTTTGTCAACTAGGGGTGAACAAAAGCAGAAAAACGGTAAAAGATTCAGACATTGAAAGTCTGGTTTATTTCATGAATACAATGAAACATTTTACAGTCCACAGAGCAAAGTAGCATACATGATAATGGATACTACAACATAACGTGGACAGTGAGAAGTAAAACTCATCGTCTTAACAGCTCTTATATTCTTTAAACTTAAAATAAACCTTTGAAATTAGATTTTAGTGTTTTAAGTCATGTATTTTAAAAAAAAAAGATGAGTCAACACTTGTTTCTCCCAAAAATTCATTCAGATGTTTTGCCTTTGCTTCAATTAAGATGTGTCTTTAAATCTACAACACCTTTCTTGTTCAAAAAGTTTACTGACATAGTAAAGAAGTAGCTAGGGCGCTCAGTAATTATGAACAACAATAGCTTCGGGACACTTTCTCAAATAAAGAGGATTTCATCATCTGCAGTTCGTGAAAAAAAGTGCCACATTAAAAAGAGATCAATAGATCCACAAATTATGGATACAGACTCTTTTCAGCTACAGAGGTAAAGGTATACTTCATGCACTTATCAACATACAGTTTAAAGGCGTGCATTAGAGTGCATTGGTGCACATTTGGGTATCGTTTATGGTTATACCACTGTGAATTTTGCTATATAAATATGCTCAAGAGTCTATCATATGTTTGACATCCAGCTAAAAATTCGAAAACATATATTTTTAAATCAGTAACTTTGCAAATTTAGAGGAAATGTTTTTGGTCAACAAATGAGTCACGTTTTAAAAACAGTTTGAATAATCTGCGCTGACAGACTGACATTTATGAAGCGCTGGCTATAACACACATGCTTACCGTGTGAAAGGACCACGGATGTCTTGGAGCAGAGAACCGCGTTGTATTGTTGCTTTTCTCTTATGCATAAGCAACGCCGGCTGGTCAGAAACGCTCTGTGTGGGTAGAAAATGGTCTGCACCGGCGCTGGTCCTGATGCGAAATGGCGAGGGTCTCACGCTCTGAGAAGCGGTTCATATAGGACCGGGTGCTTCCAAAAACAATAGATGGGGGGCCTATAAATCTGGGGTCGATACAGCTGCAGGGCATCACCTTGCTGTGCAAGTTTAAAACAATGAGGGTGGGGCACGCAGGTGCTGAGCTCCGGTGTAACTGGCCAAGATAGGCCTAAGGGTCCGCTGTTGCTGGCTACTTCAGAAAATAGGCGAGACCCTGCTCGACTGGTACATCTGCGGGGCTTTTACCTTCTGGAGGAATTACAAAAAGAGCCGATACCGGCCACTTTAAATAATAGGTCGGGTCCCCGCTCGACTGGTACACCTGTCGGCTTTTACCTTTTCCTAAGGAATTTCAAAAGAAACAATACCTCCTACTTCAGACAATAGGTTGGGCCCTTGTTCGCATGGTACTCTCAACAACTAAGTGATACACTTATCTTTTGTCTTCCTAAGGAATCACAACAATTAAATGATACCCGCGGTGGGCTTTTGCAATCCTGAACAATTTCAAACAATTAACCGGCTGTTGAAAAGACGGAGCGGGTCTGTGCGACTGGTTTAGAAGTATCACTGCAGCGTTTATTTTCTAAAGGGCTGAATGTTATTTGCAACCATCTGTTGTGTTAAAACTAGTAGCCTCTGTCTCCCTCTTGGATCAACATTCCGAAATCCCGATTTTTAAATAAAATGATTGCATCATTTCGTGAAATAAACCCTGCTAGATCCGTAAAACTAGTTAAATTAAACTATTGGTTTGATTAAATGAAACACTTGTGAACAGGATGAAATTACCCATACAGAAGAAATTCCCGCTTGTGCCGTTTTTAAAATAAAAGGCATGCATCGCTGCATGCTGTGACATCAGAATCACAAAATGAGTGTGATTAAAACAGGATTAGTTTGAAAAGAGCGGTACTGGTTGCTTTGGGGGAAAAGGTGACATCATGTGCAACGTGTTTTAGAAGTAGGCCTATAGCACTTATTTTCTAAAGGGCTGAATGTTATTTGCGACCATCTGTTGTGTTAAAAACTAGCTGGCTCTGTCTCCCTCTTAGTTCAACATTCCGAAATCCCGATTTTTAAATAAAATGATCGCATCAACCCGTCAAAGAAACCCCAGTACATGCGTAAAACTAGTTAAATTTAAACTAGTGGTTTGATTAAATGAAACGCTTGTGAACAAGCTGAAATTACCCGTACAGAAGAAATTCCCGTTTATACCGTTTTTAAAATAAAAGGCATGCATCACTGCATGAGGAGACATTGTCAGAATCACAAAATGAGTGTGATTAAAACACAATTAGTTTGAAAGAGTGATACTGCCTACCTATAGCATTTATTTTCTAAAGGGACTTTATGTTATTTGTGACCATTTACGGTGTTGAAAAACTAGCTGGCTCCATCTCCCTCTTGGATCAACATTCTGAAATCCCGATTTTTAAATAAAATGATCGCATCAAACAGTGAAAGACGCCCCAGTAGATGCGTAAAACTAGTTAAATTAAAACTAGTGGTTTTATTAAATGAAATGCTTGTGAACACGCTGACATTGCCCATTCAGAAGAAATTCCCATTTGTGCCGTTTTTAAAATAAAATGGTTGCATCGCTGCGAGCTGAGACATTGTCAGAATCACAAAATTAGTGTGATTAAAACACTATTACCAACACTTTTGACTAGATGTAAATAAAAAGCATTTGTTAAGGCGCACTGTGAACAAAAACGGCTTCCACCCCTACATGCCAAAACAAAGAATTGCTCTTAAGGACACATATGTCTGCATAAATGAATGTTGAGACACGCCAAAGTAAGAAAAAATAGTTTAATTAAAACTAGTGGTTTGATTAAATTGAAACACATGAACTCATATGACCCACAGACGCCCTGTGTGTTTCCACACATGAACTCGCATAACCCCAGGACCTGAACGCGCATGCGCACACGCACGAAACCGGTCAAACCGGTTCTCAAACCGGTTTGGTTGGCCGCCATTTTGAACTAGTGCCCCCTTATTACTACTACCGTCAGTTTGTCGCAGATCAAAGTGGAATGAAAGTGATTGGTTGAACAGGTGTTCGTGATCTGTGTTATCTGCATTTTCATCAGTGTCAGAGACTCAGCAGCAGATTAGAATAACAGTTATACATTTAATAAATTACCAAATGAATCCACGATCGAACCTGTTCCGACAATTTGAGTTTGTATTCTCTCAGCTGCAGACTCGCTGCTGTTTAAATGTTTGAGAGGAAGATTAGATATAAAGCAAACATCAAACATAGACTCAGTCTGCGGTCACATTTGATATGAGGCTAGCACGGATATTGGCTGTGTCCTGTTTTAAGATCATACATGTAAAATTGTTGTCTGACCTCCGTCGATCCAGAGTCCGTGGTTACCATGGTTACTGCATAAGCAGCTATAATGTAAACATTACGCAGCATGGGTGTTTATGTTTTTCATTGCAAAAGAACTGTCTGAATGGTTAACTGAAGTTAACTTGGATAAATTATAGTTAAGGAGTATCACAGATAACGCCCATGTGAGCTGCTGAAATCAGTAGGCTATTACTGAAATACACGTGCTATATCATAAACTACGATATAAATAGGGAGGTCCTATTAACATGTTTAGTTTTAAAGGACACCTTCCTGCCTTTAGTCTCATTCATGAGCAGTATTAGTTTTCTTCTAACATCCAGAAGTCTGCGCGATGTGTTTCATAGCTTGTAACAAACCTTTTACAGTTAAACATAATATGACCGAAAAAGCAAAAAAAAGAAAAAAAAAGAGAGAGAGAGAGAGAGAGAGAAATCACACAAATTATATGTTAAGCTCATTTATTTTTAGTTAAGTAAACTCTAAAAATTCTAACATAGCTGGTGCTTAGAATACAGTTAAATAACTATTAAAAACAGATGATATAATATTTCTGTCCAGGTTGCAGTCTTCATCTTGAACATGCTGTTGCAAACTCTGCTCCTCTCGGTGGAAATGCGCCTTCTCTTTCCTCTTTGTATAAAAACATTTTAAAAGTCAGTTTAATCTCAAAATTCACTGTTAAATCCGAAACACACCAGATAAAGAAAAGCGAATAGTTCAGTCTAACACATGTGCCAGTGAACCATTAAACGTCTGTAAAACTATGCAGTTATGAAACATAACTTTAATTTGAGCCAAACCGATTTGCTCAGTTGTAAATAAAACAGCGAAGTAAACGTGACCCAACAGACAAAACCTGAGTGAATTAAGTCCAGCGTTTAACCACTGAGAGCTAAAACTCAGGTGAGGTTTCAAAGCTGTGTGCAGGTGATTGGACATCAGCCGCCGATAAAGTGGGTTCGCCTATAAAGTCCTCTGTAAGGAAACAAGCTCCAGCAGCTCTGCGCTCGGGAAAAATACTATATTTACTTATGTTGTGCAGAAAAATGCGCTGACATTGCGTTATATCAAGCACCGGCTGCCCAGTTAAACTGTGACTATCACCAGGTAACGTGGGCGTGTTTCTTGAATTAGCAGCAGGTGTTAAACAGCTGACAGGTGAGGAGGACGCATGCAAGTAAACTGAGGGCCTGCTGAGCTGATCGCTGGTGTCCTGAGAAACATGTCAGCTCGTTCTTTATGTTACAGAAGCACAGAGACACAAGACCAGGCGGAAAGAGACGATCTTTCGGTGAAAATGAGAATCTGCGAATGCAACATGTGGAACACGGAGAGTGGAATATGTAAACAAACCGGTTGACGTAACCCCCTCGGTGCACTCTGCATGCTGACTGTTAGCAGAGCTACTGAAATCTCTGAAAACATCTGAGCACTTTTGCAAACATGTTCTATGTTGACAACCTGACCAGACATGTGAAGATTACGGTGCGACATTCGCGGCTAAAACACTGTTAAAAGTGTAGTTGGTGACAGAAAAACGGGGTATTTTAAAACTACACCACCACCATTGCTGCCTGTGATTTGAAACGCATTCTGGGATACCTGGCTGCCTCAAGTCTACAGAAGCAATCGATTATCTAGGATCGACCTGTTTTGACTTACATTGCACGGCAACCAATCAAATGTTAGAGAAGCTGCATGGGCAGCGTTAACCCCGCCCCGTGAGTTTGATGGGTGAGGCTGACAGATAAAATTAATTCATGATGAGAGCCAGGCGCCAGGACTGCCAAAATGAAATAAATAAATATATCATTAAATAATTAATTAAATGTGTCAATAATTAATTAAAATGTGAAATACATAAATAATTAATTAAATGTGTCAATAATTAATTAATTAAATGTGTCAATAATGAATTAAAATATGAAATACATAAATAATTAATTAAATGTGTCAATAATTAATTAATTACATGTGTCATAACTATTTATTTAATTAATTAATTCCCATTTTAATTAATTATTGCCACATTTAATTAATTATTTAATGGTGTATTTAAGTAATTCATTATGGCAGTCCTGGCGTTCCATAGACGGTAATCACGATCACTGTCTAGCACAACACCTGGAGCTAAGGAGGCAAAACAATCGCATGAGTGCTGCTGTTTGACTGAGGAAGAATAAAGTAGTCGTGGTAAGTCAATCACATGACCACTTAAAGACAAAGCAACAAGGTGATATATACCAGTTTTTAAATTGTGTTGATAGGCCACGTAAAACCAGAGACATGATAAACAATATATACGCGGCGTTTTTTCCTCAATAGTTTCGCCACGTTAGCGCTAGCAAGCACTCTCTGCTTATGAGGAAAAACAACAAAACAAACCAAGGGAAGTTTTAAGAGTGACAGCGAGAGAGAGAGAGAGCAGAAAAAGAGAGAGAGAGCGGAAAGAGAGAGAGAGCGAGTTTTGAGATGTGAGAGATTTGTGACGTTTAGCGTGTTTGGAGTGTGTAGTTAATGTGTTGTCTTGTGTAGTTAGTGTGTAGTGTTGTGGATAGTTTTGTGTTGTGTGTCAGAACAATGAGGCGACTGCTGTCTCCAGGTAGAAACAGCAGTGATACACCTGCTGCTGTCAGACCTGCAGGTATCAGGCTGTGATGTTCTCCTTTATAGTGGACAGAAATTATTGTTTTGGAGTGGCACAAATAATTTGTGGCATCTTATTGAAGAACAGCTGATTGTTCTGTAAATAGTTTGAAATTGTTATTTAAAAAAAGGGTAAAAGGTAAATGGATGCAAATAACTTTGTTGTTTGCAAAACTTGTGCATAGGATTTTAAAATTGACAATTTATATTTGCATTTGAAGTTATGAAATATAATTCATTAAACATGTTTATGGTTGTTACTGTAAAACTATAACTTTTTCTACTCTGATTTTATGGTTTTGTCTGATTTTAGATCAATTGTGTTAATACAGTATGTCAAAATGAGAACATAACTGTAAATTCAGGCACGTGAGGTTGTGCTAAAAAGAATGATACCAAACAAGGCAAAGCAAATAGTTTTTAAAGGTAATATGTGGAGGGAAAATCAAGAGTAGTAAAAAAATGTGTAACAAAAAGTGTTATCCCCCCACTTTATTGGCTTGCTTTTTATGTATTGGTTTAGGGCAACTCTGGCTTTAGTGAAAACCATGCGCTCATCCACAGAGAGGTTTTGCTGTGGGTGGTATGCAGCTTTGCAGGCTACACGTAAACTGTCATACAGGGGATGTAGTCTGTGCAGGCAGTCATAATCTGTGGTTCCATTTTTTCTGTCATTGAAAGTGTCTTCTGCAGGGTCACTCATATGAATATTCCAAGTGATGGTGAGGAACCGGTCTCTGGTCATGACCTCAGAGGGATATTGCACATGAAAAATCGAAGTCACTCATTTTAGGCAGCTTTAGAACCCCCATGTAGAGTTTTATGCCAACATAATGGTACAGTTCAGCCTCTGTGAGATCAGTCCATGTGAATTTTTTGCCTGCAGCAATATTTTTAGCTGCCTTTTTTTTTGTGTTGACACAGTGTTTTTATAGCAGCACGGTCAAAGTATATCTTGAATAGTTCAGATGGCGATGGACGGTCCACACATTCTGAAAATGGCAGCTGCACACCTGGCTTTCTTTTTGGACAGAAAGAGGATGAGGCAAGCTGTCAGGGTCCTTTTCACTCATCCAGGCAGCTGCATCACCGGAGAGTGACGTGGAGCGCACGCCTCTTTTTGCCGGAGGACAACTCATCTGACTCCTTCCTTTCCCTCTGCTTCCCTCCAGTAGAGGCTGCTTCAGTTGAGCAAGAGACTTCAGTTCCCTCCTCTTCAACATTATCAACACTATACACAAAAGAAATTACACCGTGTGTTCAATTTGTATAGCACGAGAGTAATATAATGGTGCGTAATTCGGGCAAAATTGTTTTGCGGTGTGAAATTCCACTTTTGCACGGGGTCAAGGGTCAATCCCTTCAACGAAGTCGGCCTCATCCTCACTGTCGGCAGAATCAGGATCCGACAAATGGCCAGAAACACTGTATTCAGAATGGGCGATAATCAGATCCAAAGCTTCGCGCAATGTGAAGTATTTGGTGTGTCCGGATTGTCGCTGCATAATAATGTAATGAGTGGGTGTGTTTGAGTGTGTAGAAAGTGTGTGTTGTGTGTATTGTACAAGTGTATGTTTCTATAAAAAGCGATTGCGATATTACGGGCGAGCGAGAGAAAAAACGAAATTTTCCGGGGAAATGACATCACCTCCTGTTGTTGTTGGACCGGCCCACGTGATAGTTCACGCTGACAACATGATGAGGCATAATCAAACGTAGGAAGTGACGTGAACAGCTGTTCAGATCGATAAAGAGTCTGGCTCGGGATTGTTTTCTTTTTTTTTGTTCGCTTTTTACATGATTTCTGCAAACATATTAGAGGGAGGAAACATCACTGTGGGAAAAGCTGCATGTGTGATATGTAAGTACAACTCCTCCAATTTCATATGCAAAAAAAAATTTTATTGCGCTAGCTTACATGGTTGCAGTTCTACCGGGATTTAAAAATAATTACGCAAATTGGAGCGTGGCCGCTCCGCTCTGTCACAATCAGCAGGGCTGACTGTGTGTAGAGTGAAGGGTGGACCCAAATGCAGACGGAAACAAAATGTGAAACATGCAATAAATAATAACTGCCTTTCCTTAACTAAAGCTAAATAGGAATGACACAAACTAATCACAAATCTAAAATGAAACAAATACAAAATGAACTCAGAGGGCTGGGTCAGAGACCCAGCCTGTGACAGAGCCCCCTCCTCAAGGGCGGATTCCAGACGCCCTCAAACTCGGAAAAGAGAAAAAAAAGAAACAGAACAGAAACCCAAAACAACCCACCCAGGGCGGGCGGTGGGGTCCAGGACGGAGGGCCCGAAACCGGGAAGAAAAGGGAAAAGAGAAAACAAAAAACATTCAAAGTGGAACCCCAGACTAAAACACAAATTTATGAGACCAAATAACACAACCCTGGGGGACAAGGCAAAAAGACTAATATTCAAAGTTTCAGGAGGCCGGCCCAGAGGTCGGCGGAATAACAGTCCATATTTCATTAGTTCAGGGGGCCGACCCGGATGACAGCAGTACAAGAGTTTACACTGTTCAGGTGGCCGACCAGGAGGCCAACGGTTCAGTAGTCCATAGTTCAAGGGTTCAGGGGGCCAGCCACGAGTCCAACGGTGGCGACGGAGCAGATCAGGAGGCCGACAACGTGAAAAATGGCAGTGGCGAAGCGGGCATGGCTGACCACACCTGGAGAGCCTGGCTGGCTGCCGGCTGCGACTTGAGTATGTATGAAGATGGTCAGGCGGCTTTGCTGGCGGCCGACGGCGGCGTGGACACGTACGAAGACCGTCAGGCGGCTTGGCTGGCGGCCGGCGGCGACGTGGGCGTGTACGAAGACCGTCAGGTGGCTTGGCTGGCGGCTGGCGGCGATGTGGGTGTGTACGAAGACCGTCGGGCGTCTCGGCAGGTGGTCGACGGCGTGAACAAGAATTGGCTTGTGGTCGACAGCGTGGACGGTAATCCTTGGATGGTTTGGTTGGTTTCCGTCGACAGGCTGTTTTGTACGGTGGCCCTGAAGTGCAAACCACAAAAACAAATCACAAAACGCACAACAAATTGAAAAGCGCAAAAACAAATTGAAAAGCGCAAAAACAAATTCACTTAACGCAAAAACAAATTGAAAAGCGCAAAAACAAAAACCAAACCGGAAGAGGTAGGTACCAATGCTGCAACAACAGGCATCACTGATTGGATGATGGATCCGGTAGCCTTTTGAACCGGAAGTTGTTCTGTTCGGAAGTTTGGTGACTGCTCTACCAACTTTTTTCCACAACTTGGACAAAACATGTTGGCTGTATCCCAATTCAGAGTCTGCAGCCTTAAAGGCTGCATTTTAAGGCCGATTACGTCACAGCGGCGCGCCGAAGGCTGTCCCAATTCAAAGGCTGCTCGAAATGCGGCCCTCAAATTCGGCCTTCATTTCACTGAATTTTAAGGCTGTGGCGGTGTAGACTTCGTGGCCCAACATATCCCACAATTTATAGCGCGGCAGTCACTGTGGATAATTTTGCCGCAGACGGCAGAAGCGTAGCGGCCGAAGAGTAAACTGTTAAACGTAAGTACTGAATATGATGTCACTTTTTTATGTGCAAATGTTTAATAATGAGGAACATTAAAACACTACTGTTGGCCACATGTCGGCAAAGTTATTTGCCATTAGCGATGTTTGTACTTTCAGCGTTTACTTTGTTTTAAAGCATTTAAAATATAATATCCACAAACACAACAAGCTGAAAGTCAGTGATGCTGCTCGGTTTGCAGTCCTGAATATCACGGCACAAGCAGGATTCACTGCACTGTTAATGTTAGCTATGTTATATTGCTGCCTCTGTTCGGTGGTGTCGAGCCAAACGGACTTTAACGTGTGTTTGAACGAGCTGACGGTTCACTCGTTAAGCTGAAAGAAAGATGCTTTAATCACAGGAGTCACACATGTGTCCACTGGACCATCTGGGAACTCTTCTTGTTTAGCACTCGTAATAACACAAACACTAAATCCTCCTTCTCTTGTGCTGTTTTGTAGCAGTGTATACACCTGAGACTGTCACCTGTCTGTCTGTCCTGCACTCTCTCTCTGTTTCTTTCTCTCTGATTGTGGAATAAAAGTATGAACATGTATTTATAAGTTACACTTGTGTTTGAATCCTGCAGCTTATCACACATTTGATTTCCATGTGTGACAACTGCAAGTGTCCAGAGTGAGGACAGACTGAGGGACCCACTGCTGCACATCATCTGTGAGGCTTTGCACCCCTGATGATCCACCAGGACAAACTCAGCAGTGTGTGAGGAAGAGGAGGAGGAAAAGCCAGCAGCAGCTGACAGATGGGGAGAATAGACAGACTGTTCCCTGTTTGTGAAGGACTGCTAGGAAAGTTTAAAAGAACTAATTGTCTGTCCTGAATCAGTCTTATTAGGTAATGTTCAAATAATGTTATCATCCCAGTGTTTTCAGTGTAGGAGAAAGTACTCAGGGCCTTCAAGTTACACACTATGAAAGGCAGCAACAAGTTTAATGTTCAGAAACCTAAAGTATGTATCAGCAGCAGAATGGAGCTAAAAATAAATGTTTGTTTCAGTTCTATGAAGCTTTGAGTATTTTGGATCAGTAGTACTGCTGTGTTTGTTGCATCATATTGCTGTAATTGTTTATATGCTTTATATATTCTGAGGTAAGTTGATCTATAGTGTTACATCATATTCTATAAGGATGTTATGTGTTTGTGTACTTTCTGCCCAGTTTGACCCATTTAGCAGAAGTCAGCCTGTTTAAGGCTCTGATATCTATTCTGTATGACTTAAAGCAGTTATGACATGGTCTGATTTTCTCACCCAATAAAGGGATATTTAATATATCAGTCTGATCTTCATTCTATCAGACACAGTTATCACAGCTCGTACATTTTCTTTTTACACATATATGTAAGCATTGAGCCAAATTTAGTAATGCCAACATATTACACGGACAACATTTGTCTCTTATATATAATACATCTACATATACACTGTCAGAGATACTTGAGTGTCTTTGAGTGAAGATTTAAGGTGATAGGACATATAAATAACTGCAACTTGAATCTTTACTGAAGCTCAGTATTAGACACAGAGTTCACTCACATGAATTTCACTCACATGTGCTGTACCAGTGTACCTGCACATGTGATGTGACAATAGAAGTGATTTGATTTGAGAGTTCAAACTCACTGCTGTAATAACTTATGATTAATATAATAACTATGATATTGGCCATATCATATTTACACTGACTTTAGTCTCATGAACAACATTAGCTAATTGTTATTTACTAGCTAATCTTAAATGACTGTTCAGTACAGATATGAAGGCCAGCAATCATATTTTACAGTCCTGTGGTCTCAGCCTCAGATACGTATTAAATCACACAAAGCTCGTGTAGAAACAAACACACGAACAAAATATGTTCTCCTTCATTTCCGTCAAAGCTGTATGAAACGTTTCCAGCGGTTGGTGTTATGGTTGCTAGGCAACCTGGGCAGCGCGACGGAGGCTAGACCGTCCCATTTCACAAGCCTCGCACTTCCGGCCTTAGCGTTTTTAAGTACGCGGCCCTTGAGGATCGTTGAGGCTGCGTACTTTAAGGCTGCAGACCCTGAATTGGGATACAGCTCTTTCTCATAACCACGTTCGGCAGAACAACTTCCGGTTCAAAAGGCTACCGGATCCATCATCCAATCAGTGATGCCTGTTGTTGCAGCATTGGTACCTACCTCTTCCGGTTTGGTTTTTGTTTTTGCGTTTTGTGATTTGTTTTTGCGCTTTTCAATTTGTTTTTGCGTTAAGTGAATTTGTTTTTGTGCTTTTCAATTTGTTTTTGCGTTAAGTGATTTGTTTTTGCGCTTTTCAATTTGTTTTTGCGCTTTTCAATTTGTTTTTGCGCTTTTCAATTTGTTTTTGCGTTTTGTGATTTGTTTTTGTGCTTTTCAATTTGTTTTTGCGTTTTGTGATTTGTTTTTGTGCTTTTCAATTTGTTTTTGCGTTAAGAGATTTGTTTTTGCGCTTTTCAATTTGTTTTTGCGCTTTTCAATTTGTTTTTGCGCTTTTCAATTTGTTTTTGCGTTTTGTGATTTGTTTTTGTGCTTTTCAATTTGTTTTTGCGTTTTGTGATTTGTTTTTGTGCTTTTCAATTTGTTTTTGCGTTTTGTGATTTGTTTTTGTGCTTTTCAATTTGTTTTTGCGTTAAGAGATTTGTTTTTGCGCTTTTCAATTTGTTTTTGCGCTTTTCAATTTGTTTTTGCGCTTTTCAATTTGTTTTTGCGTTTTGTGATTTGTTTTTGCGCTTTTCAATTTGTTTTTGCGTTAAGTGATTTGTTGTTGCGCTTTTCAATTTGTTTTTGCATTAAGAGATTTGCTTTTGCGCTTTTCAATTTGTTTTTGCGCTTTTCAATTTGTTGTGCGTTTTGTGATTTGTTTTTGTGGTTTGCACTTCAGGGCCACCGTAGTTTTGACATGCTCCGGAAACAGCCGTGCTGGACTTGGACGTGGCTTGGCAGGTGGAAGGCGAGGCGTCGTCCTCAGGCCGAGGCGTGGCAGGGCCAGGCGAGGCGTCGTCCTCAGGCTGAGGCGTGGCAGGGCCAGGCGGGGCGTCGTCCTCAGGCTGAGGCGTGTCAGGGCCAGGCGAGGCGTCGTCCTCAGGCTGAGGCGTGGCAGGGCCAGGCGAGGCGTCGTCCTCAGGCTGAGGCGTGGCAGGGCCAGGCGGGGCGTCGTCCTGAGGCTGAGGCGTGGCACGCAGAGGTGGTGGACCAGGAGGTCGCGCTGCAGGCTGGGGCGTGAAAGCCGCAGGTGGTGGCGCTGCCGGCGACGGCTTTGAAGCCACAGGTGGAGAAGCAGAAGGTGGCTGGACAGGCTCACCAGAACCCCAGCTGACGTGGCATGAGGCTGGACGGGCTCCTCGGGCCCTCCAGCTAACGTGGCATGAGGCTGGATGGGCTCCTCGTGCCCCCAGCTTACGTGGCATGGTGCTGGACGGGCTCCTCGGGCCCCCAGCTGACGTGGCATGGTGCTGGACGGGCTCCTCGGGCCCGCCAGCTGACGTGGCATGGTGCTGGACGGGCTCCTCGGGCCCCCCAGCTGACGTGGCATGAGGCTGGATGGGCTCTCCGGGCAGGGCTCTAGACTAACTTTTTGCCATGGGCGCACCGGTACGCCTAACTTTAAAAATTTAGGCGTACTGGCACAAAAGTTAGGCGCACTCAAATTTTTCAACCGCATTGCTTAAATGTGCACTAAGCATACATTTCTAATTATTAACAAACTTGTGCTAAGTGCTTTGTAAATGTTAATCATCATCTTGGTTCCTCTGACGACCTGTTTGCTGCTGCCTGCTGCTGAAAGGCAGTGGGGAGAGGGGACACTTGGGCAGTGCATTTATTGCAGCATATAATGTGTTTTCTGGATACACTGCTGCTTTTTCAGCATTCAAAGATTGATGGCACTGTGTCAGAGCTGGCTATGAATTTCAGACAGATCAGGTCTTAACTTAACACAAAAGTTATCAATAGTTCTTTTCATCTTTTCTTATTACCCACAGCTACATCCACTTCTGTCAGGCCTAGGCTGCTCACTAGGGCTGGGTATCCTCACTGATTTCTATAATCCATTCGATTCCAGTCCTGATTCGATTCAATTTAGCCTCAGACAGTCAGAAATATTATAATTCTGATCATTTATCAGTACTGATACACATGAGACTTCATCAGAATTGTGAACATCACAGTAGATGCCTTTGTGTCAAAGTAACTGACAATAAAACACAGAAAAACATGAAGGAGATTTTCCTGGTCTGGCGTTTTATATATTACAATATTCTGCAATTTTGCATAATTTTACGAAGTTTAAATTTCTTCAGTATTGAACAGCAGAAATTAGGCTTTCTTGTCCAAGGTCATTTAAGTGAAAAAAAGAAAAAGAAAAGAAAAAGACAGCGGCCGACAGCGCTGTAAACAACGGTAGACTGGTGGGTAATAAGAGAATAAATAATGCAGAAAACAGAGATTTAAGACGGGAAACTGTTCTTCAAGTACAGAGAGAGGGGGGGGGGGGGGGGGGGGGGCTGTGCATGAAGTGGGATTTTTATCGTGGTGGAAGCAAAACAGCAAAAGTCAGAGGGAATTCATGACGAGATTAAATGTGAAGCGTAGTTTGCTGCTTCTTTTGCTGCTGGCTCGGCGAATTTTGGTCGGAGACAAAACCTGCAGCTCAGAATCAGCGCAAAAAGACGGAAACACAGCGCGGACCCGACGCATCAGAATCGCTAAGCTCCGACAGCGTGTCCGTGTTCGGGCCGTGGGGTGAGAAAGCCGAGAAAGACAAAGCTGATTCTGATGCGTCGGGTCTGCTCTGTGTTTACGTCTTCGTGTGGAATCCGTTAATGAATTCATATCGCTTTATTCAAGCTACTCACCTCTCTCTTCCACCTGCACTTTCAACTGGACCAGGGCCAATCAGAGAGGTGCCCCTGACTATCTCTGATTGGTTTAGTCCACGATAGGGGCATAATGTGTGTCTGTTGTTGACCACACGGAGAGTTGCAGAGATTTCTTTTTTTTTTGTTACCCGAAAATATTTGGTCGCACCGGTGCAACCAAATATTTTTTTTTAGTTGCACCACTGAAAAATTTGGTCGCATTTGCGACCAAATTGGTCACACTCTAGAGCCCTGTCTCCGAGCCCTCCAGCAGACACAGGAAAAGGCTGCACAAACTCCAACTCAGCCCCTGGCTCCAACCTGGCCTGGATTCATCTGTGTTCCCTCCTCAATGTTCTGTGTCTCAGGCTCCATGTTCCCAGTTGTAAGGTTTTTTGTAATGTTTTCCATGTTTCCCGTTTTCTACAAAGAGCACTGGTGCAGAACAGAAAGCAGGAGTCATCAGAGGGTGCTGCATAAAATGAGATGTACCAAAGTCAGGGGTTAAAATTCAGACAGAGTTTTTTTTGTTTGTTTGTTTGGGGTTTTTTGCCACAACACCACAACAACTGCAGGAGGTCCATAAGTTGCGGTCATGGTAATTCAGCCTTTACCTAGCCTAGCAGTGAGAATATTTTTAAGTGTCAGCTAATTTGAAATGCAGCATTTCTTTATTTCTGAAGTGGGCCACTGTTTTCTTGTTGTTGGGTTTTGTTTTCACACAACACTGAAACGACTGCAGGTGTCTATAACTTCAGCGTCCAGCTGGTTCTACTGAACATGAGCGAGCATAAAGGCAGTAACATTTGTACGTGTCAGGCAATTTGAAATTCAGTATTTCTATCAGCTCAACAAACATCAACAAACACACAAACTGTTTGTGTGCAGTTTGTCTCACAGTGTGTTGCAGTTAAAGGTCCAGCTGCTTATTTCACAGGGAGAGAAAAGAAAGAGAGCTAACTTCACTCAGAGATGGAGAAAGGTAAGCAAGAGGACAGGAGAGGAAGAAGAGGTTTTTAAATCTTTACATGTCACATTATGTTCATACTATGAAATCAAACTGAGGCAGACTAACTGTGTTAAATAAAGGCTGTGTGAAAATCCTCTGCAGGTTAGTGCAGGATAAACTGGTTAGTGTGCTGCACTGTGATGGGTTTAGATCAGCTGGTTACAGTCTGTACACTAAGAAAATCTACTGCAGCTCTCAATAGCTCTCCTGCCGAATCCACTTTAACTTCTGACTGTACACATTTTTCCATTTAGAGGCACATTTACAATGAAGCCAACAGGGAATATTTTTATAGGGATATATTTTTATTTTTTTTTATCTTCACCTTTTTTCTGCTTATTTTCTACTTAACTAATTCAAGCTGAGTATCTTTATCACAATTAAAATGTACTAATATTATTTAATTATTATTTTATTAATAAAGCAATAGGTTCAGTTATTTTGGAACAAAAAGTATAAACATCCTCCAAAGAACTACTTTTTCTCACATTGAGTACATTTCAAAGTGTGTACTTTGTTACTTTTACAAATGTAATCAGTACTTCAACTTTTACTGGAGTATTTTTTAACAATAGTATCTGTACTTCTACTTAAATACAGAATTTCAGTACTTTTACCAAAAGGCTGATGCTCACAAATGGATTAAACCAAAGATCTCATCAATCTCCGATGCTTTCTCTAGAGATGATATAACATTTAGTTTGATTTCACCACATAAGAATGATGAAAAATCAACATTGTTTTATGTACAGCCAAATTTTTCACACAAAAAATAGTATTATAAAATAATATTATTTTTTAAATAATTTTAATTATATATAAATCTTAAAATTTGCTAATAGGAGATAAAATATATATCCCCTTCTTTTTATTGTTTTTCTTTCCCTCTGTCTTCAAATATGCGGTGTTTAATTTAGCATTACATCCTGTTAATATGCCTACATTTGTGTAGATGTCCATATTCACTGTTTATGTTTTCTTTTGTTACATTGTTCTTTTAATCACTGTTCCCTCCGGCAATTGATTATATCTTATGTGCCTAAAAGATGATAATAATAAGTAAAAACAACAACAGGTTAAACCTTCAGTCTACTACTGCAACCTGTTGATAGAAAGGCGCCTTAACTGCTACAGTATCATTGTTTAGAAATCTTTTGAAACTCTGAGATTAAATAATCTACATTTCCAGTAAATGCACCAAGAGTATGCATTAATTCACATAAATATAATGACACATCAGTGAGTCTTACACCCAGTAATATCCAAGCAAAATCTATAATGTCATTAAAAATGCTCCAAGATTCAAGATTCTTTATTTATTCTTTATACTTTATTTGTCATGTGCATAGTTATACAAGTACAGGGTGGGCCATTTATATGGATACACCGTAATAAAATGGGAATGGTTGGTGATATTAAAGTCCTGTTTGTGGCACATTAGTATATGTGAGGGGGCAAACTGCTCACGATGGGTGGTGACCATGGTGGCCATTTAGAAGTCGGCCATCTTGGATACAACTTTTGTTTTTTCAATAGGAAGAGGGCCATGTGACACATCAAACTTATTGGTAATGTCACAAGAAAAACAATGGTGTGCTTGGTTTCAACGTAACTTTATTCTTTCATGAGTTATTTACAAGTTTCTGCAAACAGACTGCTGTTGAGTCCTAGATCCCTGAGCTTTGTGAACAGTCTACCGGGCACTATTGTGTTGAACGCGGAACTGTAATCAACAAACAGCAGTCTCGCATAGTTACCCTGTTTCTTGTCCACGGCTGAGGGTGGTGTGCAGGACGTGTGCGATGGCATCCTCAGTGGATCTGTTGGGTCAGTAGGTGAACTGGAGCGGATCTGTGGTGTTTGGGATGGGAGGAGATGATGTTCTTCAACAGCCTCTTGAACACCTTCATTATCACCAAAGTCAGTGCAACTGGACGGTAGTCCTTCAGGCATGAAGGCTTGGGCAGAGGGATAATGGTGGATCTCTTGAAGCATGTGGGGACTACAGACGTAGCCAGGGACTCGTTGAAAAAGGAAGTGAGCACACCTGCTAGCTGGTCAGCACAGCAATGCAGCAGATGACCAGTGCTTTCCTTGTGCTCACTCTCCTCAGCGCCGCTCAGACGTCGTGCTCCACGATGCTGATCGCTGGTCCCTCGCTGGTTATGTCACAGTCCTCAGTTGTCAGGCAGTAGTTAGCATTAGCCGCCTGGCTAACCTCGAAACAGGCGTAAAACGCATTCAGCTCATTGGTGAATGCAGAGTCAGCGTTGATTGGCGCAGTGTCCCTGGCGAGATTGGCGTTGAAGGTGGCAGTCCTGGCGTTCACTGCACAGCACGACTCTCGCAGTGGGGATGATCCCCTCCGCTAGCATGTTCACGAAGCTTACTGCTACTTCCGTAAACTTGTTGATGTGGACTGTGCATGCCCTGAACATGTCCCAGTCTACGTCATTGGGCGCGTCCTGTAGCGTAGTTTCTGATTAGACAGACCAGCGTTTCACCTGACTACCTCATCCCTACGTATGTTTTGTTATACTGAAGAATGAGTAAGATGGCGTTGTGGTCAGACTTTCCAAAAGCTGGGTGTGAAACAGCTTTGTAGCCCTGCTTGTATGGCGTGTAGCAATGGTCCAAGATTCTATCTGGCCACTGGGCATTGCCATTATGTGTTGCATCCTTCTCCCATGTGCTCTTGTGCTGTCCTCATACTGTTCCCTTGCCACTGAGAGTACATTCACCATCTTACAATGCTGTGATTGCAGCCATTCCCCAACTCTCTGTCACAATCAGTGACCATGAGTGCCATTCACAATTTGCATATTAATGATCCTAAACTGAGCTCACAGTCCATTGTTTATTCAGTGGTGCTAGTTTCAGTCATTATGCAAATGTACTGTTTATAAGATTGGGGAAACCTGCAGTCAGCTGAGACTGAAGAAGTCACTTGGATGAGTGATGAAACTTTTCTCCCACTGAAAACGTCCAGATGAACAGAATCAACCTTTTGGGATTTTCTTACGTGAATGATTAAGCATGCTTTAAAATGTTTCTGTTAAAAAACGTGTGAACACATCTTTCTCCCAGCAGAATTATTGAAGTGAAACTTTAGCGTTCTGCTGGTGCTTCACATCACAATCTTTATGATGAAAAAACATGTTCTCTCATTAACAGATGTCTGTGCTGTCACTTATTATGAAAATAGACATAACCTGGGTTCAAGCGTCCTCTTTTTCCTTCATCTTTGTTAATTACCATGGATCGTAGTGACCACAAAAGATGTGTCATATAATCCCCATAAAAACAGCATTTTTTACAGAAATGATAATACAGATAATTGCCATGTTAAAGAAAAGAAGGAGAGTAGCTCACAAACCCAAAAGGTGGTGGTAATAAACAAATGTTTATTGATAAATGGATATTTACTTGAGAAAAAGACCACACTGTGAAAACAAGTGAAAAAGCTGATTTAAGAAAAGTTTCACACTCTGTTTTTACCAAGATGTCTGTGTAGGTTGTCAGTCAGCCAGGTCATGGTAATCTAAGGAATTTAGAAAGAAAGCAACCCTTTAATTTATATGGAGACATTTAATCTGAGAAGCTTCTTCAGTTCTAAGAACAATTGGTGGAGAGCAGAGATGGTCAGTAATGCGTTACTGTAATCCAATTACTTTTCGAGTAACGAGTAAAGTAAGGGATTACTATTGCAAATAAGGTAATTAGATTACTGTTACTTTCCCGCAAGCACGCTGCGTTACTGCGTTACTAAAACCGTGATTTTTTTGCGAGAATGTCTCATGACAATGACGTAAGCGAGTGCGACGTTTGTGGCAACAGCTGTGTGCAGATCAACAATGGATGATATATATCGAGTGCGGGAGAGAGTATGAGCGTGCAGCGTTTAAAGCGTGAAAGTACTGACCTTACTTTGAGTTTGATTCCATAAAAGGTGACATAAACATTAGCGTCCACTGCTCACTGCGCCGGAAGAAAACTTGTTTTTACAGCAAAAAAAACCCCTAAACTTCCAAGCAAGCGCCGAGTACGCTACGACGTAATGGGAAATTCACATAGAAACTCGCGGATTCTTCCACTGACCGCTGCGGCACACCTGCACCAGGGCAAACATCTGCCTGCTATACAGGTGAAAATAGAGCAACAGGACCGCTGAGTCTTTGATTTTATTTATTTTATGTGCTGGAATGTGCAGAAAATAGGTTTAAATATTAAACAAATTTCTTCCAGTCAGAGAATGTTGCATATAATTTAATTTTTGCTTGATGCATAAAGTTAAAAGATTAAAAATAATAAAACAAGTTTTAAAAAGAGACTTTTTCATTTGATTACATTTTGTATGATGGATTATGCAGAAAAACTAGAATTGGGCTGAAAGATCTATCGCTTTATCACCTATTCAGGTTGTAAATTGTGTTCTTAAAAAGTAACTAAGTAATTAATTACTTTTTGAAAATAAGTAATCAGTAAAGTAACGGGATTACTTTTTGGGGGACGTAATCAGTAATTAGTTACTGATTACTTTTTTCAAGTTACTTGACCAACACTGGTGGAGAGTCCCAGATTTGATTAGATCCTCTGTCTAATCAAATGAGCCAAGGGGTGAAAACAAGTGTCGGTACAGTCAGCCAAGGTTTTGTGTGAACTGACTGTGAGAAATTGCCCCACCCTATCATGTGATTTACTGAGGTCAATTGATGACCCAAGATGTGAGTGGGCATTAAGGACTCTGGTAAAGGAATGTCAAAACTGGATTATAGATGGCAGACAGTTGGTGTCGTAAGCCCCGCCCTCTGTTCAAAGTTAAAAATCCAACAAAGCTGCTCCTAACGCTTAAATTTACCATTCAGATCACAGTCTGAAAAACAAGTAGGTCAAATAGTAATATGCCTAATGGATCCGACATGTAATTAATTCCAGTTTGTATGAATTCAGACCGAATACCAGAATACATACTTGATAAAAAAGATGAAACATTAAAACCTAATTAAAACATACACACTAGGGGGAGACGGGGGTGGGTGCTTCATGAATGAGCAAAGCCGCCAGTTATGGAGGGTTTTTCACAAACACATGCACATGTACAAACACATGCACATGTACAAACACACGTAGACATACAATTGTCTTATTCTTCTTAGGCTCCTTGGGCAGCTCATTGATCTCCGATCCTCTGTATACACAAAATCCAGAATTAATTTTTGGATTAACTGAAGGATTTTCAGGGAGATATTGCACAACTGCAAAAATTAAATTGAGCCTGATCAAAGAATTCAACTCTTTAAAAAACAAAATGAAACTGTAAAACTTAAAAACAAATCATGACCTGGAGGACTGAAAATCCTCACAGAGCAGCCTGTTGTAGATGTATTAGTCAGTCAGCTGTGATTGAACTCTGTCTGCAGTCACTCCATCCATCTCTCTGTCTTCAGGTCCTGAGGATGTTGCCTATGGTCAGGTGGTCATCAAAAGCAAGAAAAAGGCTGGCAAGAGAACAGGTAACCATAGTAATCACTACACTGACACAGCATGGCACTCACTCAATTCAATTCAGTTTTATTTATGCAGCGCCAAATCACAACAACAGTCACCTCAAGGCACTTTATATTGTAAGGTAGACAACAATAATACATACAGAGAAAAACCCAACAATCATACGACCCCATATGAGCAAGCACTTTGGCGACAGTGGGAAGGAAAAACTCTCTTCTAACAGGAAGAAACCTCCGGCAGAACCAGGCTCAGGGAGGGGCGGGGCCATCTGCTGCAACCAGTTGGGCGAGGGTTAAGGTTACTTTATTTATACCTGTAGGTAAATTTGTGTAACAGAAAAATGATAGCATCTGGTATTGCTTTACAAACACAGACATAGTAAAACCTGACAAACAGTAATTAAACAAAATGAATTAAATCAAAACAATTATTTATTGAGTTCAGTGATGGCAACAAGGACAAAGCTGTTTTTATAACGCTTTGTCCTGCATCTTGGAACTAGAAACCTCCATCCTGAGGAAAGAAGCTAAAATTCACCCCGTACAGGATAGGAACCAATTTTAAGAAGTGATAAAGCCACAGACTCAATCAAAGAACGATAAAATAAAGTTCAAATTTTGCAGTCAATGTGGAAATGAACACGTTTCCTGAGACAGTAAGGCCGATGGTGAGCCTTTTTAGAGACCAATTTGCGATTCTCATCAAAGTTAAGTTTTTCATTGATTATGGTCCCAAGTTATTTATATGATTGCACTTGCTCTATTTTCTGAATAATAATAAGGGTGTTAAGACACCCCTGGAGAGAACCTGTGGAGGAGAGCACTGGGTCAGACAGAACCCCATTTATTCTCACTCTTTGTGACCTGTCAGTTAAAAAAATCGAAAATCCAGCTCACCAGGTTTTTCCTAATTTCAAACTGTTCTAAAAGTCTTTGAATTAAAATATGGGGCTGTATTGATGAAAAGAAGTCCTGCAAAAGTCCCTTTGCTCTTTCGATGTTTGAGAATCAGATTTAGTAGAGTCAAAAGCACATCTTCCACTCCTCTGTTGGGCGTGTATGCAAATTGCATTGGATTGCATTGTTGTTTTCTGAGGTGACCTTTGGGTGGTGCTGTACTTTGGTGTTCGCTCTCTCTGTGGTAGAGTATCACTTCCTGTTCCATTTCTAACACACAGTGGTGTTTTTGCGTAACTTATGTCATAGTCTTAAACAGAAGCCCCAGGTACACCACCAACCTGTTCATGTGTCTAACCATTTTTCACCTCTCTACGACACACCCGCCGGGGGTCAAACTCTGGCAATTGGTGATTCTGTTCTGACACGTGAAGTTTGAGACACCAGCAACCATAGTCAATTGTCTTCCAGGGGCCAGAGCAGGCGACATTGAGGAAAATTTAAAATTGCTGGTGAGAGGAGTAGAAATATTTTCCTGCTATTATTTGCTGCTATTTTTATAATCATCATTACCATTTCATGATTGAGAGTGATGTTGCATTCAGATGCATTCAGATGTTCAAATATATGGGTATTATATTAGTCTTTATTACAGGTCCAAGAAGAACCACTTCAAACTGTGGAGTTGAATCTATAATTTTAAATGTTTTTAATGCTTCTATAATCTCAGTGTTTCTGTGTAGACTGCAGCGACAGGAAGTACATGTTTTTGAAGTTACATGCTCTGGCAGAAGTGAAACCGAAAGCAGAGTGAGTGCAAGCCAAAGAGTAGGGTGTTTATTATGCATTTATCTTTGATTTAAGCTTTAAGTAGGTGGATTAGATTGAAACAGTTGTTTATATATTTTACATATAAGTCAAGATCAGTACACACAGGATGGCTTTAGCCTGGTTGCTTGAGTTGAGGTCAACTAAGGTGCAGAGAGCATCTGCGCACAGACAGAGGTGACATACACATACAGACACAAATAGTGAGAGGTCACGACACGTACGCAGTACACAGCATGCACGCGCCCCCGCACGTGCACACACACACAGACTCATTTAGTAGGTAAGAGTTTATGACTGCAAAGTTGTGCATGAGTGACATTTTGTGCAGGAAGTGCACCAGATGTCCCAGAAGATAAGCGACAGCGAAGACGAGCTGAGGGGAAGCACCGACCCGAAGACAATGTTCTTTTAAAATTATGTTAAAGGTTGTTGACAGAACATTTGTGGTTTTGAGTTGACGTATGCTTTGTTTAAATCTGCCTAGCAACAGAAAAGGGGGCTGTACTATCTTAACCCTATAAAACCGTTGTCTGAATATGGTAAAGCAGTTCAATACTGATTGGGTTGTTGAACTCACACATGTGTTCATTAAAATGCCGTCTAATTGCACACCGGACCGGATCTGTGGTTATTTATGGATTCCTCTCTCAACATTGAACCCTAACACTGGCTAAGGGTAAACGTAAATTCAGTAAAATCATAATTCACTTGGGCAGTAATGACACTCCGACCTCCGATTGACAGTTACGTCAATCGGAGGTCACTAAAATCAATAGTGAATCGTGTGTGTGTAACTTTGCCAAACAATGTCAGACTCTGTAGTTTTCTCTGGTCCCCTCCCCTGCTCTCTGCAGCTCCTTTCCTCCTGTTATGCCCCCAAAATCCCATCTCCATAGAGACTGTGTCAGCTCCCAAACAGACAAAAAACAAACTAAAAACCAGCAATAAACAACTTAAACATAAAAAATCACAAAGAAAGAACAATACAGTATCCACATCTGAACCAAAGAGTAAAACAGTGAAATGTGGATTATTAAATATTAGGTCTCTCTCCTCCAAGTCTCTGTTAATACATGAGTTAATTATTGATCAACAAATTGATTTAGTTTTCAGTTGCAACCAGTTTTCAGCTGCAACCAGTTTTCAGAAACCTGGTTGCAGCCGGATGATTATGTTAGTTTAAATGAATCAACACCCCCGAGTCATTCTAACTACCAGAAACCTCGAAGCACAGGCCGAGGGGGCGGTGTGGCAGCAATTTTTCACACCAGTCTATTAATTAACGAAAGACCAAGACAGACTTTTAATTCATTTGAAAGCCTGATGCTTAGCCTCGTCCACCCCAGCTGTAAAACTCAGAAACCAGTCTTACTTGTTATCATCTATCGTCCACCTGGGCCTTACACAGAGTTTCTCTCTGATTTCTCAGACTTTTTATCTGATTTAGTGCTCAGCACAGATAAAATAATTATTGTGGGTGATTTTAACATCCATGTAGATGATAAATATGACAACCTCAACATGGCATTTAATCTGTTATTAGACTCAATTGGCTTCTCCCAAAATGTAAAAGAACCCACCCACCACTTTAATCACACTCTAGATCTTGTTTTAACATATGGCATAGAAACTGAACATTTACCAGTGTTTCCTGAAAACCCTCTGCTGTCTGATCATTTCCTGATAACATTTACATTTACAATAATTGATTACACAGCAGTGGAGAGTCGACTTTATCACAGTAGATGTCTTTCTGAAAGTGCTGTAACTAAGTTTAAGAATATAATCCACCCACTGTTATCATCTTCAATGCCCTGTACCAACACAGAGCAGAGCAGCTACCTGAACGCTACTCCAACAGAGGTCGATCATCTTGTTAATAATTTTACCTCCTCACTTCATCTGACTCTGGATACTTTGAAAAATAGTGCCTCAAATCAGAAGTACCTGACTCCCTGGTATAATTCTCAATCACGTGTAACAGTCACAGTGGTGTGATGTCTCTTTAATGCAACCTAAGTCAAGGGTTTATGATGTCATTAGTATGCGCCACTGCCCTCTCTGTGATTATAGGAACAATGTGCTTGCGCACAAGTGACAGGGACTTTATATGTTTTACCTCTCCAGAAACTTTTGCATGAACACTGTGTGTCATGTTTGATAAGCAGCAGCCGTTCAGCCGGGCCTTATATGGTTGTTGAAGAGAATGTGCATTAAAGGATACGCTGTGGAATTCTCAGTACCAGTGTGATTGTGTGTTCTTCCTACTATCCTGCTATGGTTTCTACCACCTCCTCTCAACCACTGAACATTACAACATTACAAAATGTACATCTTCTCTTGGACCTCAGTGTGCAGTATCTTCGAGCAGCTGATGATTGATACATTAAAAGGTACATCGCGACAAAGTGGATGTCTGCCATACTTAACGGAAACAGACCAGGCTGGCCTAGACGTGGACGTCAGGCAGATCACCGGATCATTATTATAGTGTATATTTCAAACTAATTCATTATTGATTCTCACTGGCTTAACAGTTCTGCTGTTTTAAGTGAATTTGACTTGAAAAGGTGCTACTCATACATAGTTATTCATAAGTTTAGATGTATTTTGCAGCTAAACATTTTTGGTTTGGGGTGTTTACTTCTTCTACCTCCGTGTTTCAAAGTGAGATGAAACATTTCCTGCTAAAATTAAGAATTCACATGCTTTGGATATTTTTGTGTGATCAGAACTAAATTTGATTTCAGCACAACTGTTACCTTATATAGATTTGGGTCTTGATAAGTGTGTATTATGGCTACTCATCCTGACTTGACTGATGTGTGTGATGATATAGACTTTATGTTACACCCAAACCGACTTACTGCCAGACATAGTACTGCTGACCTTGGGCAGAAAGTGCAAAGTCTACAAGCAGAGGTTGATATGCTTCAGCAGTGCCTTCATGAATCTTTGGACCTCCAGAGGAATATTTTGGAGCAGTGGACTCAACAAAAAAGACAGGTCCCAAAAGTACCAGCTGCCCAGATTACGCACCCTTTTCCTCGGGCCTCCTCTACTCCATATGTGCCAGGCCTACCGACCAGGGAAACGGAGCAATCTATCTCAGCACCTGGCCCCACGCAGCCCGCCAGCGCCCTGTCCCAATCCCAGTCACATTATCTGGAGCTAAATAATACAACCAGAGTCCTTGCTGCAGCATTGCACCAAGCTAAATTAGAGCCCACTGTATTCACTAATGATAGCAGTCTTCACCCAGAAGAATGGCTACAGTCAGTTAATGCTTAAAAACCTCCTTAGACCTAGCAGATGCCCAAATCCTCAGAGAACTACCACACTTCCTAGCTAAGGTTTAGTGTGCTCAGTCCTCATGTATCGACTTGGGCTAAGTTTTGTGAACTTTTCAGAACTATGTTTTTGCCTGCTGACAACCAGGAGCACATTTTGAAAGGGATCATGGACCATTTCCAGCATCCCGAAGAGCCTCTGCCAACGTTTGTTGCCCATATGCTCAGTGAATTCAGGAGACTGAGGAGCCTACCATCTGAACAGGAGCAAAGCTCATCTGTAAACATGCAATGGAGAAGTACAGAATAGCGCTGTACAGGATGCCTGTAAGGTCGGTAATTGACCTAGTGTTGCGTGCCCATGAGCTGCATTCTGTTCTCGGCACCAGCCTTTCACAGCCTTCCCGATTTCAGCTGAAAAACGGAGCTGAGGGAGTTGTTTTAAATGTGCCATGCCTGGTGTTACATCTCGCACGTACACTAACTGTTCCAGTGATTTTCAGAGAGCTCGACACTCTCCCAGGTCAGCTCCGGAGCTTCCCCAAACGCTGCCTCCTGATCACCATCCAGTAACTCAGCCTGCAGATCCAGATGGAACTGACACTGTCAGGGAGACGAAATCAGCTGGCAGGAAGCAGGGAAACTTCAGGGGGTGAGAGTGTTTCACAGGGGCAACCCTCCCCCCAGCCAATAACTCAGCTCTCATTGCCTATGTCAAACCCAAGTGTGCCACCTGTGCTCAATCACGTTGAAGATGGAGCTTCGCAATCACCATGGAACACTCCTCTCAGAGTTAAAGTAAACTTTAATGGGGCAGCTCTGGATGCCACACTAGATAAAGGTGCATCTCTTTCAGCAGTAAATGCAGACCTGTTACCTGAAAAAAACAAACAAAATGAGTCATTAAAGAATCTGTGGAATTCTCCACCCATAAGACTGGCCAGTGGCACTAAATGCAATCCATTAGGAATAACCTGGTTAACCATTGGATTCATGGGCAAGGGAGTCTATAAACGGTTTGTGATAGTGCAGGACCTGTCATCCTCCTTGGTTCTTGGGATGGACTTTATGAGTTGCACTTCACTAACAATACATGTCCTAACAAGAACTGTAATTATGGATGATAACCCCCCATGTCATGATGAACTCTGAGAAAATGGCTTTGTGGAAGCTGATTTTGAGTGTGGAACAATGACTCTGCAGGACACTCAGCAGCTCTCTCTCCATGACAAGGCTGCAGAAGCTAACTTGGATTCTGTGGAGAGAGAAAAACTGTTAGAGTTGTTAGAAAGTTACAGCGACCTGTTTGATGGCCACCTTGGTTGCACTTCTTTGGCAGAACATGTCATTGTAACTGGGGATGCAAAGCCTGTTAACTTGCCACCATACCACACCTCACCAGCTAAAAAGCAAATCATAGAAGAGCAAGTACAAAAAATGGTACAGGATAACATCATCAAACCTGCATCAGGACCATGGGCAGCTCCCATGGTGATTGTGAACAACCCCCCCAGTGAACCACAGTTCTGTGTTGACTTCCGTGGTCTAAATCAGCTGACCGTGAAAGATTCTTACCCACTCCTACGAGTGGATGAATCACTGGACTTTTTGTCGAGAGGGAGAGGGTTTCTCACAACACTAGACCTTGCTCGAGGTTACTGGCAGGTCCCCATTGCTGAAGAAGCTAAACTAAAGACTGCTTTTATCACGCACTGTGGCCTGTTTCAGTTCAGAGTCCTTACTTTTGGCCTGTGTAACGCCCCTGCAACTTTTCCTTGGCTTATGAACAATGTTCTAGCTGGCCTGATTTATAAGTCTGGGGGGTGTATCTGGATGATATTGTTGTCGCATCACCGACCTTTGAGCAACACCTGCTTGACCTAAAATAGGTCATTGGTAGGCTTAAGTCAGGCTTAACTTAGGCTTAAACATGATAAATAAGTCAGTTAGATAACTTTAAAATGTTATTATTTGACTTTTGTCAATGTTTTATTTGTTCCTGAGTAAATTGGTTTGGCTGAGATTAAAGTTATAGTTTTCACACAGCTGAATAAACGTCAAACAGAAAACTGATTAAAAAGAAGTGTGAGATGGTAGAGAATTTACACCAGTGTCCTGTTATATTTTAGATAGTAAGGAGCAGACGGTTGAGTTTATCAAACTCCACCAAGACAGTGGTGATGCAAATCTGAAGGCTAGACCGTCCAATTTCACAGCCTCGCACTTCCGGCCTTCTCGGTCTTCGGAGGACCTGGCCCACGTAGACCATGAAGGCCGGTCTACGTGGGCAGCTGCTTTTACTTTGGGATACATAATAATCAGCACTGACTCAGAGGTGTGTGTGTGTGTGTATGTGTATGTGTATGTGTGTGTTGTACACCATAATTTCTGCAGAGGCCTGTAGGTGGAGCGAGGAGCACCACTGAGCTAACCTGGAAGATATAAACATGTGAAACACACATACAGGTGTGCGATACTCTAATCCTGTGTGTGTGTGTGTGTGTGTGTGTGTGTGTGTGTGTTTCAGAGCAGTCACCTGATCCATATGCTGTGTACTCATCAGTGAGAGCAGGTAACATTTACATACAGGTGTATTTAAATAAAGGTCAGAGGTGAACAGCTGACATCAGTGGTGTTTGTCTCTGAACAGGAAGCTGAGGACACACTCGGTCTGATGGACGACCTTCATCCTTCACTCTGCTCCTCTTTCAGAGCCTGCTGAGGCTTCATCAGTTATTCCTGAATCTTCATTAGTCAGTATTGATCATGGAGGAGAAAGGTTCTACTTTAAGTATTAGTTTTAGCTGTTTTCATTCTTCTGCAAACATGTTAATGACTTTAAAGGATCCATATACATGTATTAAAGGAAGGACCTGTGTTTAATAAAAGTTTGTTTAAAACATCCCAGAGGTGTCGGTGTCTGTTAAATCTGACTGCCTGTATCAGTCAGTCCCTGTGAGGTCCTGATGTGTCTGAAACAGAACTGATTCCTATAGTTCTGAATGATTTGATAACCATTTGATTGTTGATTGTTTTTCTCTGTATGTATTACTCTATGTATTATTGTAGGGTCTACCTTACCTACCTACTTTCACAATTTTCAAAAATACTGGAAAAAGTTTTCATTAATAGACTTGACAAATTTATAGATAAACATAAAATAATAATGGACAGTCAGTATGGTTTCAGACCAAATAGATCAATATCTATGGCATTAATGGAACTAATTGAAAATATCACCAACAATATAGATCAAAGACAATGCACAGTTGGTGTTTTCATTGACCTAAAAAAAGCTTTTGACACAATTAATCATGAAATATTACTTGATAAACTGGAGTACTATGGCATTAGAGGAGTGGTGCTAGAGTGGGTAAGGAGTTATTTGAGAGACAGGCAACAATTTGTGAAGATTGGTGAATATCAATGAGAGTGCCTGGACATTGTGGAGTTCCACAGGGGTCAGTATTGGGACCAAAGCGGTTTATCCTGTACATCAATGATATATGTAAAACATCTGATATATTACAGTTTATTTTATTTGCAGATGATACAAATATTTTTTGTGCTGGAGAGAATTCACAGCAGCTTTTGGAAATTATCACACAAGAAATGATTAAACTGAAAACATGGTTTGACAGAAACAAGTTATCACTAAATTTGAAAAAAAACTACATTTATGTTATTTGGAAATTGTAAAAAAAGATGCTGGAGCAAAATTGTTAATAAATAATGTTGAAGTAGAGCAAGTTTCTCATACAAAATTTCTGGGTGTGATAATAGATAACAAAATCTGCTGGAAACCTCACATAAAGCATATACAAGCGAAACTGTCAAGAAGCATCTCTGTACTGAGTAAAGCTAAACATATTTTGTCTTCCAAATCACTCCGGGTACTTTACTGTTCACTTATATTGCCATATTTGGAATACTGTGTGGAAATCTGGGGAAATACATACAAAACTTCACTTCAACCATTATGTAAAATTCAGAAAAAAGCAATCAGGATGATTACTAAAGCAGGATTCAGAGACCACACTAACATCATGTTCTTGAAATTAAAAATTCTGAAGTTTATGGATCTTATAAAATATAAAACTGCAAAAATTATGTACAAAGCCAGATACAATATGTTACCAGGGAATGTACAGAGGATGTTTTTTGACAGAGAAGGGGACTATGAATTGAGGGGAAAATTAAATCTGAAGACTCTTAAAGCACAGACAAAGGTTAAAACCTTTTGTGTTACTATTTGTGGGGTAAAACTGTTTTACTGTGGACATACAGCAATGTTCAAGCATTAGTCAGTTCATAAAGATGTTTCGAAAACTGCTTTTGGAAGAATATGAAACTGATAAAGTTGATCACCCATTGTATATCTATCACTGTAGCTATGTTTATACATGTCCTCCTTGTTTATTGCGTGGGGTAAGTGATGATGGGAATTAGGGGTAACAATGAATAGTGGGATTCAATAGAATGTTGAGCATGGGGTAGGGATTAATAAGTATGTTATACTTCTTCCTACTCCATTTCAGACTTAATAATTGTCATTTCATGTCATTTAGACTCTGTTTTATTTTATTTTTTTGTTTTATCTGAGCATATACGTGTGTGTATTTACATATATATTCGTATTTGTAAATGCAAATATGTGTACTTGTGTATATATTGTTTTTTTCTGTATATGTCTGAAATAAAGATACAATAACAGTAACAATATAAAGAACCTTTAGGCGACTGTTGTTGTGATTTAGTGCTATATAAATGAAACTGAATTGAATTGAGTACTCGAGCATGCTGGCTGATATTGTAACAGTTGTTGAAATGTTAGTATTTGACCACTAGGCGGAGCTCTTGTAATGATAATATAATTAACGCATTTTATTTTGAATGTTTTATTGTTATGTTGAGCATGTTAACATTTTCCTATTTGCATACCGCATTGGTGTAAAGTTAATTTGATACATGGAAAATAACCGGTTAATTTTGTAAGTGTAAGGTAAGGGCAGAGGTCACTTCCTGTTTTGGGGAGTAAGGTCAGAGAAGCTGCTCATGGTGACAGTCTAGCCGTGTGAATGTCAAAGAAGAAATAACAAGTCCTAAGTTCTAAAAACACCGGTTTGTCTACTTGCAGGCTAAATTGGTATGTTTGTTTATATTTTGTGAATTTTATGTTGCAATATGTTTTAATGCTGAAATATAATATCCTTGTACACCTGTATTTACCAGTTCTATAGTGTGCCTGTGTACGTTAAGAGAAGCACAGTAAACATCAGTAAAGAAGAACTCTCGTGTGTCTCGTGTATGTGTACAAGGCGGCATAGATATTTTCCTGCCCTAAACACATCAGGGTTACTAAATGGACAATCAGTGACTTCCTGACCCCATCTTTTTTACAGAACCGGCTCTTTCGGCCCCCAACAGGCTCTTCAGATTGTTTTGTTGCTTTAATTAATTTATTATAAACAACAATATAAAATTATGCACAAAAGGAATTACTAATGTAAAAAAAAAAGTGGTTTTATTTATATACGTTTATATATAAATATATACGGTGGCCCCTAGAGACGAAGCACGCACAAACTCCAAAACATATTTCTAGCGTTAACTGAACTTCCAAATCAGAGCTACCCAGATCACTTAAATTACACAATTGAAAGCATATGTGTATTGTTTGTTTATTTATACACAAGCACTCATATATATTCAAATAATAAAAATTAAAAAAAAGCATCCTGGAGCACTTCTGTTGTCTTTTGTAGGTGCTTCTGAGTTGTGTGTTTTGGAGTTTGTGCGTGCTTTGTCTCTAGGGGCCACCGTAAATATACTTTTATTTATTCACTCCACATAAAATGTAATAAATAAATCATATAATACAAAAACCAACTATTCACATTTCAACTTTTAACTATTTAAATTTTCAGCTTTTTCCTTTTAAACAAATTTAGAGTGAAACAACACAAAACGCTGCAAACCACAACACAATTAAATATAAATTAAAATATTGTGGCGAGCTCAGTCACAGAGGAGACAAAGGTTTCTTTGGGAGCACCCGTTTATTTTATAACCGGCCCCGAACACTGCCGCTACCTCCCTCCTCAGCGCGGCAACAACATAAACAACAAAAAAGGCGCTCTCTCACCGGAAACACAGTCGCCAAGAGAGTGCGTCACCCGTCACCATAACAACATGACAACAAACACATAACTGTAATAACAGAACAAACCCCGAACAGCCCTGGCCCGCTACATAGCCCCCACCTAAGGGGTCAGTCGTCCCCGACAGCCCCATTACCCCACACAAAGTCCTGTAAGTGTCCGGGTGCCTTCTTCTGGCGCACCGGCCGGTCTCGACCGGCAGGGGAAAAGTCACTCGGATCAGAACCTGGGGTGTCACGGCGTCTGCCGGAGCGAGCGGTCAGTACGGTGAAAGCCTGTCCCGGTGCAACACCACCATGTGCCCCGGGCCTGGCATGCGGATACGGTACACCACTTCCGTTAGCCGCTCCACGACCTCTGCCGGCCCTTGCCAGTGACTGCACAGTTTGGGGGACACTCCTCTCTTGCGAACCGGGCAGTACACCCAAACCTTGTCGCCAGGCACAAAAGCCTCCCCCCGGCACTTGGTGTCGTAGGCACTTTTCTGTCCTACTCCGGCGCTGGCCTGGGCCTGGCGGGTGTAGTCGTGAACCACCTGCAGCCGCTCCCTCAGCCTCCTGTAGTAGTCCATCTCTGGCCCACCGTCAATCTCCGGCTCGGGGGGGGACCCAAACACCAGATCCACAGGCGTCCGGAGCTCCCGCCCAAACATCAAAGCGGCAGGCGTGCACTGGCTGGACTCCTGAACCGCAGTCCGATACGACCAAAGGACCAGGGGCAGATGTCGGTCCCAATCCCGCTGGTGGCGGCTGGTGAGAATGGCGAGCTGGGTAGCCAGTTTGCGGTTAAAACGCTCAACCAAGCCATCGCTTTGCGGGTGGAGCGGTGTGGTTCTTGTCTTCTCCACCCCCAGCCGCCGGCAAATCTCCCCGAAGACCTTCGATTCGAAGTTGCGCCCCTGGTCACTGTGGAGCTCAGCCGGGACCCCAAAACGGGTGAACATCTCCTCCACCACCCTCTCTGCCGTTGTCGTCGCACTCTGGTCCGGCACCGCGTAGGCCTCCGGCCACTTGGTGAAATAGTCCATCGCCACCAGCACGTACCGGTTCCCTGACTCCGTAACGGGGAAAGGCCCTAGGACGTCCACTCCCACTCGCTCCATCGGGGCCCCCACCAAGTACTGCTGAAGGGGGGCAGTGGAGCGTTGAGTGGGGCCCTTCTGCGCCGTGCAGGTGTCACAGCAGTGCACATGAAGTTCCACATCCCGTCGACAGCCAGGCCAGTAGAACCGTCCCCTGAGGCGGCGGAGAGTTTTGGCGGTCCCATAGTGGCCTGCCCCCACCGAGCCGTGGACAAGCTCAAGCACCTGCGACCGCAGCGACCGAGGCACCAACAGCTGCAGGAGATCTCTGCCCTGACCGGGGGCCCGCCATCTCCGGTACAGGAGGCCGTCGTGGGTCTCCAGGTTGTTGTGCTGGGAGTAGTAGGCCTTCACCTCGGGCTCCTGACCCGACACCCCCGTCCAGTCTGGGCGTTGCGCCGCCTCCAGCCAGGCCCCCACCTGACCCAACGTCGCATCGGCCTCCTGCTCCCGCTTCAGCTGCTGCGTTGTCAGTGGGAGCCGCCCCCCTCCGCTGGCTGTGGCCTGAACAGTAGCCACCCCCAGCGCCTCCTGAGCCCGCTCCTCCTGTCGCAGACAGTAGCGGCACTCAACGGCCATGCAGGGCCGTCTGGAGAGGGCATCAGCGTTGCCATGCTGCCGACCTGCCTGATGCTGGATCTCAAAGTCGTAGCCCTGAAGGACCTCCAGCCAGCGGGCCACCTGACCTTCTGGGTGTTTGAAGTTCAGGAGCCAGGTCAGAGATGCATGGTCAGTGCGCAGGAGGAACCGGCAACCATGCAGGTATGGCCGGAAGTGCCGCACCGCTAGCACTACGGCCAGCAGCTCCCGCCGGGTCACGCAGTAGTTCCTCTCGGCTTGCCCCAGAGCACGGCTGAAGTATGCCACCACTCGTTCTCCGGCCTCACCCTGCTGGGAAAGGACCGCCCCGACTCCTACATTGCTAGCGTCAGTGTCCACAATGAAAGGTTGCCGGGCGTCGGGGTAGGCCAGAACTGGGGCTCTGGTGAGGGCCTCCTTCAGCTGTGCAAAAGCCGCAGCGCAGGCATCACCCCAGCCAAACGGCTGGCCCTTGTCAGTCAGGCGGTGGAGGGGGCTGGCTATCGTCACGAACCCCTTGATGAACCGACGGTAGTAGGAGGCTAGGCCCAGGAAGCGCCGCAGTTCTTTGACGTTCGAGGGAGTCGGCCAGTCCCGGACCGCAGCCACCTTTGCGGAATCGGTGGCGATACCTTGAGCGCTGATCACATGGCCCAAGAACATAGTCTCTCTCGCCAACAGCCGGCACTTCGCAGGGTTGAGCTGCAGCCCAGCTCGACGGATGGCGCTGAAGACCTCGCTCAGGTGAGACAGTGCTCTGTCGAAGTCGCCACCGTGCACCAACAGGTCATCCAGGTACACAACACAGCGGTTACGAGGGATGTTCACGAGCACCCTCTCCATCAGCCTCTCAAATGTCGCTGGCGCATTGCAGAGCCCAAATGGCATGACCCTGAACTGCCACAGCCCCTGTCCAATGGTGAATGCAGTCTTAGGCCTTGCTTCGGGGGCTAGCTCCACCTGCCAGTAGCCGCTGCGTAGGTCGAGGGAGCTGAACCAGCTGGAGCCGGTAACGTAATCCAGGGCCTCGTCGATCCGTGGAAGCGGGTACGAGTCCTTCTTGGTGACTGCATTGAGACGGCGAAAATCCACGCAGAACCTCGGGCTGCCATCCTTCTTCCCCACCAGGACCAGGGGTGCCGCCCATGGGCTGTTGGACGGCTCGATCACCCCAGCCGCAGCCATCTCATGGATCTTTTCCTCTGCCACCTGCCGTTTGGAGAGGGGCAGCCGGTGTGGGCGCAGACGGATGGGTTGAGCAGAGCCGGTGTCGATGGTGTGCTGGACCAGCCCTGTCTGCCTGCAGTCTTTGTCACTGGCGGCAAAGATGTCCACATTCTCGTCCAGGAGGCACCTCAACCGCTGGTGCTGGTCAACGTTGAGACCTACGCTGCTGCGCTGCCACAGGTCACCAACAGCCTCGGTTGTCTCGGTCGAGGGAGATTTGTCGGGCTGAGAGGCCGGGGCTGAGGTGAGTAGAGGTGACCCGGAGCCACCAGCACCCGAAATCTGCTGAGCGGCAGCCGCCCGATGCCTGTCTCGTCTGGCTCGGGTTCCCTCCGCTCCCTGCTTTTGACCACACTGGAGGGCAAGAGTCTCTGTGCCAAGAGTGATAGCCCGCTTTGCGGTGTCGACGCAGGCCCCCCAGCGGGTCAGCAGATCAAGGCCGATGATGCACTGGTCTTGAATGTCAGCAAGCCAGAAGTCATGCACCAGCTCCAGATCCTTCACTCGGACCCGCAACGGTTTCTTCCCCCGCATATCAGCCCTCTCACCTGTCACCGTCATCAGCTGGGTGTCGGTGGGCGACAGAACCCTTCAGCAATGGCCCGGACGTTCCAGGGAGCACGCCAGGTCGTATCAGGGAAATGGTGGACCCCGTGTCCACCAGGGCCTGGCATGGCAGGTCCTCAACACAGCAGCTTGGGTAGAGTCCTGGAGCGGTGGTCCCCTCACTACACCGCTCCCTCCCCGTTTCCCTGAGGCTGCGTAGTCCTGGTCTTCGGGGCAGGTGCTGGGCAGTCACGCGCCACGTGGCCAGGCTCATCGCACCGGTAGCAGCGGTCGGTCGGTCGATGGGGACGCCTCTGGGGCACCGAGGGTTGCAGCTGGCATATCTCGGCGACCTCCCCCTCCCCGTCACAGTCTGCGACTCTGATTTGGGGGCAGTTGGGGGGGGGCACCTGCTGGTTAGGTTGCGAGGTGAACACCAGCTCGGCCCTCTCAGCCTCAAGGAGCGCCTCATGGAGAGTTTGAGGCATGGCCAGGCGGACGTGTTGACGTAGTCGCTCTGGAAAAAGTCCTCGCAGAAAAGCATGCAGGCTAAGCTCCTCACGGGCTGCTGCTGGGAACTCCGGGTAGCCACGACAAGCATGCAGCAACACGTCCGCTGCAAAGGTGCCCAGGCTCTCCCCCGGCCGACGGCTCCGGTTGGTCAGCTGCTCTCTGCTCTGATCAGTGGAGTGCCGCTGCCCGAATCGCCTCTCGAGTGCTATGGTGAGGGACTGGAGCTCATGCTGCTCTGACGGGGCTAGGTCAAGGAGTACCTGCAGTGCATCTCCTTCCAATGCTAGCGCTAAGTGTGTAGCAGCCTCTTCGTCGCTCCAGCCATTATGCCTCGCGGCTAGCCGTACTTGTGAGAGGTAGGGCTCTAGCGGGGTTAGCCCGTTGTATTTCGGTACCTTAGCTGGCGTTGCAGGCGTCACCGCTCGCTGTCGGGGGCTCGGGGTGTCGGTCGACAGAGGCAGCCCATGAAGCATTGCCCTAGCGTCTGTCGCGACGGGCCGCCGCCGCGGTGCGCTCGCGCCGTCGGGACCCGTTGGGGGACTTACATGGCCGCTCGCTTCCTCTCTCCTCGATCGCCAGCTTCCCAAGCAGCGGATGCTCTCCTCGACAGCTTGCTCCAGCCTCCGAATGTCTCTCTCCATTATGGCGAGGGTGAGCAATCCCACTTCTGACACCAATGTGGCGAGCTCAGTCACGGAGGAGACAAAGGTTTCTTTGGGAGCACCCGTTTATTTTATAACCGGCCCCGAACACTGCCGCTACCTCCCTCCTCAGCGCGGCAACAACATAAACAACAAAAAAAGGCGCTCTCTCACCGGAAACACAGTCGCCGAGAGAGCGCGTCACCCGTCACCATAACAACATGACAACAAACACATAACTGTAATAACAGAACAAACCCCGAAGAAGCCCTGGCCCGCTACAATATGAAAACAAAAAGAAGATGCACATTCTCTGTCATATGGGCCTGCATGAATAAACTTAATGAATCCTTTCTCATCTGCAACTGAAAATAGTTGTGGATGATTACTATACCTTTCTAATGTGACATTATTGTCCCTGGCTCTCTTTCTTTCTCTCTCCCTCCCGCTCTGTTCCTGTGCGAGTGTAACTACCGCCCCTCCCCTCCCCCCTCTTCCCAGCGCAAAGCACAAGGCTCGCGTGCGGAGTGAAGCGGGAAAAAAGTGCGAGAGAGAGGGTGAGAGAGAGAAAAAAAAACATGGCTCACCTCGTTCACTTCAAAGAGCCGGCTCTAAGAGCTGTTTCGTTCGCGACCGACACATCAGTAGTGTGCGCTGCGTGTGACGTAGGCGCGTGCATGTGTGCCCCGGTCACAGCTCCTTTCAGCATGGCCAGAGGTAAGTCACTTGCCACATTGCTGTCAGCTGTTTAAAGTTTGTTCAGACCCCTAGCTGCAATGTGAAGAGAGTCGCACCGCCGTGTAATTATATAATATATATAATAATAATTATTTGGTAATCTGGGATACATGATTTTCGTTCCACTTCTTACGTGTACACCACTTTGTGACAGATATGAATTATAAATGGTCCTCATGAGTAGATGAGGACCTGGAGGAGGCAGCAGCTCTGAGAGCTGAAAGAACAACAGCAGCTTAGTGAATGAAACAGCAGCTGGAGCAGATCGTGTCAGAGCTTTGTCATAAACATGTTAATGTCATAGAATTGTCAGCTGTATGAAGAAGGCTTATGGTTATTTAATAGCAAACGTTCAAACTGAACTAAACAGTCACAGATTCATGTAGTGACTGTGTGCACAACGTTACAAGACTATTAATAATGATACATTTGTTCCAACAAGCTCTCTGAAACTGAGCTTTATATTTTTCCATGTAACACAGTGGAGTATGAAACATGCACACAGTTTAATAAAACTGTAAAATGATAAAAATATTTTAGAAACAGAGACTAATTTGTTAACACAGCCTGTTAGGAACAGCCATTTAGTTGTAGTGCTGTGTATAAATGTACATGTACCATTAGATGTTATTTGAATGATGTCATTGTGTACTTTTACAGTTTCATGTACAGTTAGCATTTATGGTTGGCTGTTGTATCCTGTACACTGTTAAAGGTGTCCAGTCTTTGGGGAGGAAACAGCTGTGATGTTGTTCCACTGTCACAAACACACAAGTACATGAAGTACATGAAGTACACAAGCGAAAGAGACGCTGCTTTGTTGGATTCCACAGACACACTCTGTATGTTAAAGGCTCACACACACACACACACACACACACACACACACACACACGCACGCATTATGTTTCTTTCTTTTATTTCCGTGGACGTCATTTGCCAGCTGTCACTGAACGTCTCTCAAGAGCACATTTTGCTTTTTTAATGTTTTGCCCACTTGCACCATTTTGTTTTTGCCTAAACCTGCACAAAGACAGAAATGTGGCATAAGGCCAGTCTCAGGGGTGCATTCACAGCACTATATTTTCCATTCTGCCTATTATTAATAATGAAGCATGTTATTAAAGAAGCATTAATAATACTGGAGCTGTTAACACACACGCATACACACATGTGAGCAGAAAAAGTATCTTTATTCAAATGCAGGTTGAAACCTCAGGACCAGCCACACCTTCAAACTGTGAGATGAAGAATAAAAGTTAGTAAAAGCTCAAAGTTGGTCCTTTTCATTGATGCTGTGAACATGAATGTGTGTGAAAGGTGTACTTGTGTGTTATTACAGCTTCTTACCTGCAGCTCACGAGACAAACATGTATTGGGTCTCAGCCTGGTCACCTGACAGAAACATGGTAGAAAAACATGAAAGTGTCATTTCTCTGTGTCCCACTGATGGAAACATCAGCTTGTATGAACTGTTCAGTCTGATGAATCCTCTGAAGTGTGTCAGTGTGCTGTTGGAGTAAAGCTTAGCTAGACTTGGACCTGGTTGGTAGTAGTCATAGATCTTGACCACGGCTGGCTTCAGGTCGTCCACTGGGAGCTCCTGGATGATGTCTAAGCTGTGGTTGATGGGCGTGTCCTTTGGTAACTGGACGAGACAGAAACAATTGCAGACACAGTTTGTACCAAAGATCATCATCTGGTGTCCCCACGGTGACTTTCACTTACCTCCTCTAAGTACACCAGAACATGATCCTCCTTTTGTTCAACACGACTCACCAGGAGGCCATGTTTGAGCTGTGAGGAGATGACATCATTTTTATTATTATCATCACAATTATCACATGAGATACACGTGTTGGTAGAATCTGTCTAATTACTCACACTCTTCAAAGACTCGGGGTCTGGGGAAAATCCAGAGAGCATTTTGATGTCCAGGATCACCATGTTTGTAGTTTTCTCCTTTCCACTGTACCTGTGTTTGAACAGTGTGATTATACTGACCTGTGTGCACACTTGCTTTTCATCTACCAGCAGTTCCTCCACACGGGTAAAGAGCACTCCTCTAACCTGTCACATACTTACAGCGATTGTATTTGCACAGTGAATTTGGGTCTAGCAGATTCACTTGTGGTGTCGACCTCTAGTTGGACTTTCACACTGAGAGTGGTGACATCAGCAGGTGTTGGGATGTTGTAGGTGGCAGAAATCTGGGAAACACACTTGGGTCACGTGTGGAACAGAACTAATCACACCTCAGTGCACCCTGCTGTCACTGCTCTACACCATGACACATATTTGCACACATACTTTTATATTCATACCTATATGTCTATATTCATCTTAATATGAGTATCTCTGTTATATCTACACTCATTTTATACGAGTGCTTGATGTTTGTTGTATATTTGCTGCTATGACAACTCAATTTCCCTCTGGTATAAATAGTTTCCCTGATTCTGATACAGACAGAAAGTTCATTTATTTTTGCTCAGTTCTCTAATTTAGTTTAAAATAGCATTGTACTCTCTACAGTTATTACTGCCAGGTCTAATGTCTTTATTGTGTATGAAAATAATGTGCAAGATGAGCTTTATTACATGTGGAAATGCTAATGCTCTCTAAAGTTTTATGAGTAAAAAGTAAAAGAAGAAACCCTTTCTCTGACATCAACCAGGAGCTTGTCACATGATGCTGTCACTGACCTGCACTGAAGCACATGCAGTGCCCTTCACCTCCAGGCTGTATTTTCCTGACACGTCCTGCAGCGCCCCCTCCTGGTAGAGCAGTTTGTTGCTCTGATTTACATCAAATGTCAGCTGACTGCTGGGAGCCTGAACTGTCACTGTGCTCCAACCTTCAGGACTGAACACCAGAGTGGAGTAGAGAGCCAGAGCCTGAAGAGCCACCACCGTGTCCTACAGGATGGATTCATTGTGGTTAACACACACAGCATATGTCTCCATATTACATGGGCTTAAGTGGAATAGACATAAAGTTAAAACTGCCCGTGTCACTTTGAAACCCTCTCACAAAAGAGATCCTTAATCTCAACTATTCTAAATTTCACTTCCTGGTTAAATAAACTTTAAACAGGTTAAAATATCTTTAACTGAGAATTATCAAAGTATAGAAATTACAGGTATAAACTTGCAGGTGATCTGTTATTTACAGGCTGTTACGTGTAGTTGGTGTACAGAAGTCTGAGGTAACATTGCTATTCTGTTAAAACAATGAATTTTTAGACAAAACTTAAATGTCATATTCTAACTAAAGAATAAAAACATCCCTGCCTGGCTAAAACAAATCTGTTTTACATATCTGATAGAAAAATGAAAGCTTCAGTATTATTTCTTCTGTCCCTGATTTTGTCTAAGACTGTATATGAACTCAAAGATGAGCTTCATGCTGTTCGGGTGGTGTAGTACCTGAGTGGAGGAGAAGCCTCCGTAATAGTTCTGCTGCCCAGTCAGCCACCTGATAATACCAGAGACATATCCCAGATCCTCAGCAGTCGGGGAGGCGCTGAGTTTGGCCAACAGCACATAAGAACTGATCTCCACTGACAGGGAGGCTGATGTTTCTGCTGCTGTCTGAGACCAGTAGAGGAAACCTCCTACAAACACACACAATAACAGTCACAGTGATGCTAATAAAGCCTGAATGATGTCCTGCTAAAGGATGACTGACCTTCCCTCACTGCAACTGTGTCTAAGTGCTGCAGAAGGTGAGCTCGGGTCTCCACGTCTCCTGCCAGAGTGAACACATAGGCCAGCAAAGCTGTAGTGTAGGTGTTGCTCAGGTCACTGAGAGACTCCTTGAGACAAGCCAGGCTCTTGTTCATCACAGGATCCTTTAAAAGATCAAAACAAAGAACTTTAATGGACAAAGGTCCACAGTAGTGTACATATATATATATACATATAACACCCATCTCGCCCCTGCGGGCGGTTTATCCTTCAAGCTCGGGTCCTCTACCAGAGGCCTGGGAGCTTGAGGGTCCTGCGCAGTATCTTAGCTGTTCCCAGGACTGCGCTCTTCTGGACAGAGATCTCCGATGTTGTTCCCGGGATCTGCTGGAGCCACTCGCCTAGCTTGGGAGTCACTGCACCTAGTGCTCCGATTACCACGGGGACCACCGTTACCTTCACCCTCCACATCCTCTCGAGCTCTTCTCTGAGCCCTTGGTATTTCTCTAGCTTCTCGTATTCCTTCTTCCTGATATTGCTGTCATTCGGAACTGCTACATCTATCACTACAGCACTCTTCTTCTGTTTGTCTACCACCACTATGTCCGGTTGGTTAGCCACCACCATTTTGTCCGTCTGTATCTGGAAGTCCCACAGGATCTTAGCTCGGTCATTCTCCACCACTCTAGGGGGCATCTCCCATTTTGACCTCGGGACTTCCAGGTTAGATGTTCCTGTACACTATGCCGGCCACTTGGTTATGGCGTTCCATGTATGCCTTGCCTGCTAGCATCTTGCACCCTGCTGTTATGTGCTGGATTGTCTCAGGGGCATCTTTACACAGCCTGCACCTGGGGTCTTGCCTGGTGTGATAGACCCCAGCCTCTATGGATCTTGTACTCAGAGCTTGTTCCTGTGCTGCCATGATTAGTGCCTCCGTGCTGTCTTTCAGTCCAGCTTTGTCCAGCCACTGGTAGGATTTCTGGGTATCAGCCACCTCCTCTATCTGGAGGTGGTACATACCGTGCAGGGGCCTGTCCTTCCATGATGGTTCCTCGTCTCCCTCCTCTTTCTTGGGTTTCTGCTGCCTGAGGTATTCACTGAGCACGCTGTCAGTTGGGGCCATCTTTGCGATGTATTCGTGGATGTTTCTTGTCTCATCCTGGACTGTGGTGCTGACACTCACCAGTCCCCGGCCCCTTTCCTTCCGCTTAGCGTACAACCTCAGGGTGCTGGACTTGGGGTGAAACCCTCCATGCATGGTAAGGAGCTTTCTTGTCTTGATGTCAGTGGCTTCTATCTCCTCCTTTGACCAGCCTATTACTCCAGCAGGGTACCGGATCACGGGAAGGGCGTAGGTGTTGATGGCCCGGATCTTGTTCTTAGCGTTCAGCTGACTCCTCAGGACTTGCCTGACCCTCTGCAGGTACTTGGTGGTTGCAGCTTTCCTAGCGGCCTGTTCATGGTTCCCATTCGCTTGCAGGATCCCCAGGTACTTGTAACTGTCCTCTATGTCTGCAATGTTGCCTTCTGGTAGTTCAATCCCCTCAGTTCTGACTACCTTCCCTCTCTTTGTTACGATCCGACTACACTTCTCCAGTCCGAACGACATTCCAATGTCATTGCTGTATATCCTGGTAGTGTGTATCAGTGAATCGATGTCTCGTTCACTCTTGGCATACAGCTTGATGTCATCCATGTACAGGAGATGGCTGACAACTGTAGGCTGACTACAGTATGTCCCTACGCATACTGTAGTCAGTATGCGTAGGGACAGAGCATCTCCTTGGTAGATGGTGATTGTGCTTTGGGCTTGAAGTTGGCCTCTAGTGTTGTACGCCACATCCCCATTGAGTTGTTGATGAAGGCTCTTAGGGTCCTGTTGATCTTGTACAGTTCTAGGTATTCCAGTATCCAGCTGTGGGGCATTGAGTCATAGGCCTTCTTATAATCAATCCAGGCAGTGCACAGGTTGGTCAGTCTGGTCTTGCAGTCTCGGCTGACTGTTCTGTCTACCAGTAGGTGGTGTTTTGCACCTCTGGTATTCTTGCCAATCCCTTTCTGTGCCCCGCTCATGTATTGACCCATGTGCCTGTTCATCTTAGCCGATATGATGCCTGCTTCCATGTAGTACCGAGGCAGGTTATTGGTCGGTAGTTGCAATAGATGGGTAGCAATAGTAATCCCTTACTTAACTCGTTACTTAAAAAAAGTAATCGGATTACTTACAAGTAACGTGTTACTGCCCATCTCTGGTAGTGGGACTTGCTTATGTGTAAGGACTGCTGGTTCAACCTAACTCCATGGATCAGCAGGACGAACTCTGATCTTAACTTCCACTATTAAAATGGGCATGGTTATCATTGTTGGAGATTTCAACATTCATGTGGATGACTCAACAAACAGTACCACTAAGGAGTTCCTGAGCATTATGGACTCTTTCAACTTTGTTCAGCATGTAGCAGGGCCTACTCATACGGCTGGGCACACTCTGGACTTGGTCTTCACCTATGGTGTTTCCCTTGACCACTTGAATTTAAATGAATTGTTTTTAGTGACCATAAGTCAGTCTCTTTTACTGTATCTGTTAATTCAGAGTACCATCCTCAAGGTTCTATCGGGCGCTTTATTGACGACTCTATAATTTCTGAGTTTTCCTCTCTTTTTAATTTTAAAAGTTCTTCTACCGAGGTTGAGCTTTTAACTAATTCTTTTAATGAAGACTGTCTTGCCATTCTTAATCAGGTTGCTCCTTTCAAAACCAGTTATTGCTCTGTTAGTTCCCGCACACCATGGTTAAATAATCAAACTCGTGGTCTTCGACGCTCCTATCGAAAAGCAGAGCGTCTGTGGAAGTCCACTGGTCTGATTGTCCATCGTGAGCACTTTAAAGAACTACTCTACCTATATGATGAGTCAGTCAAAGAGGCCAGATCCTCTTACTTCAATAATCTTATAAATCGTCGTAAAAATAATTCAAGAATTCTATTTGATACCATCAACAGTACTGTTTGTCCTCCAACCCAGCATGCTCTGTTACTTTCTGATGAAGTTTGTAATACTTTCCTTAATTAAATAAGGTGATGGACTTGAGATCCAAAATTTCCTCAAGTGCCTCCCCTTATGAAGATACCCCTTGGTGTCTTGGATCATTTACCTCCTTTTCTCCAATCACACTTAATGACTTAATTATAGTTTTAGGTAAAATGAAATCCGCATCATGCTCTGTAGATATATTACCTCCCTCTGTCCTGTCTGGGTCTATCACCAGCATTGGTCCCACATTACTATCCATCAGTAATAGTTCACTGAGGCAAGGCTGTGTTCCATCTTATTTTAAACATGCTGAGGTAACTCCTCTGTTAAAAAAACAGAATCTTGATCCTACCTCTGCTAGTAATTACTGACCTATTTCAAAATTGCCATTTTTAAGTAAATTACTTGAAAAAATTGTTGAAAATCAGTTCAGGTCTCTATTATATAAATTACACATTCTTGACCCTTTTCAGTCTGGCTTTCAAAAGCAGCACTCTACAGAGACCGCTCTCCTAAGAGTCTATAATGATCTATTAATGGCATCTGATGCAGGGAATTGTTCTGTGATCATTCTGCTTGATCTTAGTGCAGCCTTTGACATCATCGACCACAAAATTCTACTTAACAGGCTCAAGGGTTTTGCTGGTATATCTGGCTCTGCCGTAGACTGGTTTTGTTTCTATTTGTCAGACAGGACCTTTTCTGTTAGGACTGACAGGTTCACCTTTGACATTGCCGCCCTGACCTGTGGGGTCCCACAAGGTTCAGTTTTAGGTCCATTACTATTTTCTTTTTATATGCTTCCTTTAGCTGGTATCATTCAATCTTTTAGCGACCTGTCTTATCATTTTTATGCTGATGACATTCAGCTCCATATGTCCTTTAAGCCTCATCAGCTGGATAGGATTCTTGTTTTAACATACAGAGCACTAAATGGCCAGGCTCCAGATTATTTATCCAAGCTTATTATAAAATACACTGCTGCTCGTCATCTCCGCTCACAGACTCAGTCTCTTAGTTCTTACCCGCACACGACTGAAGACAAAAGGGGACAGAGCCTTTCAGTCTGTTGCACCAAGGCTGTGGAATAGTTTACCACTACAGTTATGTTTGCTTGACTCTGTGGATTCTTTTAAAAAACTTTATTTTAATATTTGTGTACAGCGCTTTGTGACTGTCTGTCTGTGAAAAGCACTTAATAAATAAATTTTACTTACTCTGTACTCATTTCTTGTTTAAATATCTTGATATTCTTTGAGTCTACTCACATGTTGGGATGTATTCATTTCCAAGAAGGCAGCAGTAACGTACGCACTGAGAGTCACTTCATCAGATACACCACCCTGTCAGCAGAAGACATCATTGACACTTATCATCAGTGCACCAACATTCAGGGATATGAAGTCATGAAAATGATTTTTAGCTGCATGTGGTTTTAGTATCATGAATGTCTTGATGCATGTTCAAACATCCAGCTAAAGAGATGAACAGGAAGTTGATTTTGTTCATCTGGACATTGTATTTCCAGTGAGATGGATGTTTCTTCACCTCGGGTTTCCCCAACCTTATAAACAGTTTGTGTAGTCATCTACTAATCAGAAGGTTGGTGGTTTGATTCCCAGCTGCTCCAGCCTGCATGCCAAATATTTGTGGGCAAGATACTAATCCCAAGTTGGTCTCTGGTGCATACTTTGTATTTTGTATATATATGTGTGAATGCTACATAGAAGGCAGTGCTGGTGTGAATGGAGCAAGATGTATGGAAATTATTTCTTAAATATTATAATAGAATGTACTGGTGTGGGCTATTACAGTATTTAATACAGTGTTTTCCATGTATGCATGACATTATTAATAAAGTCTGTTAAAGTGCGTCCACACTGGAGGCTGTTTCCACAGTCTAACAGCAAAGAACTGCAGGTTACCTTCATTCTGTTGTTGAAGAGTTTCCCAGACTTTTCAAAACAGCCATTTTCTTGTTGTTTATGTTGCAGCCAGGACTTAGACTCTTCGATCTTTCTGGGATCAATATAGACGAAAGACTGAGCTTTGGCAAAACTTCTTACCACAAACGCCGTCAGCCTGACAAAAAGAAAACAACACTTACACGTCTTACAACGATGGAAATGTTTGGCTGTGAGGTCACATTAAGAGAAAGAAATACTGATCATTTTGAAAATAAAGTTGAAATTTCAAGATTAAATTTGAAAATGTATTTTGAGAAAAAAGCCAAAATGTGGGCGAGTTATTTCAGGACAAACTGCCACGGTTGCTTTACCCTCTGAATTAATGAAATCGTACTTCAGACTCAGTTTTAGTAACAAGGAAGGAACTGATGTCACTTGTAGCAATAAAAACCGTGTGGCAGGAAGTATAAGTACACTGAAAAGCAGAAAGTGGTGCAGAAATCTGCATGTGGTTAGATTTGTATAAAAGGAAATGGCTGCTAATGTGCAGATGCAAGGATACCGATGGTTACACGTTCGTGGAATAAAGAGGATCTATGCTGTATCACAGGAAGACTGATTTATTTCACTACATCTACACAAGGCATTTTATACAGGGTATAGCAGTCGTTTGAAACAAAACTGTAATCATTTCAACTGTTTTCTTAGATTTGAATTTGACTTTTTTCACAAAACAGTATTAAGACTTTATTATTGAAATAGTATTTAGACTTTTTTTTAACTAGAATTACAACTTTAATCTTTAAAATTTGACTTTATTCTAATAATGATCAATAACATTTTTTATGTGGCTCTAATACTCCTTCCTACCTACTAAATTACACAGTATTAACCAAAAGTTTTTAGCTTAGTCAAAGGATTAAATGGAGAATTATTTAAAGTATTAGAGGTAGACATGTTTATGTTATTAATGCTCTCTGGTTTATGACATGTTTGATCAGTGATGTTCTCACCAAGTGTTTCCTGGTCCTGTTCCAAATGTGGTGTAAGCACCGTCATAACTTTTGTAGTTGAGCTGTCTTTGGTATCCTGTAACAACAGGGACACAATGATCGAGACATTGTTGCTATGGTGATGATTGGACTCCATTTGTTTATGGATCTGCATGTGTACATCAAGATCTGGGAAATTCTATGACTCTTGCTGACAGATGAGGAAAATGACACATTTGACCCAAAACTGTGGCTAATGTTCTGCCTCATGTCGGCTTGTTTCTTGAACCGTGTGTGTTGAAGTGATTCAAATGATTTCCTTCTTAGAGGAAACAATAAAAACTTGCCACTGGTGAGGAAGTTAGTAGCTTTTTCCATGATGGCTGTGGTGAGCTGCTGTGTGCCTTTCAGGTAGTGGAGGATGTAGATGTTGGGGGCCAGGAGAGCCATGTTCTGCTCCCCACATCCATACGGCATCTGCAGCAATCCATCCAGGTTCTTCAGAGCCCGGCCGAGGATGTCACCTGATCAAAAACACTGATTCACTAAAACTAACAAAACTAGTGTAAAACAACTTTGTATTATTGGGCAAAGATAACCTGAATAATTTCAATATGCAATTTTAAATGATGATTTCATTTGCTGAGCGAAAAAACATCCAAACTGAAAATCATAGATTGACTGTGATTAACCAAATATTTCTGAGAAGACTGAGTTTCATTTCACCAACCAGACCCAGACCTGATTAAGGCCAAACCTGCTGGATCAAGAAATCACTCAAGTACAATCTGTTTGACAAAGGGAAGCAGGCTAAAAGAAACACGTCGTTGCCATGATTGAAAGAAATTCAAAAATAGGCGAGAAGTCTTGAGATCTATCAGTTTGGACAGGGTTAAAAACAATTTCTACAGGTTTGGAGCACCAGTGCACCATGTTGGAACCCATTATCCACAAACTGAGAAAACTAGAAAAGATGTGGCTGAAATTACTCCATTAGCACATCGACGACTCACTGAAAAAGTCAAACGAATCCCAACAACACCCAGAACTGAAGGCCTTGCCTTCCTCTGTAAAGGTCAGAGTTTACGATTCAACAATACAAAGGAAACGGGGCAAAAACAGCATTCATGGACAAAACCAGTGCTGACCAAAAAGAACACAAAAGCTTATCTCACATTTGCCAAAAAACATCTCCATGCTCCACAAGATATTTGGAAGAATATTATATGGACTGAAGAGAAAAAGATTTGAGTTTTGTTGCATTTGGCTTAAAAGTGACGCATCATTTCATAGAAAGAACATCACATCATACTAACAGTGGTGGTAGCAGTGTGATGCTCTGGGGCTATGAGGCGTAGGGGTGTCTGTGGCTCAGCTGTAGGGGAGGGATGGGGCATTGGGTTCAGGTGGTTAGTGACGGAGGAGTCTGGTGCCCAGTGTTAAATCATGCCTCTGCTGTTTCAGTAGCACGCCACGACCTGGAGGGAAGAACTCTCTACCAGGAGCATGTCCAGCTATCAGTTTGTGCCTTAAATCTTGTTATGGTTCAAAAATGTTGAGGAGGAATCCATAAATAAGCACTGATCCGGTCCGGTGTGCAATTAGACGGCATTTTAATGAATACACATGTGTGAGTCCGACCGCTGTGCAGATTTCAGCGTCGAACTAAACTTACAATAATTAGACAAAGGTTTTATAGGGTTGGCAGTCTTCCTGTTACCAGGCAGACTCAAACAAAGCATACGTCAACTCAAAACCACAATGACTTTTAACATAGTCTAAAACAGAACATCATCTTCGGGTCGAAGCCAGGTGCTTCCTGTCTCCATCCTCGCTGTCGCTCATCTCTGGGACATCTGGTGTACTTCCTGGAACAGACTACCACGTACGCACCCAAACTTTGCAGTTATAAACTCTTACCTAAATGAGTCGATCTAATTTGTGTGTGCGTGCACGTGCGAGGGCGCGTGCGTGCTGTGTACTGCGTACGTGTCATGACCTCTCTCACTATATGTGTCTGTATGTGTGTTTATGGGTGTCAGCTTCTGCTGCCCTTTGTTCCACCCTCGTAACCTTTCCACCAGACAAAAGGCCAGCATGTACTGAAACTATGTGTGTGTGTATGTCTGTACGTACACGCAGGCTCTGCTTTCGGTTTCACTTCTGCAAGAGCCTGCAACTTCAAAAACATGTACTTCCTGTCGCTGCAGCTCAGTCTTCTCACCCACTGAAGACTCCAGTGTAAGAATATAAAAACATTCAAAAACCTTTAAATTATAGATTCAACTCCACAGTTTGAAGTGGTTATAACTGAACCTGTAATAAAGACTATAACCATATATTTGAACATCTGAATGCATCTAAATGCAACATCACTATTAATAATAAAATGGTAATGATGATTATAAAAATAGCAGCAAATAATAGAAGTAAAATATTCTACCACTCCGGACAATCTCAAACTTGAGCAATTAACCCTCTGGGTCAGGGTATAATTGGCCGTTTTTTAACTACTCTTGATTTTACCTCTATATCTCACCTTTAAAAACTGTTTGTCTTTCCTTGTTTGGTATCGTTACTTTCAGCACAACTTCAAATATCTGAAATTTGAGTTATTTTTTCATTTTGGCATACTATATTAGCACAACTGATCTAAATTCAGAAAAAAGTAGAAAAAAGTTATATTTTTTACTGTAAAACCCACAAACATGTTTAACAAATTATTTTCATAACTTGAAATGCAAATAAAAGTTGTACATTTCTAAAAATTAAGTTTTGCAAAGTTATATGGTACTATTTACCTAAAAATGCAGCCAAGGCTTCAGGCTTTTTTTTATCTAACCATTTAAATCTATTTACAGAACAATCAGGTGTTCTGCATCAGATAAGAAGGCACACAAATTATTTTTGCCAGTCACAAAAAAATTGTTTGTGTTCAGTATAAGACAGAGGAGAACAGCACAGGCCTAAACCCTGCAGGTCTGACAGCAGGAGGTGCATCGGTCCTGTTTTCCATGTGGGAACAGCATTTACACTGGAATCTGCCTTTGGTGGCTTTTTTGGAGCAAATGTGACATTCAGCAGTATAACTGACACACAATACAAAACAATAACTACACAACACACTAACTACAGCCTCCAAACACGCTAAACATCACTAAGGTCTCACATATGAAAACTCGCTCTCTCTCTTTCTTTCTTTCGCTCGCCTGCTTTCCGTCACTACTAAAACTTCCCTGGAAGGTCGGACCAGGGACCACGACCTTCCCCAGTCCCCCAAACCCCTGACAGGCCATCACCCTCCTCCCCCTCCCTTTCTCCCTCCTCCCCACACCTGAAATTCACTGAGGAGATGATGGAGCGGGTCAATGCTGGGCTCAGATCTACCCCCAGCCCAATCCCTTTTTGTCCCCCATAAACCCCCCACCAGAGCAGCCAAAGGTTCGCCATCGAGCCCCGCCCTCAACAGAGCAATCGAAGTTACATTGCCCAGCCTCGCCCCTTAGTTCCTCCTTACCACCTTCATGCTCTGTCTCCGCAGTCTGATGTGTGATGTGTGGAGGGTCCGGGCTGCGAGGATTATGGCAGTGGTGACTTTTCCCAGGAGAAGCTGGGACCCTGTTTATTAGAAGGTTTTAAAATTTCTGTACTTTTAGGTGACAGAAGGAGACATGTGGCCTGGTCAAAACACAGAGAGCTGCACTCTAAAAGATCTTTAAATATAGTAAACATACCTTGTGTGCCACAGACTGCTCCCAAACACGAGGGGGCAAATAATACCTCTAAAACACTTAAGTTGGCTTTATTAAACGTTAGATCTTTAGCTGGGAAAACATTTTTAATTAATGATTTAATCACTGAGCACAGCCTTGATTTTATGTTTTTAACTGAAACTTGGTTGGACCAAAGTAACAGTGGAGCTGTTCTCATCGAGTCGACCCCTCCTAACTACAGTTTTATCAGTGAGGCCAGGGTGAGCAGGAGAGGAGGAGGGGTTGCTGTCTTATTTAATGAATCATTTCAATGTAAGCAGCTATCTCCTGGAAGTTTTCAGTCTTTTGAATATGTGGCTTTACAGCTGAAGGCCCCATCCAAAGTTGTGTTTCTTAATGTTTACAGGCCTCCCAAATACTGCACAGACTTTTTTAATGACCTCAGTGAACTGCTGTCTGTGATCTGTGTTGATTTCGACTGTGTAATTGGGGATTTTAACATCCATGTGGACAACCCTCAGGACAAAGGGACTAAAGACCTGAGTAACACTCTGGGCAACTTTGGGCTGACTCAGCATGTAACAGAGGCCACACATAATAGAGGACACACTCTTGACCTACTGATCTCCAAGGGCCTGAGCATTTCAAACGTTACTGTGTCTGATGTGGGCCTGTCTGATCATTACTGTGTTTTCTTTGAAAGTAAAATCTCAGCCCACACAAATATATCAACAGCAGTGATCACAAAACGGTGTACAACTGAACACAGTAGTGAGATCTTTAACCAGGTCTTCCCATTAACACCTGACCTGTCCAGAGGTTCAGTCAATGAGCTTGTCAATAGCTTCAATGCTAAAATGTTAAATGTAATGGACACTATTGCTCCCATTAAGGTGAAGGTTATCTCTGGAAGGAAAAAGTCTCCATGGAGAAACTCCACACTGGTGAAAAATGAAAAAAGAGAGTGTAGGAAAGCTGAGCACAGATGGAGAAAAACAAACCTTCAGGTTCATTATGACATCTATAAAGAGAAACTTCAAAATTATAATTTACAACTGAGGAGTGCAAGGAGGTCCTACTTCTCTGACATCATCACCAAAAACAGTCATAACGCTCGGGTCTTATTTTCTACAGTTGACAGGCTAACAAACCCTCCTGTGTCAGTGGCAGCTGAACTTCATTCGACCATGGCCTGCAATGACTTTGCCAAATTCTTCACAGAAAAAATCCAAAAGATTAGACAAGCAATTGGTACATCAACAGCAGATCCAGGATATGTACTGTGTCCACCGAAAAACTGTTTAAACACCATGAAACAGTTTCACCCTATTAACAGCAAAGACCTGGAGGACATCTTAGGTCAACTGAACTCCTCCTCTTGCTGTTTAGATGTCCTGCCAACAAGTTTTTTCAAAAAGGTCACAAAGACTTTGGAGTCAGACCTGTTACAGATCGTCAACTTTTCTTTAATGTCAGGTGTGTTTCCAGAACCACTGCGAACTGCTGTAATTAAACCTATACTGAAAAAGGACAATCTTGACAAGACACAAATGAATAACTACAGGCCGATCTCAAATCTCCCATTTTTAAGTAAGATTATTGAAAAAGCAGTTTCTCAACAGCTCAATTACTTCTTAAAACAGAATAACTGCTATGATGCCTTCCAGTCAGGTTTTAGACAGAACCACAGCACTGAAACCGCTCTGACCAAAGTGTTTAATGACATATGTCTGAATACAGACAGTGGAAAAATGTCAGTCTTAGTTTTACTGGATCTCAGTGCAGCATTTGATACAGTTGACCACAACATATTACTCAAACGACTGGAGAATTGGGCAGGTCTTTCAGGAACTGTGCTAAACTGGTTCAAAACATACTTAGAAAACAGGAAATATTTTGTATCAATAGGTAACTTCACATCTGAGCAGACAAGTATCACATGTGGAGTTCCCCAAGGTTCCATCTTGGGACCCCTTCTGTTTAACATTTACATGCTCCCACTGGCACAGATTATAAAGAACAACAAAATAAACTATCATAGCTACGCAGATGACACACAAATATATATCACAATGTCACCAGGAGACCGAGACCTTGTACAGGCTCTTGGTAAATGCATTGAGGAAATTAATGACTGGTTGTGCCACAATTTTCTCCAGCTAAACAAAAACAAAACTGAAGTAATAGTCTTTGGTGCCAAAGAAAAACAATTACAGGTCACCAGAGAACTTCAATCTATACACCTAGAAACCACAAACCAGGCGAGAAATTTGGGTGTAGTGATGGATGCAGACCTAAACTTAGAAAAACACATTAAGACAATAACAAAATCACCTTACTATCACCTCAAGAATATTTCAAGGATAAAAGATCTGATGTCTCAACAGGACCTGGAAAAACTAGTCCATGCATTCATCTTCAGTAGGCTTGATTACTGTAACAGCATCTTTACAGGTCTACCTAATAAATCAGTCAGACAACTACAGCTCATTCAGAACTCTGCTGCTCGAGTCCTCACTAAGACCAAAAAAGTGGACCACATCAGTCCAGCTCTGAGGTCTTTACACTGGCTGCCTGTCCGTCAGAGGATAGACTTTAAAGTTCTGATGCTGGTCTATAAAGCTCTGAATGGTTTAGGACCAAAATACATCAGTGACCTCCTGACCCAGTATGAACCTTCCAGATCTCTCAGGTCATCTGGATCCGGTCTGTTATCAGTCCCCAGAGTCAGAACCAGACACGGAGAAGCTGCATTCAGCTTTTATGCTCCTTATATCTGGAACAAACTCCCAGAAAGCCTCAGATCAGCTGAAACACTCAGTTTATTTAAATCCAGGTTGAAGACTCACCTATTCTCAGCTGCATTTGAATAAAGCACCAAATCCACACCTAAGTTTAAATGTCAAAACCTACTTTTTAACTACTGATTTTATCTACTGTTCTGATTTTATCTACTGTTTTGATATTTGATTTTATATACTGTTTTGTTTGATTGTTTGTTTGTTTGCTTGTTTTAATCAAATTTAAATCATGCTTTTTATTTGTTTTTGTTTTTAATGTCTCTGTAAAGCACTTTGAATCACCTTGTTGTTGAATTGTGCTATATAAATAAACTTGCCTTGCCTTCTCCCTAAATAACCAAGTGCCACATGTTGCCATATCATTTTTTGTTTGGCTGACATGTGTTTTGCAGTGTTTTGTGTTGTTTCACTTTAAATTTGTTTAAAAGGAAAAAGCTGAAAATTTAAATAGTTATAAATTGAAATGTAAATAGTTTTTTGTATTATATGATTTATTTATTACATTTTATGTGGAGTGAATAAATAAAAGTATATTTACGGTGGCCCCTAGAGACAAAACACGTACAAACTCCAAAACACGTAAAAACTTAGAAGCACGTACAAACTCAAAACACGTACAAAACACACCAGAAGTGCTCCAGGATGCTAGGCGCAGTGTTGAGCTTTTGTTACCTAGTGGCTACATAAGCCAGGAAGTACCAATGACCAGATTTGGTGTGTGGTAGTAACAGGTAAATGAACATTTTTTTTAAATTATTTGAATATATATGAGTGCTTGTGTATAAATACACAAACAATACACATATGCTTTCAGTTGTGTAATTTAAGTGATCTAGGTAGCTCTGGAAGGTCAGTTAATGCTAGCAATGTGTTTTTGAGTTTGTGCGTGTTTTGGAATTTACGTGCTTTGTCTCTAGGGGCCACCGTATATATTTATATGTAAACATATAGATACTTGCCATATTTTTATTTGGCTGAATCAAAATTGAGATGAAATCATGAGGTTTACCCAGGACTGATACAGAAGTGCGGGCAGATCCTTCTATCACATTCTCAGGCAGATGTATCTCTGCTTCCTCTGTCAGCGGGCTTCCTGTGTACAGACACAACGAAAGTCCAATCAGGAAGTCACGACTACAACAGAGTTACTGTTCAAAGTCACCAGGTGGCCTGATCTTCAGCACATATCGTTACAGTTTGTGAAAGTAAAAGATGAAAATTTGGCACATTTTTATTAACATTATTAATTTAAAAAATTAACATTTTATTTACACAATGCACTCCACTGCTAACTTTGAGCATTTAGGTCATTTGTTTATTTACATTATTTAACTGGTGTTGCTGATGGACATCACACTGACCTTTTGGACAAAGAAGCCAGTTGTACGTCTTTGTCATCTCAGTTCCCTCAGCCTGAGGAAGAGGACGTGCAAAATTATCTTTAAAATCAGTAACAATTTAAATTTTATGAGTAAAAATGTTTTTCTGGTCTTGTATTTATGGTACTGACCTTCACTATGAGAGATTTGGTGACCACGTCGATGCGACCTCTGTCTGGTACGCTCACAACCTCATTATCACATAACACATGGGACGCTACGGCCTCAGCAGACACAGTCACATTCACAGCCCCTAAAAACAGCAGCACAGGTCACCTTCTTTATCTCTCCATTAAAATAAAGGTTCCTGATGTTATTTTACAGATTTTGTAGAAACTAGAAGGAAATGTGTTGGGACAAAAGGAGACAGTTAACTGTGATCACACTAGATCTAAATCTAGATCTCTAGATTTAATGTTGGATCGAAGGTAAGATAAATTATAATTGGAAATTTTACTGCATCAGGCATGAAAAACATGAGCTGGAAAAAAAAACAGTCCAAAATGATGTCAGGGTTGCTGCTGAGTCCTGCTGGAGGCCAAAGTACTGCAAATCATAAGATCTAATTAAGATTAAGAAGAAATAATTTACATGGCAATGCAACTGCAAACAGTCTGTTCTAATGATACTGTCCAAGGGAAGCATGCATAATGTAAGTAATTGATGAGAATTGAAAGGAAGGTTTCAAAATGACTTATAATTGGCTAAGACAGCTGCATTAAGTAAAGCATGAGGATGGAGGCAGCTGCTACTCTCAGACTGGAGGTAAAGAAGTTCTGCCCCACTCCCTACAACCCCCACGTTTAGCCTTCCAAACACAGGGGTTATATTCTTGGTTTACCTCGATTTGCAGCTGGATTTGACTGTCTACATGTCCTAGCTCTACACTGCACACTCACTGTTGTCTAATGCACATACAGCATTCTAAATTCCATGAATAAAGCTTATTGGGTCTCAGATTGTCTCATTTGATTATGATAACTTATATTTCAGCAGTATTTCTCACATAGTGTTTTTATAATTTCTCTTTAATGTTTTAATCTCCATTTATTCTATTTAGCCGTCTTATGTGGATTCTTTTTTCTTGAAGCTGCTTTTAAGTCACTTCCTGAGAGTTCACTTCCTGCTCTGGGTCCTGCACTTGGGTCGTACTCAGTCTGCCACACAGTGGTTTCCTGGCAGTGTGGAGGACCAAAGCCTGATTCTCACCTAAGGCTGTTGGGATCATGGTCCACCTGAGGGTCTTGCGCTCGTTGGCACACAAACAGGATGTGTACAGGTCACCAGAGAGAGGAGTGAGGGTGTAATCTGAGGACGGCCCAGGAGTGACAGTAACCTGTACGAGGAACACAGACATTATATTTTAAACTAGCTCAACAATCTCATGGCTACATTTAAAGCTGAGTTCAAATGTGAAGACATTTTTTAAGCATCTAAATGAATGCACAAGTTTGATGTTATGAACTCATGATCAAAGTAGACCTTCATTTGACTTGGATACTTTAATCACTCCCTTCCTAATCGTTTCCCTCCATCTGTTTTCTTACAGCTTCCACACTAAACTCTGTTCTACAAGGTTCATGAGCGCACAAAGAAAGCTGGAGGAGGGTTGGTAGTGTAAAGACATTTGACTGGGCAATCCTGTTGTCAGTGCTTGCAGGTGAACTTGTAGGTGTTGGTGAGCAGGGGCCCTTCAAGAACAGCCTGCATCCTGCATGGTTATATTGCCAAAGAAAAAAATATTTTCTATTGTATTTTAATAACTATGATATAATTTTTGCTTAGAAAGTAATGTTTTAGGTGTGGTTTTCCTTGGCTATGAACAGAAATGTATTTAAACTCTTTAATCATTCATTACCATGATGCAGCTGGTCAGGTAGTTAAAGACAGTCGCCTTCAGTTCAAAGTTCTCCCCCCGGATGATGGAGTAGGGCATGGTGAGTTCAAGGAAGAAAGGTTGGAAGACTTTCATTTCTTTACGAGGAGCCAAACCAAAACCCTGAGAGGACAAACAGAAAGCCTCCGTCTCCCAGGTGGTGATGGTGTCTGGGACAGTCAGGGACACGCCCCTTTTTCCATCGTCTCTGAAGTAGCAGATACACACAAACATATTCTGTAACATAATCAAACATGTCCATACGTGTGTAAATGACCTGTATGATAGTAAAGTTACTATGACCTAAGAACATCCTGCAGTGTGAACTTCTTGTATATGTTACATTCTTGAACCTTGACAAAGTGAAAGAGCTCCACGTTACTGATGACAGTGAAATAATATATCCCATCAAAACAAAGCACCACTTTAAACATGACTAAACGTGCTTAAGAAAAAACTCACAATTATTTTATTTTCATGTTATTCATGTGTGAAAAGGAGACAGCAGAAAGTTCACATACCCTCTAGGTTTCTAAATGTACTCGTATATACTTAGTGTTTGTTTGTTTTTTTATTTAACATGCATCAGATCTCTTCACAGCAGATACTTACCCAACTTCCACCAGATCCCAAATCCAAGTCTCAGGGAAGAAAGAGCGAACTGTCTCTACTGGTGCAGCTTCAGGAGGAAGATGCCCAGCAGATCCCAGACCAGTAACAAAAAAATAACTAACCTGTGGAGCCACATCTAAAAAAAAAGGGAAAATAATTACCCGTTTTCTTCTTGGTAAAAACAAAGAAAATTTGTATCAAAAACACAACGCAAAAAAGCAAATGATTCACCGTAGTAGACATGATGAGAGCCATCATGGTAGACTTTTCCTTTGAACTGGAGGCATGAAGGCAATCGAATAAGCAAGTTTGTCGCCATCTTCAGTCCGACTTTCTAGATATTTCAGCAACACACAAAGATCAGCAAAAACTGGTGCAACAACAAAAACTATTGCATTTACATTATGTTTGACTGACTCACAGGTATACATGTATTTTACCTGGAAAACTGCATAGGCGTCATTTTGCTCTTGACTGGGGTACGGCAAAACATATCTTTTTGGTCTCACATTAAGGCATTCTGTAGCATCTTCAACCTCATATGGGATACCTGAGGATTTCTTGAGTGGGAACAAGTCAAATATCTGAAAAGAAAAGTACAGTTCAGCAAAACATCCAAACATTTTTAGTCCTATGAAGTTTTGACTGTTCTATCATGATCAATGTCACATTTGGTCCACATGTTTGTTAAACTCTTAAATGAAGTACTGGTGTAAATACTAGAACCGATTAGGTTCAACTGAAATGCTAGATTACCTAAGAAGGGTTCTTAAAAATAAATAAATAAAAATGATCAAGTTAGCAGTAAGCCTCCACAGATATGAGGTGTTGTAGTTGAGGGATCTTACAGAAGTTCTACAATTTCTCTATAAACTGTTCGTTCTTAGTGACTTAATATGGCTACAGTAAGTGTTTTCCATTTGTAACAGTCTCTGTAGCTCCTTTACCTAATTTAAGTCTCACTTTTTCCAAGTTTTGCTGTATGTTTAACATCAACAAACACTAATGTATTTGAGCAGTTTTGATGTAAAGTTAAAGTCTTCTCAATAAAGTAGACACTGACTAGCAGGTGATACATTTACCTGACTGTCATCACAGACACATGCATTTGTAACCTTGTATTATTTCTATACAAGTTTGCTTTAAGACAAACTCAGCATTTGACTGTTTAAAACAGTTGAATGTACGACTGCCCAAAGAATACTTATCAGGACACAAGTACCAGAGCGAAGGCGTAAGCTGTTGGTAACTTGTGACACTACGGGCTCTGGAAATAAGGGATGTGTCCATGTCACTGGTGTTAATATCAGCAGTTACCTTATCTGCATCCAGAGTCTTCCCAGGCTCCTTGATGAGAACGCTCTTGTCGATGGCGCTCACACCACACAGAGAATGTGGCAGGGCCGTCACCTGCATGTTGGTCTCTTCACCTGGGACGGCTGAAGACGGTGAAAACTCCACTGACACCTGACACACACAAAACACCCGTAGATGTTTAGTGACTGTGATAACTCCCCACTCACTGCTGGCTAAATGTGCTGCTTCACTGTGGTGAGTGACAAATCATGAGTCCCAGTGGGATGGCTGTACACTACATTGGACACTGTATGAACACTGTGTCAGTGTTAGATAGGTAGGACTTGCATCATCATTGAAAAAGGTGCTTGTATAAATGGGAGTGAGCAGGTCATGAGGTCATATAAAGAAGCACTTTGAGTCCTCAGGTAGAGTAGAAACAGCTGTGCAACAACCAGTATATGCTAGAAATCCTCAGGTGATTTAGCCAACTGAATTTGACTTTGATTTGAACACCAGAGCATGACTGCAGACACCAAGCACACAGCACACCTCTAGAATTACACTCACCTTGTTGCTGAAGCATTTGTCAGTAGAGAAGTCAGCACTGTGGGCAATTACATCCTCACTTGGCAGGACGGCATAAGCCACAAGCTGGAACTCTGGAGCCATCTCAGGAGACACTCTGACTTTAAAGGACACCTGGCCCTCAGTAACTGAAACACAGGTCCAAACATACATCCACAGATCAACAAAACAGACCAACGTCAATGCTTGGCTGTGGCATTTGTGGAAATATGGGAATTTTACCCGATCTGTCTTGCACTTCAACCTGTTTTTGTCCTTGCATGATGACAGCTCCTCTGGACAACACCTGGAAGACAGACATCATTTAAAAACAAGAATGAACTAGCACTGATATCTGTGGAAATCACTACTAGAGATGGCACGATACCACTTTTTTATGTCCGATACCGATATCATAAATTTGGATATCTGCCGATACCGATATGAATCCGATGTAGTGTGTTTTTTAATCAATAAAACTGTTTTTTTAATATCTTGCTGCATTTTGTATAAGTTCATACTCAAGTTTAAATAAACAACAACACTAAAGCTTTTCTGTTATACCTGTATATAAAAAATACACTGCACCCAAAATATTTCATAGTTCAGCAACACTGATCAATCTAATAAACTTAAACCTACTCCATCCTCCCTATTCTGGTATTTTAAAGAGTACTTAGCAGAAATATTAAGCAACCTAACTAATAGGGTTCAAACTCCCAGCAAAAAAAAATAGGGAACCACCCCCCACCCTCCACCTCATGATGCTTAATCGATGTAATCAACTTTAATTTGATGCAGGGTGAAAAAAAATGCACAGAAACAAATTATTTTTCAAGAATAATTAAATAGATTCAACATCTTTCTTCTACAGAACTGCAGACTGCACAGATGGTATCTTCCCAAAGGAAAAAGTACTATAGCTTACTAGGGTATATAGACTTAATAGTTACTATATACAGTAATGGACTTCTATACATTTTACATCAGATTAAAACTTTGGGTGTAAGATTCAGATAATTAATTATTAAAAGCTAGACATTTTAAATGAGAATAAGAAAAAAAAGTATGTCTTTGTGCCCCCTTTTCCCTGTTAATGCCCTATCGGCCCCCCTGGCTAAACTTTGCTAGATCCGCCCCTGCACAGTTACCAGCCGTCAGCTACGCAGAAAAGGATCCTGTTGTAGAAAGTAACATTAAATAAATTCTAACAACAGCTTATCAAGCTTAAACGTGCTGCTGTTGTTCAGCCGCTGGTTTCCTCTTTCTGGTGCAAAGTGGGCCAAAAACAAAGAAGAGAGACGGACTCGCGACAGAAAAGCCGATCAGCTGATTATTGATCAGTTTCAGGATTGAAGTAGCCACAGGAAGGTGAGGGAGAGAGAGAGGCAGTTGCTCCATATATCGGTTGTTAAGCTTAACATGGGAACGCTTTACAAACATTCAGAGATGAACTTACACACTTGCTTTACTTCTCTCTGGGATAACTTCCTCGGAGATGAAATGCTGGTTTGGTAGCCAGGCACACTGCTCCGACATGCTACGGTTATGAGCCGAGTTACGCCGTGTCGCAAGTTTTGTGAGGTGTTTTTTTTTTTTATATTTAATGGATCGGATTACATTTTTAATTTCTCACCGATATCCGATCCAGTAATTTAGGTCAGTATCGGACCGATACCGATACATAATATCCGATCGGTCCATCTCTAATCACTACCAGTGAAAAGCTTTGACACCTTTTAATTCAATGTGTTTTTTAATTTGTTTTTTAATTTGTTTTTTTATGGCTTTGCTTTGGCTATTTCATGTAACTGATAAAAACTAGTTTTCACAGCTGTCGACACTTGCTTCTCTAATTTAAAGAGCTATCCAAAAACACTCAGAGATTTCATACAGTGTGAGAATGATGACAAGCAAGCAGACCGAGGGTATCAGTTAACTTATCCAAGGGGCATGACTTTCAGAAACTTTGGTCTTATTTTTATTTGGGGTGAGAGAATTCTGTGTTAACCAGTCTTTAACATCATGCAGACAGTTAAGCAAAGGCTGCAGTGGGACAGAGACATCCTGATTCAAGGGGAAGCAAATTTGGATGCCATCAGCATAACAATGAAAGGGAATGTTGTATTTCCTAAATATAGGAATAAAAATAAAAAAGGCAGCGTGTATGAGGAGAACAGAGCTGGACCCCAAACAGAGCCCTGTGGCACACCACAACACACAGGGGCAGAGGAAGAGTCCCAATAGCAACAGAACATGAGCTCTCTGACAGATATGATTTAAACCATGATAAAACTGAGCCTTTAAGACCAACAACGTGTTTGAGTCTCCATAAGAGAATGTTGTGATCAACTGTGTCAAAGGCAGCAGTCAGATCTAAAAGGACTAAAACAACAGAACAACCTGAGTCTACAGTTAAAAGAAGATCATTAAAAACTCGTAAAAGTGCAGTCTCAGGACGAGATTTAAAACCAGACTGGAATGCTTCACAAATGCCACAAACATCTAAAAAGGTCTGATGTTGCTTGAAAACAACGTTTTCCAGATTTTTGGACATAAAATATGTTATGTTTACATACACTGCTAAGATGGTGAAGGGTTGCTTTACAGGGGGACTGAATATAAACATATACTCAGTTACCAGTAGGGGGCTCTGTAACTGATAGATATAGAAGGAGAGAGGAAGAAGAAAGTGTTGTGGTATGTACTGAATGGCTAACTACTGCTGAATACACGTTCCATTATAAACTAAGCTCCGTCTCCGTTCTTCTGTCAAATACACCACAAAAGAGAGTTTAGAAACTGGCCTGAAGTTAGAAAGAACATTAGGATCAAGATTTCTCTTCTTAATAATGCCTCTGATGTCTTTTATGTTGTGAGATTTGAACATTCATGTGCTGAGGTGTTCTTTCTGTTCTCAAACCGATCTCCCTTTAGGGGCTCAGTCTGGGTGGGTCTTTTTTCTCCTCGTCTTTCCTCGTGTATTGTGTATTTCCATTGTTCTACCTCTTCTGACCGGTCGTCCCCATGTGATGTTTGTGCAATGTAAGCATGAAGGAATACTGTTGAACGACTACTGCATATAAAACTGTTCAGTTAATACTAATTCATATCAGTTGATATAAGAACAAAAATAATGTAAATATGGTAAGAAAATGGTTAAGAGGTTATATTATAATATTAATGGTTATATTAATGGTTTTATGTTACTTAAGAGAACTGCAATCTATACATCACTGATTGGCTAGTAAGCTTTTTCTGGGATGGATTAGTAGTGTCTCTATTCTCCAGTAGGGGGCCTTCGCGTGTTCTCCTCACTGCAATAAACCACTGCGTGAGAGACGCAAGTCATAATCACTCTCGTGATTCTTTTCCCCCTGGTTTCAGGGGTGTAACATATGTCTGGCTGGAAGGGTAAGATAGCACTGAAGTGCTGGCAGCCTTTAACCCAATTTCCTTCTGGATCAATAAAGTTCATCAATCAATCAGTCAAAAGTGCAGGGGGAACACAGGAAAAGCATAATAACTATAATGAGGGCTAGAATACAAACAACTTTAACTGAGAGCAGAACCCAGATGACTAAAACTAAGAAGGCCTAAGAATTTAAATACTTAGCAGAGAGAGAAAACTGAGGATATCATGAACAAAGGACTAAACACTGAGGCTAATTACTAAGCTGACAGAAAATGATAAGGGACAAAACAAAGGCACCACACAGGAAGTCTGTGAAACCAGCTTCCAGTTTGGATTCAGGAGACAGACACTATTTCTACTTTTAAGATTAGTCTTCAAATATCCTTTTTGCTAAAGCATATAGTTTGGGCTGGATCAGTATTTATGCTGAAATAGATCGAGGCTACTGGATTCTCATGATGGACTGAGAGTGTCTTCTTCAGTCATGATTAGGGATGGGTACCGGTGTCCGGTGCCGTTCTGACATAAACGGTAGTAACCAGACCGAAAAGCAGCGCACATTTCGGTGCTTTATTTCGGTGCTTTTTTTTTTGTCCTGAGCCAATTCTAGCCAATCATTTTACGTTTCCGAGGATAGTAGGCGGGGCCAGGTACGTACGTTCTTTCAGAGCAGAGCTACAGATTAAAAATGCCCAAGGCGAAGCGATCAAAAGTCTGGCTGTACTTCACAGCAAAAAGGTGCAAACTCAGCAGCCTGCAACAAGTGCTTTAAGCTGATACTGTGATACTGTCAAAGGAGGTAACACCTCAAATCTGATGAAACACCTGGCGACGCATAGCGTTTTTTTTAAAGCTGAGAAATTTGCCGTGTTTGATAGCTTGCTGCGAGACCTCACACCGTGCACATCTACTGCGGGTGTGGTGCCTGTTAGCGGACCTGGAGTTAGCAACATCCCCCCAAAAGAGTAGAGTCCTGGCCCCTAGCCCTGTCAGCGTAGCAGAAATGATGACGGATGATGATGGCAGCAGCAGCCGTTCTCCTCTGCGTGAGTAGCTTCATGTTGTTCGTGTGTAATTAAGTTTGATTGAGTACGCTAACCACATTATTACATTAATGCATGTAAGGTGAACTAGCAAACACCGTCGTAGTTACATGCGGCTGTCTTCTTGTTTGATGGCAGATGCTCCCTTCACCCTGGCCAAAAAGGCTAAAATGACCAAAGAAAAAGTGGAAAACAGTTAAACATGAGAGGTTTTTGGACAAAGTTTGTGTTTTTTCCATTGTTTAAGCACTGCTTCCAGCCAAGAGTGATACCATATATGCCCTATAGCTGCAGAAAAGGCTAACATTGTTATCTTTTTACAAAAAAACAGCTAAACATGAGAGGTTTTTGGACCAATTTTGTGTTCTCCATTCTTTAAGCGCCGGTTTGAGCACCGTTTAAGCACCGGCACCGTTTCAAAAGTACCGGTTTGGCACCGGTATCGGATAAAACCTAAACGATACCCATCCCTAGTCATGATGGGTTTTACAACAGTAGTTTTTTAGCAAACACACAAAAGTCTGGTCATGTTCAACTTTGTAGTAAACCCAGAGATAACTCACCAGATAAATGACATCCACAGACCCTGGAGACTCTCCCACTATTGTGTAGTTTACTGATATGTCTTCTTCTGCGTCACAGGGCACTGCTTTATCGTTCGTCTGTACCTCTAGAGAGCTGATTGTTTTAATATAAGGAGAAGACGGCTGGGACATGGATAAGGTGTGAAATTCCCTGTCATAGTATGCAGTTCTATATCTTGGGTAGTCCACTGTTGGTGTCAGGCTTGCCTAGTTGGGGATAAGAAACAAAAATTTAAAAACTTGATCTAAAAGTAACATTGGACAACAAGGCCATCTTTATAAGCAAGGCAAAGGTGGAGGAAGATGAGTCATAAACTATTTCAGTATTGCCACTTATTACTGTGGGAGGTATTTGGACATTTGCAGCCTATCAGAAACCAATTGTGGCTTCAGGCTGCTGTGATGGCTGCATTAAATTACACATTGTTTCAGTGTGTCAGCTCACATGGAGTTGGATATCCTGGTCAAAGTTATCAGTGCTGAAAGAAAATGAGGCCACACCGTTGCTGTCAGTTGTCAGATTTTGTAGTGAGCGTGGTTGCCACATTTCTCCCGTGAACAGGTAGACCGGTGCGTCACAAACTGGTGTATTATTGTGGTACACTGCTCTGACCTGTTGAAACACACAATGCTCTATCAATGGAAAATACAAATAACATAAATGTGCTTTGTACGACAAACTGAGCTGAAAACAACATGTTAGGCTTACTTTTCCTTCCACATTAGATCCCCGTTCCCAAACCTTGGGCATGTTAATGAAAGACACTTTTCCAAGGACATAAGAAATCCTGATTCTCTTCTCTTGAGGGTGTGAAATACCTGAATGTAAAAACTTTCATGTTACAATCCTGTGAATGTCTTTTTGGTTAAATACACATTGATGTGTCATTTTAAAGGAATAACACAACTTACCTGTTCCCTCTTCTTCCACTTTGGCCCTGATATCCAGAACATCTTGAAGCACCTTTTGGTCCATTTTAGTAAAAATTGACATGTTGAAGGAAAACGTTGCACAGCCAGTCTTGTCTGCCTGGAAAGAACAAGAATGAAAGAAAATGACTGCTGTGTGCGATACAATTTTACTAGAAATAAACCAAAATTAGAATCAAATCTCACTCACAATTGAATCTATAAAATATATTAAAAGTTCAAACTATGAGATTTTACAGTGTCATGAAAAATATGAGCTCATTTTGAATTTGATGAAAGCAATATGGTTCAAAAATGTAGGGTGGGGGGACAAAAGTCTGGAGGGGTCAGTGTTACTAAACTAACACAGCTGAAGGAACATTTTGCAACTGATTATGTTACCTGGCAACAGGCCTCTGTTCATAGAGAGGCAGAGTTTCTCAGAAATACAGATGGGCGGAGGTTTACAAATCTGCAAAGGACTGTGTCTACAAATTGTAGAACAATGACAGAAAAATTTCATTCATGTAAAATGATCAAGACGGGGAATATCTCATCATCTGCAGCGCATAATGTCATCAAAACGAGCAAAGGATAAGACTGAAATCCACTATCAGATGGCTGCAGTCTCCAGGCCCTCGGGCAGCAATGCATGAAAAACTGTCATCATTCTGCCACTCAGATCACTGCATGGCCTCAGGAACACTTTCACAAATCAATATCTGCGCACAAAGTTCACCGTGCCACCCACAAACGCAGGTTAAAGCTCCATCGCGCAGAAGAAGTCAAATGTGAATGCGAACTGGAAACGCTGCATTCTTTTCTGGGCAAAAGCTCATTTAAAACAACAAAAACTGCTCTGTACTCAGATGATTCAAAATGTGAAATTCTTTTTGGAAAACACAGACGCCGTATCCTCCACAACATCCCAAACATGCTTTGGAACTGGGCCTGTAAAGCAGTATGATGGTATCACCTTACAAAACCACTGTATCATTTAAATTTCCCGGCAGTATCTCATTTACATCCTTAAATTCTCAGTACTATTATATATATATGTTATACAGTACTGTGAAAAAAATCTTCACCCACTACCTTTTTGTGTGTTTGTTTGTTGGCTTCCAACTAGCTAAACTTTCTTGGGATTTTTTAAAATGGGCTTGAGCAGTTTGTGTTGAGACTTTGGCAGCTTTTACAGTCATTTCCAGTTCAGTCCCCATACCTGATCATTTTTAGAGAACTTTTTTTTTTCATTCCTTTATTTGGATCAGGCACTTGATGTTGACCTATGAACCATTCAAGCACAACAAGGACACCTGCCTCAAGGGATTATTGTTTCTACACATAACAGACAACTTAGCAAAGAACCAGTTTGAACTTTATCCTATTGTCGAGCAGCCTGTTGCAAAAACACATCTTTTACTCCCATTTTCTTCTTTGAATCTAAAACAAACGCCAACAACACCAGGGCTTGAACTCATGAAAGCTTGCCTGAGAGAGTTCAGGCTGCATTTCCATTTGTGTTTGCATGTTTCAGTAAACCACTGTAGCTATTTCCCATGTACCTGCAACATATAAACAAACTAGGGGTGGCTCAGTATCTTTGCACTGTATTATGATGCCATAATGTGGCCTGGAAACTACTAAAATACTATGTTTATAACACAAACAGAGAAAACAACACTGTACTGTACCAGTAACAGTGTTGGGGAGTAACGGAATACATGTCATGTCATTCCGTCAAGTTAAAGCTTAAAAAGGTGGTTTTCAGAATACAGTTACTTTGTTGAAATAAATGGATTACACAGCAGTTTTTTCCTGTTTCATATGTTAGGTTATGCTCTCTCTATTTTTGGTAATTCCACACGGGTGGAAACCCAAACAAAACACTCATTAAGAGGCTCTAATACCTAGGTCTCAATCTCGCGGCCAATGTCACCCCTACTTACAGCTGTGAGTGAAGAAATATTTTTTAAAATTCTTATTCAAAAATCTATTTTATGTGAAGGCAATAGGCAGAGTGTTACAGGCATAGCCCTGAGGAATGTAGCCTCATGGACAGTGTAGTCTGTGGGGAGAATGGACTGCCATGTGTCTGTGAGAGTGAGGAAGGGAGAAAAAGGAGAGCCAAAAAGTACGAGTTGTTACCGACCAGAAACGGGAGATGGAAGCATGTAAATATAATAATAACGACTGCAGCCAAGAAGAGTGCCTGACGAGCCCAGCTGTAAGTAAGCTACTGTGGCTTCTCCACATTTTGTCAGATTACAACCACAAACATGAATCAATTTAATTGGAATTCCACGTGAAAGACCAACACAAAGTGGTGTACACGTGAGAAGTGGAACGAAAATCATACATGATTCCAAACATTTCTTACAAATAAATAACTGCAAAGTGGGGTGTGCGTAATTATTCAGCCCCCTGAGTCAATACTTTGTAGAACCACCTTTTGCTGCAATTACAGCTGCCAGTCTTTTAGGGTATGTCTCTACCAGCTTTGCACATCTACAGACTGAAATTCTTGCCCATTCTTCTTTGCAAAACAGCTCCAGCTCAGTCAGATTAGATGGACAGCGTTTGTGAACAGCAGTTTTCAGATCTTGCCACAGATTCTCGATTGGATTTAGATCTGGACTTTGACTGGGCCATTCTAACACATGGATATGTTTTGTTTTAAACCATTCCATTGTTGCCCTGGCTTTATGTTTAGGGTCGTTGTCCTGCTGGAAGGTGAACCTCCACCCCAGTCTCAAGTCTTTTGCAGACTCCAAGAGGTTTTCTTCCAAGATTGCCCTGTATTTGGCTCCATCCATCTTCCCATCAACTCTGACCAGCTTCCCTGTCCCTGCTGAAGAGAAGCACCCCCAGAGCATTTGGCCAAAAAGTTCCATTTTGGTCTCATCTGACCAGAGCACCTTCTTCCACATGTTTGCTGTGTCCCCCACATGGCTTGTGGCAAAATGCAAACGGGACTTCTTATGGTTTTCTGTTAACAATGGCTTTCTTCTTGCCACTCCTCCATAAAGGCCAACTTTGTGCAGTGCACGACTAATAGTTGTCCTATGGACAGATTCCCCCACCTGAGCTGTAGATCTCTGCAGCTCGTCCAGAGTCACCATGGGCCTCTTGGCTGCATTTCTGATCAGCGCTCTCCTTGTTCGGCCTGTGAGTTTAGGTGGACGGCCTTGTCTTGGTAGGTTTACAGTTGTGCCACACTCCTTTCATTTCTGAATGATGGCTTGAAAGGAGGGATATTATACCCCTTATGTCAAATATTCATGAGATTTTTGAGTGTTAGGTTCTAATGAATTATTCATGAGCTCAGGAAGTAATAACGGAAGTAATTAAAATATGATATTCATAAAATTATGATATTCATAAAATTATGATTTTCATAAAATTATGATATTCATCCAAAAAATGCTAGTTCATAGGTCATTGCTTTTCTTCCCCCTAAAAAACAACTAATTGATTATTTTAGAAAAGTTTTTATATCAAATAGCATTATTTTATTTTTAATCCGTTAAAAACTTTTTCCTGTTTTTTCCTAAAGAAACGCCATCTGGTGGTGGGTCAGCGCATGACAGCGCATGAGTGCGCAGGGCGCGCACCCCCTGCGCCTGTGTGTCTGTGCGCAATTGTGCGCGTGCCTGTGTCTGGGGCTCCGTGTTTGTGTATTTAAAATGTGTTAAATCATAGTATAAGTGCTTAGTTGTGCTTTTGTAACGTTCAGTATGGCCAGACATACAGGGTGCATGCCTTGTGGGAAAACTTTATTTCAATTTATATGCATTTGTTTAATCCGAACAAAGAAATTTAAAATCAACCTCAGAGTCACAAAAAAACACTCGCGATCTCCGCGGCTCCCACCCAATCCTTAGGCAAATAAGCAGGGAGAAACTCCTCAAAAACCCTCCGCGTTTTTCTCCAAAACCCTTAGAATAACTTCTAGGGAACCCCCGTATACCCAAACCCTTATGCTCGATAACAGGGGAAATCCTGAAACCAAATCCTTAGTCTTTTTTTTTTTCCTCAAATTCAGCGCCTTAACCCTAGGCACATAACCGGCCAATCCTCCTGAAAAACCAAACAAAACAAAAAAACCTCCACGGTTTCTCTCCAAAATACGCAAAACAAAAAACCCCTAGAAATAACCTATAGGCAACCTCCTATCCCCAAAACCTTATATTCGATAACAGGGGAAAATCCTGAAACCAAATCCTTAGGCATTTTTTCTCAAATTCCGCTCAGAGTCTAAGTTCTCCTTTCGCTATCACTCCATCCCGCAACCGCTGCCAGAGCAGCATCTTTTTCCTTCTTGTTCACTCCACCATCTACTGCTTAATGATTCTGGGTCTTCGTTTGAAATTTGCGCCGGAGATCCACTCCGCCTCCCAGGTAAACCTTACTGCCCCGCTGCCAATCACATAACAAAGGGGCGGCTCCATTCGCACCCCGGTTAGCCAATCACGCTCAGCTTGGATTTTCATGATCCCCCCGCTCAGGTTAAGACTCGCGTCTTGTCTCACATGCCATCTGACTTCGGACGCGTGGACAACTACCGCCACTCAGACCGAATCCACAATAATACCCCCGTCTCCAGACCACATGGACAATTGGCGGCACTTTTACCTGTGTGCATATCAATCGGTAAGTGTTACTCTTGCTTTCTAACTACATTTTGCACTTTCCTTTTTTTAACCATTTTCTCTCAAAAAGCTTTTCAAAGCCATCCTGAAATAGGTAGTCTAACACCTGTAATACACTTTAAAATATATATATATATAAGCTCCAGTTTATCACTCAGAGCTAAAAAGTGCTTGAGTACACTAACAGCGATCATGTCCTCCTCAGGTACCTCTTTTTTTTCTTACTCTTGTTCATATAATGCTTATATTTTACTGTATTTCCTGTTTTTTAAATACTCCTTGTTATTTCTTTTTAGACTCTGAAATAAGCCTGTTTGATTCTTCGCTTTTGGATAATCTCGATCAAATCGGTAGGTCTGCTTCATTCTTCTTGTCCCTCTTAACAGTTAATTGTACAAGAAAAACAAAACAGTAACCCTTTTTTTAACTTATCAAACTTTTTCAGACATATCGGATTTGGATAACTATGTTTTTTCGAGTTCACCTAGTTCTTCGCCCAGTTCTTCACCACCACCGGTTTTAGAGTGAGTTACAGGCAAGAACATCCGTCTCTCGACCCGCGAGAGGCAGGCCCTGCTTTCTGCGAGGGGTCGCTCAGCTTCATCCACTCCAGCCGGCGTTTCAGCTCCTCCGCGTCCCTCGGGAAAAAACCTCCATCTAACCGCCCGGGATAGGCAACAACTGTTCGCGGCAGACGCTCCCAGTGCCGGTCTCGGCGTTTCAGCTCCTCCGCGTCCCTCGGGAAAAAACCTCCATCTAACCGCCCGGGATAGGCAACAACTGTTCGCGGCAGACGCTCCCAGTGCCGGTCTCGGAGCTTCTCTTCCTGCACCGGGGCCAAGACATCCACAGCCCCTGCCTCGGAGATCCAATCTAGGTCAGTCACTCTCGCTTTTTCTTTTTCTCTCATTTTATAAAAACTATCTCCTTTTCTATTAAACACCAGTAACTGATTTGTATCTTACCTTAAATTCATAGGGCATCTCAGAAGGAGGTGTAGGAGGACCGTTAGGCCAAAGAGCACAAGGCAAAGACGCAGACAACGAAACCAGCTTGCTTCCATCGCTCTTCGAACTGTATCTCTGTTCGCTGAATTAGTGCAACTCATCTTATAATAAGGTTTTATTTTATTTTATTGTTTTTTATTTTTTATTTTTTATTTTTTTTTAAATATATTCTTTGTTAAACAATAAAAAAACAATGGACAACCAGGTACAAGATATTCCAGACCCCTTTCTTGCTTTAGAAATAGAGTTAGCCCGGTTAAATGAAAACGCCCATCATTCACAGAATCATGAACAGCCTGAGGTGATCAATAATAATAACGATCCTCTAGAACTGATTGATTTAGCTCTTGCACAACTAGCCCATAGTGAAAGTGCCCCCCAGAATAACACTGAAAATTTAGGAGTGGAGCATGTTGAGGCTCATTCTCAGCAAAACATTGCCTCTTCTGACCCTTTCGCAGCTCTAAATAGCGCTTTAGAAGCCTTAGCACGAATACAGCACGAGGTTCAAATACCTCCAGAATTATTGAGTCAAATAAACAGGTTAAATGAAAATAATTTTAATGATAGCCAGCATTCGCACAGCTCTAACCCAGGCGGTGAGTCTGTTAACCACAGTCCACCCCCACCGGTGTTAAGCGGTTTCAACAATAGTCCGCATTTGCTCAATTCTCCCCCAGTAAACAATGCTCGCGATCACTCCTTTCAACAAGGGGGTAATCCAGAGTAGGGGTGTTCCAGCAATTCATCACAGCCGCATATAATTGTTAGAAATAAATTTAATAACGTTGAAATTAGAGAAATTTTGAATTTTCCTCCTCCAAACGATATACCTGATTACGCCCGATATTATGAAGGTATAATGGCCGGTGCCCGAGAAATAACAAGCAGGATTTTCTCCCATGCACGTCCAGGTGATCTTATACAATTAGAATTGATAGGCCAACAGCTACAAAATAATGTTTCAGTCATTTTAAGGGACAATTGTGATTTAAGTGAATTTGAAAATCTATTCATGAGAACCGTTCAGTCAAATTGGTCCGTTATGTGTGAAGGCTCACTTGAGCTTGTAGCTCAGATCGTTAGACCCCCAGCCGGTAGTGGAAAAAGACATCTTAGTCACATACTCAACAATGAAATTGTCAGAAAGAAGAGGCGCTTTTTATATATTGTTCATAACCCCGCAAATAAGTTATGTTTTGCTATAAGCCTCGCCCTCCTTCTGCACCCCGATTTTAACGATCAACAAGCAGAGGTTTTCGGTAGAGAAATTCAGCAAAAAGCTGGTCTAAATGATCAAACTCCGGTGGGTTTTAATAAAATAATTACATTTGAAATGTTACTCGGATGTAAAATTATAGTATTTTACCGTAACGAAAACGATCGCAGCCTTTGTAAATTTCAAACTAGTACGCCAAATACAGAAAAAACCCTTTGTTTATTTTTATTTGACAATCATTACTATGCTGTCAAAAATCTAAAAGGATTTATGGGTACAGTTTATATATGTAATCATTGTTACACGGGGTATAACCACGTGTTATCGCACTTCTGTCATGCTCGCTGTTCAGTCTGTATGCAGCCTCAGTGCAGCGAACTTTCCCTCTCTCCTATTCTGTGTAGCGATTGTAATCGCACCTGTCGTTCTTCCTATTGTTTCGAGAGCCATAAAAAACTCCTGCAGAGGCGTGAAAGACTCGCCAGCAACTGCGAGCTCTATAAAAAATGTGCCAAGTGTTCGAGACTTTATTATATTCCTGTAAAAGGTAAACCCCACAAATGTGCTAAGAGTAAATGCCCAATCTGTCGCCAGGAAATCTCTACTGATCAGCAAACGCATCAGTGCTACATGCAGGTTTTAGAACGCGAGACAAAACACAACAACAAGTTGATTTTTTATGATTTTGAAACGTTTGTAAATGAAACCGGTGAGCACACTCCTTTTCTGGTTTGTACGAAAACTTTAGACGGCAAATCCTGGAACTGTGTTGGTGAGGACTGTGCGGAAAAGTTTCTCGCTCATTTCAGACGTCCACTCTTTAAGGGGGTGTATTTTTATCGCCCATAATGCAAAAGGTTTTGACGGGTACCTTATTTTATCCCGAATGGCTAAACAAGGGTTAAAACCACATTTAATTATGCAAGGGTCGAAAGTGATCAGTTTTACAGACCCAGACTTTAATCAACGATACATGGATTCCAGCTGCTTTCTCCCTATGCCCCTGTCAGGTATCCCAAAAGCAATGGGATTTTCAGACAGCGTAAAGGGTTTCTTTCCTCACTCTTTCAGTTCCAGAGAAACTCTAAAATATGTAGGCCCCTACCCTCCACCCTCAGCTTACAGCATAGAGAGAATGACAACAAAAGGCAGGGATGATTTTTACAAATGGTATGATTCAGTCAGCTCTGGTACCTTCAATTTCATGAAAGAGGCCCTGTCATACTGCGAAAACGATGTTGAAATTCTAGCTGAGGGCTGCAAATTGTTTAGAAACGGGTTTATTGAAGAAACAGGAGTAGATCCTTTCAGCCGCAACACGCTTGCAAGTGCCTGCCTGAAAACCTATTTAACAAACTTCATGCCAGCCAATTCTTTAGCAATACCATGTCCCTTAAATTACCGTAATCAGGTCAAATCATTTTCCTCTGCCTCAATTCAATGGCTAGAATATCTCTCGTACACGCAAGGTGTTTTTATCAGACATGCTCTAAATCAAGGAGAAAAAAAGCTGGGTAGTTATTATTTAGATGGATATGCCCTAATTAATAATAAACCATATGTCTGGGAATTTTTGGGTTGTTACTTTCATGGGTGTGTTAAGTGTTTTTCAAATCAGGCCGACATTAATCCCTTGTTAGACCTAACTTTTGCAGAGCTAAACAGCCGCACTGAAGAAAGACTCGCTAAATTGAGAACTGAGCATAACGTGTGTCTTGTTACAATCTGGGAGCATGAGTGGACCGAGTTGAAACGTACTGATGAGAGTGTAATCAACTTCCTCAAACATTACGAACCGCCAGAACCTTTGAACCCCCGCCATGCCCTCTTTGGAGGGCGTACAAGCCCTGCACAGCTGCGCTGCAGTGCAGGCCCTGGGGAGAGAATCGGTTATGTGGATGTTACCTCGCTATATCCGTTTGTAAATAGCACCTGTAGTTACCCCTTAGGACATCCTCAAATAATCTTTCGAAATTTTCAACACCCTAAAAACTACTTTGGGTTTATCAAAGCGGTTGTATACCCACCCAGAGCACTATATTTTCCAGTTTTACCCTATAAAACTAAGTCAGGAAAGCTTCTCTTTACCCTCTGCCGCACCTGTGCCGAAATGAACAACCAACAGGGGGCGTGTAACCATAGCAACGAGGAGAGAGCACTCAAAGGGGTTTGGACCACTGTAGAATTTAACCTTGCCTTAGAAAAGGGGTATCAAATAAGCAGAATCACCGAGGTGTGGCACTTTGGGAAACAGAGTAACACAATATTCACAGACTATGTACATCATTTCCTGCGCAAAAAACAAGAAGCTTCAGGCTATCCATCAGATGTTGTAACTGAGGAGGATAAACAGCTTTACATTAAAGACTACCAGGCTAAGCAAGGCATCACTTTAGACCCTGAAAACATAAAACTAAACCCAGCTAAAAGACAAATGGCCAAACTGTGTTTAAACTCTTTTTGGGGAAAATTTGGCCAGAGAAATAATCTCACACAGAGCAAACTGGTGAGTGACCCCGAGGAATTCTTTAATCTGATGTTTTCTCCAAAATACAAAGTGACCTATTTCTCTTTTGTCAGTGACGATGTAGCGCTTATTCAGTGGTGTTATGGCGATCTCTGTACCCCACTGCCAAACTCCACAGATAACATCTTTGTTATGCCTTTTGGTCAAAAGTCAGTAGTTAGTGCATAATCTGATTAAGTTACGTAAGCAAGGTGATAAATAAGTTCGAAAGTTAAGAAATATTATGTGATTCATGCTAAAAACAGTTAAAATGTGTGGGTTCGAAATTTGCTCAGAGTGAGACGTCTTAGTCGCAAGCTATCTTTGTATTGTACGTGCGGAAATGGGAGCGAGGGAGCGTTCTGATCATTAACCTATCTTTGACGTATTTTCTCCGTTAATGTTGTGAAAAGTGCTTCGGCAGTATTAAAACTGTGAATAAGCTCATGTACACGCTAAAAGTGCTCTACACGCTTGTACCTTGGGAAACGTTCGTCTTTGTAAGTATTAATGTGTTCAGAAATGACTTTTATATGTGTTTACATGGAGTGAACTGTGATGCTAATGTAACGCACGTGTTAAGCTAGGCTAATCTTTATGTTTCTCATTAAGATGTGTATTAGCTAGCAATTTATTTTCACCTTTTGTATGTTTCAGTTACAAATAAGAAATAGCAAGGAGAAGCCTTGAGAGAGGATAAGGCTTTAAAGGATCTTCATTAAAAGCAAGAAAAGTAAGCCTTGTGTGGAAGATCTCGTCTATTTTGTTCGCTGGCTGTCTAGCTTCACATGGTCACGTGTCGTGAGGGCAGCACAATCTTCATTGCGGCCTTCACTACTTCATATGGGCATATGAAACTCTACAGTTATTTGGATCAGTTGCAGGAGAGAGCAATTTACTACGATACTGACAGTGTTGTTTATCTCACCAAACAAAATCAATCTGAACTAGAATTAGGTAGATATTTGGGTGACCTCACTAATGAACTAGAGCAGGATGATTTCATTACAGAGTTTGTTGCAGCTGGACCCAAAAGCTATGGCTATATGACCAAAAAAGGTAAAGTTGTCTTGAAAGCAAAAGGGATCACACAAACACACGATGTCTGCGAAAGGGTCAACTTTGAATCTGTGAAAAACCTGGTTGACAATTACATTGATAACAGTGAAGGCGGGTCTACACTTGAGGCACCACAGCACACTATCCTTCGTAATAAAGCTGGGTTTGCACTGAAAAATTCATCATTCCCCAAAAAATTCCGGGTTGTTTATGACAAGCGTAGATTGCTGCCAGGAGGTCTGACTTTACCCTTTGGTTATTGATTAATCTTTGTTTTTCTTTTTTCTTTTTTGTTTGTTTTGTATGTTTTTTAAAAATGTTTCAACCTGCTTTAATCGAGTTTGATCCCAGACTTCATGTGCCATTTTCCTGTATGGTTGTTGGGCCAAGTGGCTCGGGAAAGACATTTTTTGTGAAATCTGTATTGGAAAACTGTGTACATGTTTTGAACAAGCTTATTGACAATGTTGTGTGGGTTTATACATCCTTTCAGCCTCTGTATTCTGAGCTTCAAGAGAAAAATAAAAGCATTAAATTCATTGAAGGTCTGCCTGTTCTGCGTCCTGTTCTGCGAGGAAGTTTTGAGCTGTTTGCGCCTTAATCTTTGTACCAGTTTCATCCTGCACGCTTTTAATCAATTTTTGCACTCCGCAAAAACTACCGGGGCGAGATGGGTCGTAATATGCGCGTTTCAATAGAATCTGCTCTGCCATGTGTGTTCTTTGAAGTTATGTTTAACTATGGTTTTATTTCATGATCGAGCAGTTACTTATCTCATGTAACAAGTTCATGAAAATATTTTATTTGTTGTCATTAAAAACATTTACACTTTGATTCTAGTAAAAACAAAAATAACGAGTTTGATTCTTGCAATGATTTTTCAAGAAAGTTTTATTTCATGTAAAGGTTTTCCAAAAACAATTTATTTGATGTCATGAAAAACAATACATTTGAATGAGTAAAAACAAAAATAACGAGTTTGATTCTTGCAATGCTTTTCCAAAAAGGTTTTATTTGATGCAACGTTTTTCCAAAAACAATTTATTTGATGTAATGAAAAAAAAACAAACAAAAAAAATTACATCTGAAACGAGTAAAAACAAACAAAGAAATACTTAACAGTAAGAAAAAATAATAGGAAAGAGAAGAAAAACAAATACTAGGACAGCCACAGTGAGTAATTGTCATCTAACACTTGATCAATTATAGTACGGGTAACTTCAGTGACACTGGCATCGATTTCTTGCAGAGTGCCCTCTATATCGCGGGCGTCTGAGTTCAAAGAGATACGCCTGGGCCACACCTCTGACTTGCTCGGGTGGTGGTGAAAAGCCTTCTAACCGTAAAATTTGTAATAATGTGTTGGTGAAATGTCCATTCCATAATCTTTTGCAGAGTTCATCATAGTACTTGAAAAAGTAATATTTTTCCAGCGGGAAAAGACAAGAATGGCGTCTCTGTGAGGGGTGGGAGACTGCGCATCCTTGACACACGTCTTGTCGGTGTTTCTGGAGTAGCGACATGACAAGGTACTTGAGAGTTAGTTTTATAAGTTCAAAAACGGCTGTGGGGAGTAGAGTAGCGGCCTCATCAATGTCCAGGGATGAAGATTGTCCACTGCTCACCCCGGGGTGGGGATCATTGTCTTCAGGCTCTCTGAAAAGAGCCCGGCACACAGGGTCACCCAAAGCCCAGAGCGAGACACCGGAGACTGGGTTGTTTACCGGGGTCTGTTCGGGTGATTGCCATCCGAGAGCAGGGTGGCGGGGCGAGTTCCAACCTTGAGGTGATGAAGGCAGGAGCGGCGAATCTGCAAGCATAGCGGCCGGAGATGATGAGGCCTGATGGGGACTCGGTGGTGGAGTAGCAAGATCCATCACTGGGTTCCCGGCTGGAGTAGAAGCAGCTGCTGGCCGAAAGGATGCTGGGGTTAGAGCAGAGGGAGTTCCAGAGCTGTGGTGACTCATGGCTGTTTACAGACGATGTGGAGGAGACGGTCGTTGCGGTTTTTAAAAGCACTGGGGAGGAGGAGGCGGGGTAAGGGGGACCGGATGAGGGGGGCAGGGTTATTTTGAATGCGGGGGGTTATTTCCAACCAGGACCAACTCAGTTGTGCTTGTACTTAGCTTAAAAAGCTCTAAAATTCTGCCGTTCTTTTCACCCACCATTTTCAACCAGTCCTGAGTGGGAATCCGAAGCAATGTGTTGAAAACACCGGAGTGGGTGTTCGTAAGGTCCAGCACAAAGTCATCCTTGCCGGCATTATCTGCTGTCTGACGACTCGCCTTACAGACCCACCTGCAAAACGGCGTGCTCTTAGTCTCCCACTGCGCATATGTCACGGTTTTTCTCACCGCGTTTAAAGGCCGGTGTTGTTGGGTGAATGGTGGAAACGCATGGGCCCCTTTGAAAACACGAGGCGTCTGCGTTTCTTGGTCCCTTGTTCGCGGTTGCTGGGGGCTCGTTTCCCGCAGGCTCTTCTGGATTTCAGGGGTCGCGATGAGGGTCAAAACAGCCCAGTCAGAGGAGCTAAAAGCAATCCGTGGTGTCAGCGGGCCAAAACTTTCACCTGCTTTTAGCTGGTAGAAATAGATTTGGCTCTCCGGGAGGCTGAAAGCATAGCCCCAAAATCCCCCGGTGTTGAGAGGGAATCTCTCCTCCAAAGGGATAGCAGATGCAGGGGCCCGTTCTTCGTACCTCGCTAAGTAAGTTAGCCGGATTTGAATGTTGACGATTTCGCGTGATCTTGGATCGTTCGGTTCTCCGAAGCTCATCTGGGACTTGCTGTCATAGCAACAGATCCGTAAGCGTAAACCTGCTCGGGAGCAGGTTTACTTTATGTAAACAGGATTAGATCGCGGCCACTCAGGTATGTCCGCTGCAGTTATATGAAAGCAAGAGCGATATTTCGCCACTGTTTTACCATAAATAAATATTATCAATGTAACTAAAGATAATGCAGCATTTGATTCTTTTATTGATTTCATACAGATACATACAGGTCATTTCCTAAAAAAAGGGAAATGTACTATTAATCATTCTATTACATGTAGTAGATCATGTCAGATGTAATTCATATTTTAGAGTAGTAATAGTAAATTACTACGTGCAATCAAGATGAGAGACCACGACTATAAAAGCGAAGGTGGATTTGGGAAGTCTGTCGCAGCCATGTCCTGTCCGTTTGTACGCGAGCAAGGAAGGTGCAAGATTGATAAGGAGAGTTTACAGAATTTAGCGTATATTGCGGGATAGACGGGATCCTTTAGCTCAGCGCGACGGTGTGCTCATAGAGAGATATCGATTCTCCCGTGAGGGTATTATTTACTTAACACTCTCTCTCTCTCTCTCTCTCTCTCTCTCTCTCTCTCTATATATATATATATATATATATATATATATATATATATATATATATATATATATTTATATATGTGTATATATATATATATATATATATATATATATATATATATATATATATATATATATGTGTATATATGTATATATATATATGTGTATATATGTATATATATATATATATATATGTGTATATATGTATATATATATATATATATGTGTATATATGTATATATATATATATATGTATATATGTATATATATATATATATATATATATATGTATATATATATATATATATGTATATATATATATATATATATATATATATATGTATATATGTATATATATATATATGTATATATGTATATTATATATATATATATATGTATATATATATATATATATATATATATAATGTACTTACTGTACTGTATATACTTACTCCCGACTTACTGTGCATGCTTCAGTCACCCCTTGCATGGGAACAGGTAAAAGTGATGGAGTGTTATGTCAAACTACACACAAAAAAACCCACAATGTCAATAAATGTCACAGTACAAAAAGGGGTGTGACGAGGGGGTGCAGGACCACCACCTGTCTTTATTTGCTCTGCCCTTTTCTTGGTTGCTGTTATAAACAAACAAACAGATTATTCCAGGGTCTCTTGTCATAGACTAAAAGCAATATAAGTGATAAATATTACCATTCTGTGGAATATTCTTATATTTCACTTTTACTTTTTCCCATGTTCTAGTGGGTCCTGTTGTGGCTCTAATGTGAAAGAGGATATGATGTAATATAATATAATGTGGTATAATATAATATCACATGATATAATGTAATATCATGGATCACTTACGAGTTTAATTTGTCAGCAACTTTCTGCCAGCCCTCTCTCCTTGCTTTTGCAGCCTTTGCAGTGTTCCCCTGCGTTTTAATTAAACTCTGAAACTCCTGATATCCCTCAATCAAGAGTTCTTGGTCTGCTGCCGTGAAATACTGTGCGCGCTCCTTCGACATCTTCGCCGACCAATCACAGGGTTGCCGATCAATGTTTCTACTATCGATGCGTAGCCCCTTTTAAGCCACCCAGTGATCTCAGATTACTTCATCCAGCTATACTAATCGTCAACAACAGGTGTGTTCGGAGAACCGGATTAGCGAGCTCAAAGTTAGCGCGATGATTTGATCTTGGATGTGTCATTTGATCTTGGATGTAGTAAGCGAGGTACGAAGAACGGGCCCCAGGTTGGACCCGGCAAAGATGCATTCGTCTGAGTTGCGCTGGCGTGGCAGAGGCTCTGTAGCTGGTTACGGGGGTCTGAGAGACCACAGTGAGGTTGGTAGGTCTGGAGCCATGTTGTTTGTGAAAAAAGGAGAAAACTTGTTTTTCTGAGAGGGAAAAACTGTTAAATTCAACTTGAAATGTGAGATTATTTATCCTGATGCAGGTGAGAGAATAGACCTATCGCTGACAAGATAAATCGGGCCTGTATCCAATTGGGTGAGCAGGGTGCGAATGGACCCGCCCCTTTGTTACGTGATTGTCAGCGGGGCAGTAAGGTTTACCTAGGACGATTGATATGCACACAGGTAAAAGTGCCGCCAATTGTCCATGTGGTCTGGAGACGGGGGTATTATTGTGGATTCTGTCTGAGTGGCGGTAGTTGTTGAAGTGGTCTGGAGATGGGGGTATTATTGTGGATTCGGTCTGAGTGGCGGTAGTTGTTGAAGTGGTCTGGAGACGGGGGTATTATTGTGGATTCGGTCTGAGTGGCGGTAGTTGTCCACGCGTCCGAAGTCAGATGGCATGTGAGACAAGACGCGAGTCTTAACCTGAGTGGGGGGATCATGAAAATCCAAGCTGAGCGCGATTGGCTAACCGGGGTGCGAATGGAGCCGCCCCTTTGTTATGTGATTGGCAGCGGGGCAGTAAGGTTTACCTGGGAGGCGGAGTGGATCTCCGGCGCAAATTTCAAACGAAGACCCAGAATCATTAAGCAGTAGATGGTGGAGCGAACAAGAAGGAAAAAGATGCTGCTCTGGCAGCGGTTGCGGGATGGAGTGATAGCGAAAGGAGAACTTAGACTCTGAGCGGAATTTGAGAAAAAATGCCTAAGGATTTGGTTTCAGGATTTTCCCCTGTTATCGAATATAAGGTTTTGGGGATAGGAGGTTGCCTATAGGTTATTTCTAGGGGTTTTTTGTTTTGCGTATTTTGGAGAGAAACCGCGGAGGTTTTTTTGTTTTGTTTTGTTTTTCAGGAGGATTGGCCGGTTATGTGCCTAGGGTTAAGGCGCTGAATTTGAGGAAAAAAAAAAAGACTAAGGATTTGGTTTCAGGATTTCCCCTGTTATCGAGCATAAGGGTTTGGGTATACGGGGGTTCCCTAGAAGTTATTCTAAGGGTTTTGGAGAAAAACGCGGAGGGTTTTTGAGGAGTTTCTCCCTGCTTATTTGCCTAAGGATCAGGTGGGAGCCGCGGAGATCGCGAGTGTTTTTTTGTGACTCTGAGTTTGATTTTAAATTTCTTTGTTCGGATTAAACAAATGCATATAAATTGAAATAAAGTTTTCCCACAAGGCATGCACCCTGTATGTCTGGCCATACTGAACGTTACAAAAGCACAACTAAGCACTTATACTATGCTTTAACACATTTTAAATACACAAACACGGAGCCCCAGACACAGGCACGCGCACAATTGCGCACAGACACACAGGCGCAGGAGGTGCGCGCCCTGCGCACTCATGCGCTGTCATGCGCTGACCCACCACCAGATGGCGTTTCTTTAGGAAAAAAAGGAAAAGTTTTTAACGGATTAAAAATAAAAGAATGCTATTTGATATAAAAACTTTTCTAAAATAATCAATTAGTTGTTTTTTAGGGGGAAGAAAAGCAATGACCTATGAACTAGCATTTTTTGGATGAATATCATAATTTTATGAAAATCATAATTTTATGAAAATCATAATTTTATGACTATCATAATTTTATGAATATCATATTTTTATTACTTCCTGAGCTCATGAATAATTCATTAGAACCTAACACTCAAAAAGCTCATGAATATTTGACATAAGGGGTATAATATCCCTCCTCTTGAACAGTGCTCCGTGGGATGTTCAAGGCTTGGGAAATCTTTTTGTAGCCTAAGCCTGTTTTAAATTTCTCAATAACTTTATCCCTGACCTGTCTGGTGTGTTCTTTGGACTTCATGGTGTTGTTGCTCCCAATATTCTCTTACACAACCTCTGAGGCCGTCACAGAGCAGCTGTACTTGTACTGACATTAGATTACACACAGGTGCACTCTATTTAGTCATTAGCACTCATCAGGCAATGTCTATGGGCAACTGACTGCACTCAGACCAAAGGGGGCTGAATAATCACGCACACCCCACTTTTCAGTTATTTATTTGTAAAAAATGTTTGGAATCATGTATGATTTTCGTTCCACTTCTCACATGTACACCACTTTGTGTTGGTCTTTCACGTGGAATTCCAATAAAGTTGTTTCATGTTTGTGGCTGTAATGTGACAAAATGTGGAAAAGTCCAAGAGGGCCGAATACTTTAGCAAGCCACTGTATTGAGAATCGACTGTACTCTGTGTTCGTGTTTTCCTCCGAAACAATAAGTTCCGTTGGAGCAGCCTTTCAACGCCTCTCTCTGTCTCTCGCAAGCAAAGTTGACCCAGACACCAAAGTAAAGCTAGTTTTCAGCTATGTGCCCGACACAAACCCGACGTATTAGGCAGAGGTCCCTTTACTACTGTCGGAGTCGCTGACCTGTTTTAAAAAAGCGCGAAATAGTTTTCCATATGAGCTCGCTGCAACAAGTGCAGCCTTACCTAATGTCCACCTACTGTTACTCATTTATATTAAGATTTAAAAATCTAGTTAGGGCCCGAGCACTGAGAGTGTGAAGGCCCTATTGTATCTGCTCTGTTTCTTCTTCTTATTATTATTATTCAGGCAAAACAAGGGCCTTCTTGATGGCCTAAACATGCTCAAAAACTCATGAAATTTTGCACACATGCCAGGTCTGGTGAAAAATTTTGTATTTTAATGGTTTTACATATGAGCACTGGGAAATGGCTCTAGAGCGCCACCTATGTGTTGTTAAATGCAGCCCTACGACCACATCGTTTGAGCTACATGTATGAAATCTGGCACACATGTGTATCATGCCAAGACGAACAAAAAAGTCAGTGGGCCAATTGCCGCAAACCCAACAGGAAGTCCGCAATTTAGAAGTGAAGGTGACATTTTGACTCCAATTTTGCCATTTCCATGCCTCGAACTTTTTCAAACTCCTCCTTGGGATTTGGTCGTACAAGCTTCATCTTCGGTCAGTGTCAACTACACACCTGGGCCATGTTAAATTGCCGAGCTTTTGAGTTTTCGCGATACAGTGATGCGGTGGCGCCACGGCGAATTTCGATGACTCGTCATGAAAATCTTATTGCCTCTCATTCTGTCATACATGGTCTGACGTGGACCAAAGAGCACAGATACGATAAGGCTCCACCCCTGAACTGATTTCAATGGCCACATTTGACATCAGGGACAGCGCCACCTAGTGGGAACAGGAAATGTCATGTTTTACACTTTAGGGTACAGTATTGCGATGGGTGACATCTGCAGCCTCAAATTTCTCCAGGAAAGCCTTAAGGAGTTGGTCTTGGGTTACAGTGAAAACTGTGACTTTTCGTGAAAGGGTGTGACCCCAGCAGCATGGTGAACTTTGATGTCTCACCATGAAGAAACAAATTTGTATAACTCCATGAAATCCAGTCTGATCAGAACCAGACTTTACAGGCATGATGTCAGACCCGCCCTGAACAGATTGATGTGCCCATTGTCAGGAATACGCAGAGCGCCACCTACTGGCAACAGGAAATGTCATGTCTTTCACTTTGTTGTACTGATTTTCACAGGTTCATCGTGGCCACCTCAAAAGTGGTGAATATCACAATCAGTCCTTCATGATGCTTCAGTGTGAAAATTGTGACTTAAACTGAATGGCGCACCCTGGTGGCAACGCGGTTCACCATGAACAATGAAGTGGCTTTTGAGGGGATTGGAAAGTTTAAAAAGTCTTGAAATTTGGCGCACACCTCCAATGTGATGAAGGCTTTTTTGTTATGTGATCATTTTCATTCTATAGCACGAAATGGCGCCCCCTACAAAGTTTCATAACAACAGCCCCTGCTCTGTGTTTTATCTATAAGTCTGAAACCTGGTATGCTTATAGGAGATATCAAGATGTACAAAAAAAGTCTCTTGGAGCAATATCCCAAATCCAACAGGAAGTCAGCCATTTTAAAATTAATGTATAATTTTGGTGACATTTTCCCCTCTTTTCAGGCACCGTACTTTGACGAACTCCTCCAAGGGATTTCATCAGATTGGCACGATCTCCAGTGGGTTGAATCTAAAGACCTTTGTGATGTTAAATTGCGAAGCTTTTTACGTTCAGGAAAACGGGGTGGTCATGGCGCCACGTGGAGTTTCAATCACTCGCCAAAAAGCAGTAATCTGCTGTCACTCAAAAACACAATGTCCAATCTCTCCCAAAGGGCGCAGGTATGATGAGACTCGAGCTCGGAAATGTTTGTTATGGCATTTGTCAGTAATGGTTAGAGCGCCACCTAGTGGGAGGACTATAATCATAATTGAATGAGATGAAATGTTAGCTGGTGGTTAAATGCATGAATTCCATCAATGTGACATGAGATCGGACGTGCTGGTTTCAGGTGTTGAGCGTGGCTCGACGCGCGGGGGGTGCGAGGGCCCTCATAACGCTGCTTGGAGCTTTAATTGGTATTGGTATGGCGAGTAGCCTTCAGTAATAGTAATAAAACTCACAGAAATAGTTCATTCATGTAGTAGTAAAAAGAATGATAAGTTATTAAGTAATCCAAAGTATTCAGAATACGTTGCTCTCATTGAGTAACGTATTCTGAATACATTACAAAATACATTTTGAGGCATGTATTCTGTAATCTGTAGTGGAATACATTTTAACCTTCCCAACACTGAGCAGTAACTCAGTAAATCAGTCTAAATTGTTCAAACTTAAAACAGGAGCTGAATCTTTGGATATGTGTATATTCATTCAGCTTGTTTAGGTGTCGCAGTCTGATCAGAGTATTTTTGAAGTTCTTAGATTTCTCACAGAAGTTGTATTCTTTTGTGTGACAGACATAATGAGACACACCACTTGCCTTAGCCTTACCAGTAATGCTAATCATCTAGCAGATATTAGAAACACCAACACAACCTATGCAGCCTTTTAGGCACAACAATAACCACTTCACTCCTTTGGAGCTGACACGTCCATCCAAGAAAGATGAGATATCACTAACAATTCAAATCCGTGGATGAAACAAGTATGAGATGATGAAATGTAGGGAAAAACAGTGAAGAGGACACACGGCGCCAGTTCAACTGGGTAGAGCAGGCAACCTGTATGCTGTAATGCTAATGCAGGGGCCTAAATGTACCCAAAGTATCAGGGTAAAAAGGTTAGAGAGAAATAAAGTCATAACTGTACCTGCTTTGTCTCTGTGTGGCAGGGTGCACTTATCTGCAATAGGGCCAAATCATCCTCACTGTGCACCGATACACCATGGAAAAAGTACCTATCAATAGGTCTGCACACATTAACTGTAACACGTCCTGGTACAGGCTGTCCATATGTGTACCTATTTAAAGAAAAATACATAAACATTGTGAGTCATTTGCTCTCCAAACTCCAGATTTTCAACAACACATAATTTGTCCTGAAAGAATTTTTCCTTACTTTGCACACACTTTAGCTTCAATGTCTTCCTGCCCAATACTCACTTCTTCAGATATATTTACTGTCACATCAAATTTGGGTAAAACTGGGGAAAAATATGAATGTCAGCATTTGCACTCCATTACAACAAAGAATTTAAAAATAAATAAGACTGACTTACCATACTTCTCCACTTTAAAATTGTGAGATATTTTCGTCTCACCCATTGACACAATGATCTGGTACGGTCCCTCACGGGCCTCAGTGTCCAAGGAGTAAGAAAGCTGCAATATTCTGCTATTGGATGTTTCATTTAGCCACTGTCCAATCCTGTTACTATTTGGATCCTGTTAAATCAAATGACAGTGACAGCTACTACACAGCTGTAAATACAGTACCAACTAGATTCTTTATTTTCTTTTTCAACAACATTAGAGCTAAAACTGGACAATATAAATTTAGAGGGACTTAAAAATGCCCTGTCTTCATTTGTAGCCAGCTTTGTCCCCTTCTAGATGTGAAGCACTTGTTTATAAATGTTTAAAAAATTAAGAGATATAAAGAAACCTAAGCTGTAATGACAGGGAAGCTGTGGCTGTGTTTGTGGAGTAATTAAATCAAAATTATTATTTTGATTTAATCACTGTCATTTTATTTTTACATGTGGGGCATCAAGTGACAGAACAGGCCCCTGCACGGTGTGTATTACATACATGCAACCCAATTTGTCCAATTTTTAAACCTTGCACTGTCAGTAACTTGGAGTAATACTGCAGAAGCAGTGTGTATGCAAGCAGTGAGCAGGGAACCTTCAAGTCTGTCTGACTGCATGTGTTCAGTGTTGTGTTGATGCATTTACAAGAGAAGTAAAAGCCTTTTCTGGAGACGCCCTCTTACCTGAAGTTCAATGACATCATACTGAAAGAAAAAGGAAGAAAGACAGGTGGAGTTAAGAAACTGTTGTGTAAATCACTGCATCCAAATTCCAAACAGCATTATTAATAATACTGTTCAAAAACTCACCAGCTGATTGGCAGGTCGCATTTTATTATCCATCGTAACGACTCTGAAATTCACTTTGAGAAAAATTGAGAGGTTACCTCTGTTTCTCTCTTTATACTTTAAAACAAAGTCACTGCTACTTATCAAACATAGATCTGATTGGTTACCCTACACAGCAAGCCAAGACAGATCTCAGATAATGGACTAACATGTATAAGACATATACGTATATCTAATTTATTGAAATTGAACTGATATTGCTAATTTATATTTTAATTAATGACACATTTAATTCATTATTTAATTATGTGCTTAATACATTTTGGCACCCGAGGCCCTCCATATTCTTCCCTCACGATTTTTTTGTACTTTGAATTCCAAAGCCATGTTCAAACATATTTATTTTATTGTGAACTATTAAAAATAAAACCATTAAACTGTCACATAAAAAGAATTTGACTCAGACATGATTCATTTTTTGCTATCTGTCCCCGATTACAAAGTTAAGCTGAATTACTGTCTAATTCTCCATCACAGCAACAGGTCTCAAAATGGAAAATATAATATGGCCTTTGGGGGAAGTTGTGCATTCGTTGTCAGTAGCTGTCTTCTGCAACGTGAAGTTCTTCATTAGTGTGAGCTCAAATATGAAACTTGTGGGATTTTTTTTTCCTTTTATAGATTTTTAAAACACCATATTTTTCGGACCATAAAGCGCACTGACAATGAATGGGTCTGAAACGGGTCTGTTTTCATACATAAGGTGTACTGGATTATAGGGCGCATTAAACGCCTTATAATTTTTGCTATGTAACTTTGCACTGTCCACTTTCTGCTGTAACGAAACAAATTTCTGACGTGTGGGACTAATAAAGGTTATCTTATCGTATAATAATGATTAACCTGGTATTGTGGATGGATTATCTCGGTTGTTCTCCTGACTGAGGTTTGGTCCATTTAAAGCATCTTTCCATGCGATTGCATTCTTCAAAAACCATTGGGAACTTTTATCGAGTGGAAAAAAGTTAGCGTTCATCCTCCAGCTTCACTGTGTTTATGTTATGCTAACATAGCAGTGTCGCTAGCGATCATGTAGCACATCATTATATACCAGCTAGCCCAACTTCAGTAACCCTACCTACTAACATCACTGCTGATTAGTTTTCTGTCTTCATTTATTTTTGGAAGTGATAGCAGAGCTGTACATTTTATTTTTATCCAGAAATCTTTCAGTCAGAACATGCTATATCATGTTTAGGTAGCTAGCAAAACCAGCGAGCTAACTTCCTGCTAACTTCTAACTCTGTTAAATTTAATAAATTCTATTTTCATGGATGCCTGGATGTTAAACTTAATTGTTACACCTGGTAAAGCAGCAACACTGATCATTTTATTAAGAGGAAAGAATTTAGACAGTTTTTAACTCTCAGTGATGCCGCAGTGTTTGTTTGACTTTAGGACCTGAAGCAGATGGCGTTTAGGACCCAGATTACGCCGAGTCCGTGAGGCTTCTGACTCTTGTAGCCGTAATGCTCCAACAATCCATCAAGCGGTGCGGCTTCGTACCTTACCAAAGGCGTACTAAAATATTTTTTTCACACATTTTTGAGCGCTGTGTACCACATAAAATCTTTTTGTGGTCAGTAAACACAACCAGAATTCATACATAAGGCACACTATCGATTTCTGTGCGCCTTATTGTCTGGAAAATACGGTAGTTATGTTCAAAGATGGAGTCGGATTTCAAAGTGCGAACAAACATCTCGGTCGATCGACCGTATTAAATATTATATTAAATATCTTGAAAAACATTTGCTATATGAAGCAAACATTTCACATCAATCACTGTATGTGTGTCCAAATTTTGGACCACAAAACTTGTTCCACAAATTGGAGATGGTGGAGCAGCTGGCTCATGATGATGGAATTTGAATGAACTACATGTCATATATAACATAACATCACATTGTTACCTTTTTGTCCAGGGAGGTAGATGGGTTTGTCTGTTTGGATGAATGTGAAGGGATCATACGCTTGGATCATCACTTTTCTGACTTGTTTGGAGTAAAATGTGTCTCCTCGTACCTCCACCTCAAACATTTGCACCTCCTTTTGTACCAAAGGAGCCTGAAACAGTGGGATATTGTAGATAGTCGTTAAAGCCAATAATGCTTACAATAAAAACTAACAAACACACTTTGTGGGTGAAAGTGCTGGTTGCGGACCTTAAACTGAACACAGGTTTGAAATTCTTCATTTGACGTATGTGTGAATAAGGTCGTGTTCTTCTCTCGGGACTTCAAAGTGACAGTCATGACCAGAGTCCCACTGGGCTGTCGGAGAGTTGCACAGAATTTGGTCTCAGCTCCAGCTTCAATAACTGCAGGAATGGCCACCAGGTACTGGCTGCATACAGCATTGCACATACAGCAGTTACTGCAGTGAACAACTCACACAGACAAAAACACGCTGAAGACAAACTCACGGTTCAGCCACCGCTTGATCCACATGTATCCAGCTCAGGAGGAAACACAGAGTGCAGCTCAGGATCCAGAGACAGTCCATGACTGGTTGTGACAATCCTCAGTGTCAGCTTCTGCTAAATATCGGCTGATCGTCCCCACCCACATACACTGTTACAGCCACGTGTTTGAAACGCACTCATGTACTCTGATCTCCACAAAGTCAGTAACTTACACATTTACAAAATCCCAATCCTGCTTTCAGCACTGAACACTAAACTATAGACAACAGTAAAGTTTGTCATTCAGTGTAAAACATTACAGTAACATACAGTGCTCCGAGGTGATGTTTCTAAATCAGCTCCAAGTTTAATGCAGCTGTTACAAAAAGTTATTTCTGTTCCAAATGTGCCTGTTTTACTTAATAATGTGCATTTTCTTACCGTCAGTGGTGGGCTATCCCACTGTAGTGTGTAACCACTGATATTCTCTAAAATCACTGGGAGTTAAGTGTAGCCACCAACACCAACCGTGACCTTTACCCAGCGTGGGATGTCTGACTGCCATGTTTGTGACGTTATTTCTCGGGAAAGACTAAACAAACGTTTGTGTAGTGATAACAGGCTCAAACACAACTGATGGATTCATCAGTGATGTCACAGACTGCTATATTTGCTTAAAAGACAAATATAACAATGTTTCTGTCCGAATTAAAAATGAAACATGTTAAACAGCTATTTGTTGCACTTTAGTAAAGACCACAGATCAAACTTCAGCCCACTGAAATAACTGCAGTGACAGTCGCACTGCTGCTGTGGATGGATATGTTTTCTCATTTTTAAACTGAGACATAAAACTGCTGAGAATGAGTCATTATCCCCGACCCTCCGGACCCAGCAGTAAGACACTAAGTCACACTAAGGGCCATACTTTGGACCTAGTCTGCTGTTCTGGACTTACCCCCTCCAATTGCACAGCTGATGAGCTGCCAATCTCTGATCATCTCCTTCTCTCCTTTAATGTCTTTCTGGAATATCAAGAATATAAATCTTGATATCCATTCTTCTGCTCTCTCTAGCTGCTTGTCTCTTAACAATCTGTCTATTCAAGATGTTGCCTGCTCCACCAGGCCCAGGATCCACCAGCAGCCACTAGGCCCAGGATCCTCCAGCAGCTGCTAGGCCCAGGATCCTCCTGCTCCACCAGGCCCAGGATCCTCCAGCAACCACTGGGCCCAGGCTCCTCTAGCAAGGCACCAACAAGTAAATCGACAGAGACTTCAACGGGCCATCACAAGGTAATACCAATCTCACCATTTTCAAAATGCCGCCTAAAAAAGCAAACCCAGGAGTTGAAGAGGAGTTGGAGGAGATTAGGAAATCGCTTAATTTCATGTCTGATGAACTGAGCAAAGTGGCTAAACAACAAGGTATGCTACATGACCTAATGGATGAAATAAAACAACTAAAAAACTTGATAAAGGAGAAGGACAAGAAAATAGACGACTTGGAACGGCGACTCGAGGACCTTGAACAGTACACAAGAATGGATGACTTAGTCATAAGTGAACTGGAGACGCAACACTGAACCTACGCCAGAGTAACAGCTGGCAGAGGTAAAGACGGTGAAGATGCCCCGGTAGAGGAGCTGCAAACGCTTGAACAGCAAGTGATAAAATTCCTTCAAACGAAGAATGTAAGTATTCAGAGCCATCATATCGCAGCATGCCACACGCTCCCCAGAAAAGACAGTAAAACAAAGCCAGCAATTATTCTTCGGTTTGTGAGTCGCAAAACAAAGATTGAGTTACTGAAACAGGGTAAGAAGCTAAAAGGGACCGGTGTGTATTTAAATGAACATTTAACGAAAAAGACTGCTGAAATTGCAAGACAGGCACACAGCCTGAGAAAACAAAATAAGATACAAGCGACATGGACGAGGAACTGCAAAGTAATGATAAGACTAAATGGCAATCCAGAAGAAGCGAAAGTTGTGATGATAAGAGAACTCAAAGACTTAGAGCAATATAAATAATGGGGAATCTATTGGAAAAGTGACGATTGGATAATGAACAATGGGTATGGAAAGTGTTTCTGGCCTTATGGCTCAAAAAACAATGGAAAAAACAACAACAAAAACACATAAATGACAAGTTTGGACACAGATTATAGGTTTCCATTCAGAGATATTGAAGAGGATGACTTTGATTATGAGAAGGACTGTCAAGGAGGTTATTTTGCCACACACGCTGAGAAGATGAACTTCAAAACGTTTAACTATGCAGAGCACAACATGCATGACCCTGAAAGTAACACTGACCCAGATAATCACTTCTACAATAACAATAATAGTACTTGTGAGTACTATACAGATGACCAATTTAATATGAATATTAAAATGGTAAATGCATTGTCGGTCATACATTTCAATAGTAGAAGCCTGTATAAAATTTTTTCTAAAATTACGGAATGTTTAAGTAAGTTAAAAAAGTTTAATATAATTGCAATATCAGAAACATGGCTTGATAATGAGAAAGTTAGTGAAATGGGACTGGAAGGATACGAATTATTTACAATGAACAGGGTGAATAAAAAAGGAGGCGGTGTTGCTTTATATGTAGATAAAGTTTTGAAATGTAATCTGATTGAATGTATGTCAAGCATCATAGATGACGTAATGGAATGTGTTACTATTGAAATCCATGTTGAAAAAGCTAGCAATATAATTATAAGTTGCATCTATAGGACACCAGGATCATGCCTTGAGACATTCAATGAAAAACTTGCTGCTATGTTTAGCAACCTAAATGATAAAAAAGTGCAAATAATTTGTGGTGATTTTAATATAGATTTGCTAAACCCAAACGGACATCAGAAAACAACAGATTTCATCAGTACAATGTATAGTAACTGCCTTTTCCCTGTAATTATAAAACCAAGTAGAATAACAATTGACACAGCTACATTGATAGATTATATATTCACAAATAAAATTGACCATGAAATAGTAGGTGGACTTCTTATAACTGATATAAGCGATCATCTTCCTGTTTTTGCAATTTTTCAAAATTATTTTGGGATTAAAACTAAAAAAAAGAATCAAACATTTGATATGATAGGACATAGAACAACAAGAGCCATTGCTGCCCTCCAGGTGGACTTAAAGGAACACAATTGGTATGAGGTTTTTGCAAATGAAGATTCAAGTAGTGCATATGATGCATTCCTATCAGCTATAATTTTACTATATGAAAAACATTGTCCTTTAATGAAAATCACTAGAAAGCATCACAGATCAAATAAGCCATGGATCACAAAGGGGATAGAAGATGCATGTAAAAAGAAAAATAATCTATATAAGATATTCATAAAACAGAGGACGAAAGATGCTGAGATAAAGTACAAGTTATATAAAAATAGATTAGTAAATATTATAAGAACAAGTAAGAAAGAATATTACCACACATTATTGGAGCAAAATAGAAGTAACACACAAGAAACATGGAGGATATTAAATAGTATAATCAAAAAGGGCTCAAAAAATAAGAATTATCCAGACTATTTTAAAAAAGATAAAGATATTGTGCTTGATAAAACTAAAGACATTGCAAATGAATTTAATGATTTCTTTGTAAATGTTGGCTTTAATTTAGCAAAAGAAATTCCAGAGTCAAGAAATAATAACGACCTAAATAAACATATTACTCAGAATGTGTCCTCCATGTTTATTGGTGCTGTAACTCATAGAGAAATAATTAACATTGTGAAGACATTTAAAAATAAAAAGTCCACCGACTGTTTTGGTATTGACATGAAATTAGTGTTAAAATCTCCCAGTTCTTTTAATCTTTGGGCTGAAGGAAGGACAATACTCGGTGTATAAATGCTCAATCAACAATTATTTATTTCCATACAATTCAACCCTTAAGAGCATAAGAACCATCATGATGGGGAGACCTGCCTGCAGAGGGTCACAGCAAGTCTCAAAATGGTGACGGGTTACTCAGCTTCTTATAGCCTCTAGTAGCCCCCACCTAGTCATAAAAGCCTAAACATTCACATTCTTTCTCTCTTACGGCGCCTAAGTTATGACCTCGGCTCCCTGTCTTTCTGCTCTCTGTAAAGGTGGGGGTATGGAATGTGGTCTGTCTCTTCTATTCTAGACACAAGGTCTCCTGCACACAACATTCTCTTCATGATTCAGCAGTATGAAATGTCAAGAAACAGTGTAACACATTCAACAGTGTCGAGTAATACAGGTCAATCCAATAGATCTAATGATTTTCACACTCTTTTAGGTCAGAAGTATAATGCAAACTAAAACTACATACTGATCACACACTCTATATTAAGGGGCATAATATGATCTACAGCAGTATCATAATTCAACTACTTTGATTACAGATATAAGGTAACATATGATAACAGAATAATCTCACAATTCCCCCTCTTAAAAAGAGATCACTTATAACATACACTCCAGCATTGCAAGGTCCAGTTCTTCTTGGTCCTGAGGCCCTCTGTCCCCCTTTATGGGTCGACCATATGTAGAATGACCTCTGTGTTTGCGCATGTCAAATGCAAGAAAAACTATGATTACAACAACCAAGTACAGATGACACTCCCATCACTTTCCAGTTCTCCCACAGCTTTATTTTGGTGCTCCAGTTTTCCACCCCCATTTTGGTGCCACCTTATACCTTTCAAATGTACTCAGACTAGAACCTCTGTCTAAGGAGCTTTTAACCTTTATTTAATTGCTGCAGCTACCAGTATCTTCCAGTTGGGTGATTCTCAGCTTCTTTCTTCGACCTCCGGGGTTAGACCACCCTTTAGTCGTTGCACAGATCAGGGGATTATTCTGCCCCGATTTCAAACAAAGATCTGTGTATTTTGGGGTCACCGCCGTGTCCCCCTTTTTGCCAAGAGCCTCTCGAACCTCGTTGGTCTGGTGTTCCTAGATTTTGGCCAACCCCTTCATGGTTATTGCTGTGTTTATGGGATCCATCTTCTCGAGGAGCCCAAACGCCATGACACTTGACCCCAGTTGCTGTCTCGGGAGTCCCTACATCTGTCTCTGCTGTGAAGGGTCCTCGTATCTCCGTGACCTCGTCTGGTGTCCGCTCACTTCCCTGCAAAGCAGAAAACCAAAACACCTCTCTCCCTAGCCTTGATAATCTAATGTTGTTATCCATTGTTCTTCCGGTGATGCAAATTTGGTTTAAAATATCATGTTCAGGACTCTCTGACCAAGGAACTCATTCTAATCATTATCTATGTGTGTGTAAAAGAAATAAAAAATTAATGAACCATTTCTAAGTCTAACACAGTATAAGCTTAAGTTTTACCATACCTAAATTATCAAACACACAAATAAGGTCATAAAATGTTCATAAAACCATTGTTTGATGTTCAGACTCAACTTCCCCCTTTTTGACACACTCCCATGTGTCAATTCATCGGAGCTGGAAAATCAAAAGAGAAGGTTAGTGACATCATATCTCAAAACTCAAAATTAGCATTAGCAACCAATGGGTTAATCTGCAGTTCCACACTCTCATGTGAAGCTACCGTCTCCTCCTCTGGTCTCTCTTATCCTCCTGCAAAAACAAAACAAAACAAAGCGAAGCATCCACCCTTCTCTTGCCGGCTGGGTGAATTGTTTGTTGGCATTTACTAATCCTAAAGTTGGTGCAGTCATTGTCTCAGTATCAAGTCAGTCAAAACTTTTAGTCCGTCCATCACAGTCCAGTCACATGCATTCATTCACACACATTCATACCAGATATTGCTGATAATGGAGTCTCACGCGCGACCTATTCGAGTATCCATCACCAGCAAGATGACGTCATCATTTTAAAAGAAAACAATTCCTTGTTTTTTGGAGTGGATTGTCTCGCTGCAATCCTTTTAGACTCAGGACTTCTCACGTGATCAGTGTCCCCTATAAGTGAATTTCTCTCAAGCCAATTACAATCATGGAGAAACACTCTTTGCAACTGTTTACAGTAATAATATTTTATACCGCTTTAAATCTCAATCTTTCAGGCCTGGTTTAAAGAGCTGATTGTTAAATCATGAACTCACAAAATATCACCACCGGTGGATCACACCTCTCAGATGTTTTTCCTCAGTGCACTGTAACAAAAACGAAAACAGACGTAACCAACAAAATACTAATAAAAATAACACATACTAGGGCCCGTTGCAGACATGTCCAAGCATAAAACTATCCCTCTCTCGCTTACGAGAAAGAACACAAGCCAAAGCTCACTGATAAAATCAAGCTAGCGCTAAGCAAAACCCAAAAATCAACCAGAAATTCACAGGAACATTTTGCTTCCTGCCGGGACAATATTGTGTAGGAATGAGAACCTCAGGTGCCGTAGCACCTTTTGTTCCTCCTTGAATTAAATCTCAATCACAGAAAATGCCGCACTCCGACCTAAAACTTACACTATTAATTCAACATTTTCACTCTGTGCCTCTGTTCCTCATCAGGCTGTGCAAAGAATCCAGTCAAGGCCATGAACCATAAACAGACATCACGCACAGACATTGTTTTCATAACCAAACTGTTTCAGACCTTACCCCTAAAATCTACATAAATATCCTCTGGGTGACATAAAACACATTTTAAGTAATCAATGGTAATCAATGGCTCCTCATAACAATTATGTATTGGGATATTTGTGTGCAGCATTTTGCATATCAGCATAAGCATTTGTTAGCAAAGCATTCTTCATTGCATCAGCGTGTGTGTGTGTGTGCGCATCACTCTTCGTTGCACAAGCGTGTGCATGTGTATGTGTATGTGTGTGACCAAGTGGTCGGCGGGGTTATAAAAGAAATAATAAAATGACAACGCCACCTAGGGGAATTTCACCCCCAGGAAATATATTTAAGAAAAATAGATAAAAAAAAAAGAATAAAAGGAGGCCGCACAGATTCAAGGATGCACACTGAGGCAGGTTGGCTCCAATATTAAAACAGTTTTATTTATAGTAAAAATAAATAAAATATTTAGAAACCAAGATGTAGCGTCATTGTTGACAGTGTCCTAAAATGAAAACAAAACAATCATGGAACTTGGACTTACCAGCAGCCGTGGACCCAAAAGAAAATCACACAAAACGAAAATCACTGCAGCCCACCCGGTGCTGTACAAAAGAAAGTGTGAAAACGACTCACCACCTGAGGTCCCAGGGCCACTGGCACGTCCTTCGTCCACTGAAATAAAACACAGAAATATGTTAACAGAATAAAAGGGACACTGAGTGTCTGGCTCGCTACAGATAATAAAAAAAACTAAAACACACTTTAATAAAAGAAACCACACACACACACACACACACGCACACACACCACAATGGAAGGCTTATGCCCCACGGGTCCACTCGTACTGGTAGTAGTCGTCCCAGCCTCAATCGCCAGCTGGTCTGGCTCCCCACAGGCTAAGACCAGCAACGGAGGCAATTTAAAATTCCCGGCACGACACTCGGGCAAAGGATTGCTTCAGCCCGATCACAGAAGCGTGGGCACACGCCACAGTTCAGAAATAAAATAAAATAAAACCAGGCGAACCAGGAAATGGTAGGCCTACTTAATAAAACCAAACAAGACAAGACAAGACAGCAGGCTCCACCGAGGAGGAGCCCTCACAACAATGGCTAAGCAGGCGTTTCACTCTTCCGATTTAGGTTGGGGCGATTTGCCACGGAGAGATGAATGCAGCAATCAAACCCTAAAACAGATAAATGCAACCTTAGCCTCTGGTAGCTGTGAATGCTAATAAAAAATAGTTTTAACGGCTTACCCCAGGACCGGAGGCGCTATACTCTCACTGGTGGGGATCACACGAGCACCTCTCTCCGCAACGCCGGAATAAAATAAACTGCCGCGCTACAACAGGCCGCAAAAACTATTAACACAAATTCAGGTACTCTGAGGGAATCTGAGGTTAAGCGAGAGCATACCTGTGGCTGTCATATGATCTACTCTTGCTGATCAGTCCGTCGCAGAGTGCCAGCATTTACTGCTGCTTTGCGCTGAATGCATGGGAGGAATAGTTCAGAGAAGCACCAGCTCAGCTTTATACCTGATGCCAGCCTGCAATCAATATGCAGGTGGGTTCCCAATTGACCTAGTTTTGCAGTAAGAGCGAGCGAGCGAGAGAGAGAAAAGAAAGGCGAGTAGCCCATCCGGCTACATGTGTGTGGATCACTTCTCAGTGAATCAGCATTTCAATGTGTGTGTGTGTGATTTTTCACTGAAGCAATCAGTGTATGTGTTTCTCTTCATTCTGAGTCAGTGTATGTAGATGTGTGTGTTTGTGCTCATCACTTTCCTGTTCTGGTGTCTTGGGTAAACCATGGCCTGAAGCATGCCCTGGGGTCCTGCCCTCCTCCTTTTCAGTCCGTTTGCGACCATTGCTGCTGCTGCTGTTCAAAGTTCAGTCCGTCCTGGTTCTGACCCCAGTTGGGGCAGTCCTTTCTCCAATGTCCATGCTCACCGTAGGTGAAACCTGCATCTTCTTCTTCTGTGTTTTTTGTCCATTCTGAGGTGCCTTTTGACCTCAGTTGGTCCTTTGGTCTCGGTCACGCCCTTTTCGCTGCCGTGTTGGTCCATCACTGTCCTGCACAGTTTGAATGCAGAGTTATCAAGGTCAGCATTCTTTTGCTCGGCCTTACTTTTCATTCGGGTTTGGCGGGCGTCTCGTCACAGCTCTGTCAGCTGAAGCTGTCGGAGAATTTTCCCCCGTGTAGTGAAACGGGCCTTGGTTTTAATGCTCTCCGTCTCTGCTGCATGAGATCGCATTCCTGCAGCACTGTTGACATTTTCAGGTTGTTGTTGTGGGTCCAGCTGTTGCAGCATTTGGTCAGGGTCACGTAGAGGGGAGAGCAGGAGTCCAGGTCAGCCTCGGCTTTCAGGGCCGGCAAAGCAGCCTGTAATTAAACATAAAGAGAAAAACAAAAAACAAAACCAAAAACAAACCGAAGTGTACGAACAGGAAAATGATGTCGTGTTGGCTATGTTACAACGAGAGGGGAGAAACACCGGGCCAGGCCCTGTGTCAGCCTTCTCTCCCCCTTTTTTTTTTTTTTTTTTTCCTCACAATATAATCAACTCATAACCCACCAAGTTGACAGGACAACATGCACATGTTCAAATTCTTAAGATCATGTTTAAACTCACAAAAGAGAATTTTCTTTCCGTCAGTAATCACTTGTGTTGTTCAATCATCAGAAAACATCTCACAATTTGACTCTTAACCACTAAATTTGTTATTTCATCACTAGTTGGTCATACCAGTCTCTTTATTTTCTTTTTTTCTTTGAAGCTAAATTGTTGTCCTGCAACCCAGAGGGTTTATTTGTTAGTAATGGATAAACTTCATCATTAAAAAAAACAAAAAAACAGGTGTATGTTAATTTTTGCTGCTTTAACCTTGCTGGAAAATCTTCACATGTTCATGAGTGTAAGCTGTTTTTTTCATTGCATGTGTGTGCATTTGTAGGCAGGTTAATTTTAACTTTTTCTCAAACTAGGCATTACCTTTAAAGGAGCCTTTCTCTCACATTTCTCTGCTTGTGTGTGTTTTTGTTTCACCTCTTGTTGTGATGCTCCGGACGCCTTCCCAACCTCCACAAGTCTGTTGGCCCCAAAATTCAACCCAATTTCATGTGCTCTTAAAACCTTCATTTCTCCTCTAATTCTCTCCTCGCTGCTGTCTGTTTCACAGCTGCTGAGTCGTGCTGGGTGTGGTTCCCATTACTTATAATTTTGCTTCGGCCGCTGTGCTTGTGGGGGCAGTTGGTCCAGGTCCGTAGCTTCCTGTATTAACACACGAAGAGATTTATTTAATATCATTTTCATCATTGTTAAACAGATAAGCAGGCAACACGCCCACCTTGACAGCGCAAACTGCACGCCAGTCTCCCAACACATTCCTCTCTCTGCTTCTCAATAATTCTCCACTACACACCTCTTACTCTCTCTCTTTTTTATTTTTATTTCTATTACACCACAGAGTAATACACCCAATTATGCCCGTCTATCTCTATGTGGCTCCAAATTCCCTCTTTATTTAATTTCACACTCGTCAGGGGACAGGCACACAACAATTTCAACCACTGAATCGAGGAATTCAACCTTTCTTTTTTTCGACTACTCTAGAACTCAACCTTTGATCGCAAAATGTGTCTTGTTCTAGTCCAGAATAAATGTGAACCCGTGATTACACGGCCGTTCCAGTGTTATTCTGTAGCTATGCGGGAGTCCTCAGTTCCCAAGTCACCACCTCGGCACCCAGACGACGCTGGACCGGCCTGTGCGTCCACAGACTGGGGTTGCCACACCATGAACAAAATTAATTTCCACAGGTACACTAGACATCAACCTTTGATCCTAAAATGTGTCTTTGCTCTAGTGTCCTCCAATTCACACATCAACCGTCACTGTCCCTGTGTTCATGCTTCACACCCAGAAACACACCCAGAGCGCGTCTCACACACAGAAACACACCCACACACACAACGCGTTTCACCAGCAGTAAGACACACAGAGAGCGCCTCTCACCAGCGGAAGCTTATTATTGCCTCTATTCAATGTACTGGACTTATGGCCACATCAACGAAAGAGATTCTAATATCTTATTGCTACAGAAGCCAGTCTTAGACAAAGTTAAATGTGGAAGGTAAAGTGGGCTGCAACTAGGCTCAACGTAGTATGTTATTAGTATCTTGGTAGAAGCAGTTCATCTGCAACTAGGCTCAACGTACTATATTATTAGTATCTTGGTAGAAGCAGTTTATCTGACACACTGGAATTCAGCCTCAACTTATGTTGTTAGTATCTTGCGCCAAAAACCAGACACCTACAAATTTAATGTGAAAATACGTGTAACTCAGCGAACAGATTAATTTGGAAAGCCCAATATGCACATTTGGTATTTATAATACAACAGGCTGTGCTTACCTTTTTGTTTAGGCCGGCCCTCTGTTCGCCTCGCCCCACGATCTCACCACAGGCCAAATCTGCCCCTCCTCAGCACGCCAAAGATCCGGGTCACCAGGCACCAAGTTGTTAAAATCTCCCAATTCTTTTAATCTTTGGGCTGAAGGAAGGACAATACTCGGTGTATAAATGCTCAATCAACAATTATTTATTTCCATACAATTCAACCCTTAAGAGCATAAGAACCATCATGATGGGGAGACCTGCCTGCAGAGGGTCACAGCAAGTCTCAAAATGGTGACAGGTTACTCAGCTTCTTATAGCCTCTAGTAGCCCCCACCTAGTCATAAAAGCCTAAACATTCACATTCTTTCTCTCACACGGCGCCTAAGTTATGACCTCGGCTCCTTCTTTCTCTGCTCTCTGTAAGGTGGGGGTATGGAATGTGGTCTGTCTCTTCTATTATCAGCACAAGGTCCTCTGCACCCAACATTCTCTTCATGATTCAGCAGTATGAAATGTCAAGAAACAGTGTAACACATTCAACAGTGTCGAATAATACAGGTCAATCCAATAGATCTAATGATTTTCACACTCTTTTAAGTCAGAAGTATAATGCAAACTAAAACTACATACTGATCACACACTCTATATTAAGGGGCATAATATGATCTACAGCAGTATCATAATTCAACTACTTTGATTACATATATAAGGTAACATATGATAACCGAATAATCTCACATTAGTTAAGAGTATTATAGAATATATAGTGCAACCTTTCGCATACATTTGTAATCTGTCCTTTCGAACTGGTGTGTTTCCCTCACAAATGAAATAGCAAAAGTTATTCCAGTCCATAAAAACGGAGAGAGATGTCAGTTTACCAATTACAGGCCAATATCACTACTCCCACAGTTCTCAAAAATTTTAGAAAAGTTATTTGTTAATAGACTTGATAAATATATAGAGAAGCATAATCTCCTAAGTGATAACCAATATGGCTTTAAAGTGAAAAGGTCCACTTCGATGGCAGTGATGGAACTTGTAGAAGGGATATCTAATGCAATAGATAATAAGGAATATAGTGTTGGTGTTTTTATAGACTTACAAAAGGCGTTTGATACAATTGATCATTCTATATTAATGAATAAACTAGAGAGATATGGCATAAGAGGGATAGCATATAAGTGGATGAAAAGTTACCTGGATGACAGATATCAATATGTTGAAATCAATAATGTAAAATCTAATTAGTTGAAGGTAACTTGTGGTGTTCCTCAGGGCTCTGTGCTGGGCCCTAAATTATTCATATTATATCTAAATGACATATGTAGTGTTTCCAAACTGTTAAAATGTGTATTGTTTGCTGATGATACCACTCTGTATTGCTCAGGTAAAGACCTAGAACAGCTTCTGACTACAGCGGAAAAGGAGTTAAATATATTAAAAAACTGGTTTGATGTAAATAAGTTATCATTAAATATAAAGAAAACAAAATTGATTATTTTTGGCACTAGACAAATGGTAAATGTATCTAAAATCAGGGTTAATGGAATTGAAATTGAAAGAGTGTATGAAAATAAATTTCTTGGAGTGCTAATTGATGATAAGCTGAGCTGGAAGTCTCATATAAATCATGTGACAACAAAAATGTCAAAAACTATTGCTATTCTCTACAAAACAAAGCATGTCCTGAACAAAAAAATCATTATACACACTTTATTGTTCTCTGTTGCTTCCATATGTGACTTATTGTCTGGAGATATGGGGTAATGCATATAAAACAAATACTCTTCCTATTTTCAAGTTACAAAAAAGAGCTATAAGAATTATAAATCAATCAAACTATATAGAACCAACTAACATTTTGTTTATTAATCTCCATACCCTGAAATTTTATGATTTGGTCGAATATAAAATGGCACAGATAATGTATAAAGCACAAAATAACTTGCTTTGCCACAGTACTCAGAAGCTGTTCAAAGTCAGAGAGAGTCAATATGACTTAAGGGGAACAGATGTCTTTAAAAAAACAAGATAAGGACAAACATAAAGCAGAGATGTGTTTCTGTTAGAGGAGTTAACCTGTGGAATAGTTATGACAGTGATTTAAAAAGGTGTAGTTCATTTTCCTTGTTTAAAAACATGTTTAAAAATAGAGTATTAGAAAAATATATTAATCAAGAATGAAAAGAGCAAAAATAATAATTCTGAAACTCTTGATTGTTTTGCTTTGATGTAGTTATCTAAGGTGGAAAGTTTTTTTGTTTGTTTGTTTGTTTGTTTGTTTTTGCTTTGCTTTGTTTTATTCTTTGCTTCGAGCCCTGTGTACAGGAGCTGCATGCAAAAGATTTTTTGTTAAAAGGGTTGGCGTAATAAGCAAATGCTTCAGCCAATACCTTTTGATTATCCTTGTCTCATGATTTTTTGCTTTGTAGTAATCTTTATTCTGTATTCTATATTCACTGAGATATTTGAATGCTAATCAATAAAATCAATCAAATCAAAAAGATGATCTGGTATTTTATTATAATCATAGCCTCAGTACTATTTTGAATTCTCTTGCTCCACAAAAAAACAGACCTGTATCCTTCTCTCGTTCAGCACCCTGGTACACCCCCGAACTCCGACTATTGAAAGCTAAAGGCCGATGGCTTGAACGTCTCTATAAGAAAACCAGCCTCACTATTCATAAGGAAATGTTTAACAATCATGTTCTGTTTTATCAGGAATGTATCCATCAAACTAAATCTGCCTATTACTCTAACATTATCTGTTCAAGTGAGGACTCCACCAAGACCCTATTCTCATTATTCAACTCCTTTTACAGGCCACCTGATTCTCTGCCCGCTCATATCTATTCATCTAACTTCTGCGACTCTCTAATTCTGCTCAATGTAGCTCCTCCGTCTTAATTCAACCCCCTTTTAACTTCCTTTCAGTTTTTCAACTTCCATCTCTAACTGATATCGCTGATCTCATCCACAAATCAAAGCCTTCTACCTGCCAGCTTGATCCTATTCCCACAGTCCTTGTCAAAGCCTGTCTACCCCCCTCCTTCCCCTCATATCTGCTATTATTCACTCTTCACTCACTGCTGGAACTGTTCCTGACGCCTTCAAAGTTGCCACCATCACCCTAATCCTGAAAAAAAAAAAAAAACAGGTCTAGATCCCAACAACTTTAACAATTTTCGTCCTATCTCCAATCTACCATTTCTCTCAAAAATTCTTGAAAAGTAGTTGCTTCACAAGTCCATCTACACCTAACTGATAATAACTGTTAGATTTGTATTGTTGGATTGTCATTTATGCCTAGAAATATATATTTATATATGCTTAGAAGTATATAATCATTTGTAGATTGAAAGAATGTCTCATCCTAGGAGGTCTGTAACAAATCTGTCTAGCATGAAGAGGGGGGTTAGGGGTATTCTTTGTATTACGCACACCCCACTTTGCAGTTATTTATTTGTATAAAATGTTTGGAATCATGTATGATTTTCGTTCCACTTCTCACGTGTACACCACTTTGTATTGGTCTTTCACGTGGAATTCCAATAAAATTGATTCATGTTTGTGGCTGTAATGTGACAAAATGTGGAAAAATTCAAGGGGGCCGAATACTTTTGCAAGCTACTGTATCTTAAAAGACAGCCTAAGTAAAACTTCTTTTTCAAAATAATGATTTTCAATTTCAGCAATGTATGTTCTTCCCTTTTATACATTTGTATGGTACATGCATACAGTGATATCAAAACATATTGTGGTTCAAAAAATTGAAATAACTCAAATATTATGTAATATTATGTAAAGTATTTTTTTCTATCCAATAGTGTAAGTTTACAAAGACTTAAAAAAAAGTCATGAGTATATGTAATTTTGTCTTTCCATGACTTTGTACTTGAAATTGTTTTTGCTAAGAAATAAACAATGATTCAATATCAAATTCTGAAATTGTTTTAATATTAACAGAGGGTGCAAAAGTGATGTAAATTCAATTTCAGATTTCAATGTTGATTCAGTGGAATTGCCTGATATTGATTTAACATTGTTTCAATGAATATTTGCTATCTGGGATAAGATGGACCCATGTGACACAAGGGGTAAGGAAAATGCAACAGTGGCCAGGCCATGATTTGCTAGTGCACCGGAAATTACTTTATAAGACCTAGCTTGCCTCTTACCTAACCCCGAACAAGCATCCCAGCTACATCAAGGATACACCAGATTTCCTGGCAAAAATCAGCAACCTTGACATCCCTGGGGACTCAATGCTATTCACCATAGACATTGATCTGGTTACAATGTAGGTGTAGTGACTATCAGAGATATACCGTATTTTCACGACCATAAGGCGCACTTAAAAGTCTTAGATTTTCTTCAAAAAGTACGGCGCGCCCTATCCTCTTCAGCCCCACGCCCCCGGCATTGGGGGCAAAAAAGGAGGAGATCACGTTTAATCGGTTATAACGCCGGTTGAGAAATATGAATCCAGACATGTGTGGTATCCACAGAAACCTCAGAATCTCAGCTAAAATGTCATATAAACCATTTCTACAACCACCAAACACACCGAAAACAAGCCGTGATTAAACGAGCAGTTACGTAAATGCGCAGAAGTTCGCTAAACACGCGAAACCGAACCAGAAATTCTTCACACTTCATATAACCGGTTAAAAATAGGCTGGTTAGCTTCCAGGGCTATCACTGACTGCACACAGCAAGTTTGACCACGATCAGACCAAAATTCACTGAATTAGCCGCAAAAGAAGACCACAAAAACACAGCTGCGCAAATGCGCTACCACAGAAACCGTCCCGATTTCCTCCGTTATTTTCGCCGGTAGCCGGTAGCCACGATAGCAGGTAGTTACCATGCCAACCTAGCCGCATCAGAGCCGTTTTTCCGTCAACAACCTCCATTTTAGACCCACCTACAGACACGTGACTGGACAGACGCCACATGCAATAAATTTGGACACACGTGGGTTTTGGCATTACAACGTCTGATTGGTTGAAGTGACGTGAACGTGGCATCGTTACTTTGAATCTATTGGCTAAAACGATTAAAAAGAGGTGTCAATCATGCAAATTGACCAAAAGAAACCAAGGTTACAGCCCATCAGAATTTAAAGGACCAGAGGCCAATGAAGCGCACAGCAGAAAAGGGGCATTACATGTAAATGTGTGGTTAATTCTTCAAAAATATATTTTAAAAAAAAGCATTTTTAGGCCTGTTAATAAAATTTATTAATTTCTGCTCTTTAATACCTAAAAAAATAAACTGGCATGGTGTCCAATTGTGTGCCAAAATTGGACATTTTTGTACAACGTCTGGATATTCATATATTGACAGGGCTGTAGTTTTTCACTGTTTTACTTTAGAAACACAAATCTTTGCATAGATTATGCTTATATGTTGGTTACTGGATTTCTGGAACCAAATATGATCTGAGCCATATTTTTAAAAGGGTTATATGCTAAAAATTACAAAAAAAAATTAGGCGAGAATAAAATCTACTTACTTTTTCTGTGTTCCAGTCTCAGTAACTTTGACACAGTAATATCTGCTTTAATATTTACACCTCTGATTAAATGTCCCAAGTGTTAGCTTCATTTTGATACCAAGATTGTAAGGACAGAGTTTGTAATTGCAGAGAAATAATCAATTTAATTTAGGCATTGCATTTTCGAGCAGGAAGCTCAGAAACCCCCTTGGGGCTGAAGAGGCTATAGCGCAGTGCGCCCTGTGTGTTGTAATGAGGACGTAGTAGAGAACACCATGAGAACGCTAAAGGGTGAAGTGTGGGCGTTGACTTTATCGCACATAGCTGTATAAAAGAACAGGTATGTGCGTTATGCAGGACATCGTTGTTTTAACAACCCTGAAAATGGCAAAGAGACACGCTTACGAAGCACAGTTTAAACTGAAGGCCATCAGCTACCCGGAGGAACATGGAAATCGAGCAGCCGCGAGAGAATTTAAGATTAACGAATCGATGGTTCGCAAGTGGAGGAAGCTAGAAAACGAGCTCCGGCAGGTCAAGAAAACGCAGCTGAGTTTCCGCGGACATAAGGCGAGGTGGCCCGAGTTGGAGGAAAGACTCGAGCGGTGGATCATCAAGCAAAGAACGAGCGGGAGAAGCGTTTCGACGGTCACCATTCGGCTAAAAGCAGTTTCACTAGCTGAAGAGATGAACATTGAACATTTCCAAGGAGGCCCGTCTTGGTGCTTTCGTTTTATGAAACGGTGCCATTTTTCCATCCGGACCAGGACTACGGTAGCGCAGCAACTTCCAGGGGATTACCGGTATAAGGAAAAGCTGGCCATCTTGCGCTCCTACTGCAGCAAACACATCGGCGACAGAAACATCCAGCCCAGCCACTTCACAAACATGGACGAGGTCCCGCTCACTTTTGACATCCCGGTGAGTCACACTGTGGAGAAGAAGGGGACCAGCACGGTAGCGATACGCACAACGGGGTATGAAAAGTCTTCTTTTACTGTTGTAAAAAGTGACTCTGACAGTGAAGAAAGTGAACCTGGCATGTTTGATGGAGATTTAGCGCAGCTGTTCAATTCAGACACAGAGGATGAGGACTTCGATGGGTTTGATTGATGATAAAAATGTGAGTACCAAACTTTGTTTTGCTCCTGCTTTATTTTTAAATATGCACACTTGTATGCTTGTGTGTTGTTGATGATGACGATTACCGGTAATAGAAATGTGAGTAAGGTACCGAACTCAGGTTTGCTCCCGCTTTATTTTTAAATACGCATACGGTACTTGTATGCGCCCTATAATCCAGTGCGCCTTATGTGTGTGTTAAATACAGTAATGGCACACATAACTGAGACTGCGCCTTTTAGTACAGTGCGTCTTATGGTCGTGAAAATACGGTAAGTGTTAAAAAAAAGAAAAGAAAGGGTTACAAAGATACAACAATCCTAATCCAGCTTTTAGAGATCAACCTAACCAGGAATGACTTTGAATTTAATGATGAATTCCATCTACAAATCAGTGGGGCAGCATTGGGCAAAACATTTGCGCCCTCATATGCCAGTATTTTTATGGCTGATTGGAAGGAAACGGCATTAGCAAAATCCCCCCTGAAACTGTTATACTATTACAAATCTCTGGATGACATCTGGGGTGTCTGGACACATGAAAAGGAAGCAAAACGTGCTCTTGGGAGACATTAAGTAACAGTAATAGTCATTGACCTGCTCAATAATCATCACAATCATCACAAGTAAAATACATGTACAAAAATTCTGTCAACTTCTTAGACATCATTACTTTTATAGGACCTCAGTTTCGAACGACAAACAAGCTGGACCTTAAGGTATATTTTAAAGACACAGACACACATGTAATTATTGGAAATGTAAGATCTTTGCCCAATAAGATGGATGAGCTCACGTCGCTAACCTGGTCACAGAGGGAGTACCGGCAATGTAGCATCATGATGCTAACGGAGTCGTGGCTAACACCGCTAACTCCGGACACGAGCGTGACACTACCGGGATTCCAGCTGCTGCGAGCGGACAGGACGAGAGACAGCGGTAAGAGGAAAGGAGGGGGACTGGCAGTGTTTGTGAATGACAGATGGTGTAACCCTGGGCACATCACTGTAAAAGAACAACTCTGCAGCAGAGACATTGAGCTGTTAGCCGTTAGCATGCGTCCGTACTACCTGCCCCGGGAATTCTCACATGTTATCGTGATAACACCGTATGTCCTCCCCTCGGCCAACGCGGATGCAGCCTGTGACTCTCTCCACTCTGTAGTCAGCAGACTGCAAACACAATCTCCGAGAGCCCTTCTCATAATATCAGGGGACTTCAATCATGCCTCACTGGACTCCACACTGCCCACCTTCACCCAGTTTGTGACCTGCCCAACCAGAGACAATAAAACACTAGACTTACTGTATGCCAATACAGAAGAGGCATACAGTTCATCACCTCTCCCTCCCCTGGGGAGATCTTATCACAACCTGGTGCACCTTGTCCCTGTGTATGAGCCCTTAGTGCGCAGGGAGCCACCAGCCACCCGCACAGTGCAGAGATGGTCGGAGGAGAGCGAGGAGGCTCTTGAGGATTGTTTTGAGTCCACTGTGTGGGAGGTGATCTGTGACGACCACGGAGAGGACATCGACAGCCTTACTACATGCATTACTGACTATATTAATTTCTGTGTGGATAACACTGTACCTACCAGGACTGTACGGTGTTTCTCCAACAACAAACCCTGGATTACCCCAGAAATTAAAGCTGTCCTCAAGCAGAAGAGGAGGGCCTTCAAATCCAAAGACAAAGAGGAGTTGAAAAGGGTGCAGAGAGAGCTGAGGGGACTGATAAGGAATGGGAAGGACAGCTACAGGCAAAAGATGGAGAACCAGCTTCAGCAAAACAATGTTGGTGAAGTCTGGAGAGGCCTCAGAACCATCTCAGGCCACAAACATCAGAACTCTCTGCCTGGGAGGAATGTGAGGTGGGCAAATGAACTGAATCATTTCTTCAACAGATTTGATTCAGCCATGAGGCAGTCTCCAACATCGGCTGCAGACTCACCCACCCCCACTGCTGCTGTTCCACCTCTGACACCTCAGACACTTCACACCTCCTCTATTCACCCTGCTCACCCCTCCCCACCCCCAACAACAGCATCCAATACACACTCAACACAAGGCTCCAGCCTGTCTCTCTCAACCACCCAGGTTAGGAGGGAACTGAGGAGGATTAAAGCCAAGAAGGCAGCGGGTCCAGATGGCATCAGCTCGAGGGTCGTCAGGTCCTGCGCGGACCAACTGTGTGGTGTGATGGAGCACCTCTTCAACCTGAGCCTGAGGCTGGGAAGAGTCCCACAGCTCTGGAAAACCTCCTGTGTTGTACCAGTGCCAAAGACTTCACGCCCCAAGGACCTCAACAGCTACAGGCCGGTGGCTCTGACATCCCACCTGATGAAGACCCTGGAGCTTCGGCACCTGGTGAGCTCATCACTGGACCCACTTCAGTTTGCCTACCAGCCTGGCATTGGAGCGGATGATGCCGTCATTCACCTCCTACATCGTTCCCTCGCTCACCTGGAGACTGCTGGGAGCACTGTGAGAATCATGTTCTTTGATTTCTCCAGTACCTTCAACACCATTCTTCCCTCAGTTCTGAAGGACAAGCTGGAGAACTCAGGAGTGGACCATCACCTCACTACCTGGATTCTGGACTACCTCACCGACCGACCACAGTATGTGAGGACTCAGGGCTGTGTGTCGGACAGGGTCGTCTGCAGTATGGGGGCCCCACAGGGAACGGTTCTGGCTCCGTTCCTCTTCACCATCTACACTGCAGACTTCTCCCACAACTCCACCCAGTGCTTCCTGCAGAAGTTCTCTGATGACTCTGCAATAGTCGGCCTCATCACTGATGGGGACGACAAGGAGTACAGAGGACTGACTCAGGACTTTGTGGACTGGTGCCAGCTGAACTACCTCCAGATCAATGCCAGTAAAACCAAGGAGCTGGTGGTAGACTTCCGCAGGCACAAACATCCTCCACTGCAACCACTGAACATCCAAGGTATGGACATTGAGGCTGTGGACAGCTACAGGTACCTTGGTGTTCATCTGAACAGCAAACTGGACTGGACTCATAATTCAGACGCCCTCTACAGTAAAGGGCAGAGCAGACTGTACCTGCTGCGGAGACTCAGGTCGTTTGGAGTAGAGGGCCCACTCCTGAAGACCTTCTATGACTCTGTGGTGGCCTCAGCCATCTTTTATGGTGTGGTCTGCTGGGGCGGCAACATCTCTGCTGGGGACAGGAAGAGACTGAACAGGCTGATCCGCAGGGCCAGCTCTGTTCTAGGATGCCCTCTGGACCCAGTGGAGGTGATGAGTGACAGGAGAATGGCGGCTAAGCTGTCATCCCTGTTGGACAACATCTCCCACCCCATGCATGAGACTGTGACAGCACTGAGCAGCTCCTTCAGTGGCAGGCTGCGGCACCCACGGTGTGGGACGGAGAGATTTTGCAGGTCTTTCCTCCCCACTGCTGTCAGACTCCACAACAAAGACTTCAACTGATCAAACACACACATCCACAAATGTGCAATAACACTAATGTGCAATAATCTTTTCTGGCATCGTTGTATTTTTACTCAGTTGTATATAGCATTTGTATTCTATTTTTATCTTATTGTATATTTTATTCTATTTTATTCTACTGTATATAGTATTTTATTTTATTCTATTCTGTACAGTTGTGTACTGTATTTATTCTTATTTTATTTTATTCTAATTTTTGCTTCATAACTTTTGCACTGTCCACTTTCTGCTGTGACAAAACAAATTTCCCACGTGTGGGACTAATAAAGGTTATCTTATCTTATCTTATCTTATCTTATGCATTACTGTGTAAGATCAGCTTTTACCGCTACATACATACAAGAACTAATTTGGTCACAATTGCTTCCTTTCCATAGGATTTGCAGCCAATCCCAATTACTTAGAAGCCACACGGACTTTGTTTCTAGTGTTAAGAAAAAGGGATTATTGCCGTTCGTTCCTGAGAAACTTACAAAACGTTCCAGAACCCCAAAAGCAAGGAGGATGAAAAAGAATATACGTTTATCCCACTTGGTCTGTCAGACAGGAAGTTAAGGATCCAGCTGCAGAGGGAGCTGCTCAGTCCTAGATCCTGCAGTTTCCTGTCCAGCTTTGAGGGAACGATGGTATTGAATGCTGAGCTGTAATCTACAAACAGCATTCTGACATACGTGTCTCTCTTCTCCAGGTGTGAGAGGGCGGTATGTAGTGTCAGGGCTATGGTATCTTCAGTGGACGTGTTGTGGTGGTATGCGAATTGTAGAGGGTCCAGTGAGTCGGGTAGTGCAGAGCAGATGAAGTCCCTGACCAGCTTCTCGAAGCATTTGCTCACGATGGGGGTCAGGGCTACAGGTCGCCAGTCGTTCAATGAGGAGATGGTGGAGGATTTGGGTACAGGGACGATGGTGGCCATTTTGAAGCAGGCTGGGACTACAGACAGAGAGAGGGAAAGGTTGAAGATGTGTGTAAACACTCCAGCCAGCTGAGCCGCGCATGACTTGAGGACGGGGCCAGGAATCCCGTCCGGATCAGTAGCTTTGCGTGCGTTCACCTTCCTGAAGCACATCCACACATCCTCCTCAGACACAATGTGCGCACTGACATCATCCGCGGTGCGCACACTGTCCAGTCTCATGGTGTTCGCTGTGTCAAATCTAGCGTAGAATACGTTTAGATCCTCACACAGAGAGGCCGTGGTCTGCGGTGTGCTGGTTTTCCCTCTAAAGTCTGCGATTGTGTTTAGTCCCTACCACATACTCCGAGCGTTGTCAAACTGTTGTTCCACCCTGTCCCTGTATTCACGTTTGGCTACTTTGATCGTCTTCCGGAGTTGGCAATGTGCGTGTTTGTAGTCCAATGTGTTCGTGGAGGCAAAAGTGGTGTTCACCAGTGCCGTGCAAATATCTCTGTTAATCCCGGGTTTTTGATTTGGGAAGGATTTAACTGTTCTGGATGGGACGACATCTTCCACACATTTCCTGATAAATCCGCAGACTGAGTCTGTGTACTCATCAATGTCATTAGTAGCCACGTGAAACATTTCCCGTTCCGCGTGATCAAAACAGTCCCACAGCGTAGACTCCGATTGGTCCGACCTACGGTGCACCGCCCTCAGGGTTGGAGCTTCTTGTTTCAGCTTCTGCCTGTAGGCGGGCAGGGGCAGGATGGAGCGGTAATCTGATTGGCCGAATGGGGCATGGAGGAGGGCTTTGTACACATCCCGGAAGGAAGTGTAGCAGTGGTCAAATAGCCGGTCTCCACGAGTGTTGAAATTGATGTGTTGGTGGAGTTTTGGTGAAACTTTCTTCAGGTTTCCTTTGTTAAAGTCCCCGGTCATGATAGACACCGCCTCTGGATATGCGGTTTCCTCACTGCTGATCGCGCTGTACAGTTCCCTGAGTGCTCGGTCAGTGTCGGCTTGTGGGGGAATGTAAACAGCCGTAATAATCACTGCTGTAAATTCCCTCGGTAGCCAGAATGGCCGGCACTTAATCATCAGGTACTCCAGGTCCGGTGAGTAGAAGGATTTGACCGGATGCACATTCGCATAATCACACCAGCTGTTGTTGATCATGAAACACACACCACTGCCTCTGCTTTTCCCAGTAAGATCCTGTGACGTGTCCGCGTGGTGCACAGAGAACCCCGGTAGTTGTATTGCAGAGTCCGGTACCTTGTCCGATAGCCAGGTTTCTGTGAGGCAGATCACGCAGCAGTCCCGCATCTCTCGCTGGAATGAGATCCGTGCCCGAAGCTCGCACAGCTTGTTGTCCAGAGACTGCACATTAGCCAGTAATAAACTGGGTAGCAGTGGTCTGTTAGTGCGCCGTCTCAGTCGAACCAGAACGCCAGATCTTCTCCCTCTGCGTCGGCGTTTGCGGCCTCCAGGGCCAGAGAACAAAGGCGCCTCAGGTGAGATGAATGGGGGTCTGCAAACGGAGGGTCCGTGTTGCAAAACTTGAACTCCGGAAAGTGATGAGAAAGTCCGTCTCTTAGGTCCAGTAAGGTTTGTCGGTCGTACACAAGGAGACATGTGCTACTCGTGAAAAAATAGGAAAAGTAAAATTAAACACAAAAAACAGCTGTTGCTTGGGGGAGCTCGTGACGAGGTTGCCATACTCGGCGCCATCTTAAGGAAACAAAAAATTGATCTTGAAGGTTGACCCGAAGGAAATTGGGTTAAGACTGCCGACCTTTGCCAGCGCCATCTTACCCTTCCGACCATACATACATTAGACAAACATTACATGGGGAAGACAGGTCAGAGAGGTATGACAATGGAAAATGCACAACATGAGGAAAAACAAAGAGAAAAAAAGAACTCCCTCCAGACTGAGCTCCAACAAGGAGATCAGTTTGAGAACAGAAAAAAACACATCAGCACATGAATCATCACGTCTCACAACGTAAAAGACATAAGCTTAGAAGGCGTGGGATATGGGGGGGGGTGAGTGCAGGTCTGTGTCAGTGTACATGCATATGTGTGCGTGTGTGTGTGTGTGTGTGTGTGTGTTCTGTGTTCAACCAAGAGAAAGTGTCCGTTCACCCGGTTAAGCAAAAGTCAACAATCTTCGGTTGACACGGGTGACCTTGAAGGAGGGACAGAGTTCTGACAACAATCCTGTTATCATAGAAGAATTTGTTGTTCCAGTCAGCTTCGACCTTGACAGGCCTTCAGCTGGCGCCAGTGGGATAGCCGCATGAGTGAAGATGGTGAATGTAAAGGTCTAGTGCGAACAACTGCATCCAATTTTTACAGATGGTCTAATGTCCATCACTGGTCACCAATTCTCTCAATTCCAGTTGTTCTTCTCCAAGATGTTATCCATATTGTGTTCGAAACACAGTCTGAGTACTCACAGCCCTGCCAATCATCTATCATGTCGGCCAGCGTTGTGGGATTTTGAACAGCTGTAGCTGCTTCTTGATAAGAATTTAGCATTTCCCATTATACATCACTTATTGATTCTCTTTTCAATTCTCACTGGCTCCACTTTGAGAGTCTCCGCCATCTCTAAGCAGCATATCAAAGACATTAAAATCATCCAAGTGAATTACATGCCACATGCTCAAATGTTTGTGCATTTTGGAGGCGTGTCCCCTCTTTGTTGTGATCAATGTTGGGCCATTACTCAAAAAATCATTATTACACAAAACACTTTTCTTAAAAGTAATGCAGTACTTCATTACTCCCAGGAGAAAGACATTGGTTATACTACTGGTTAATGTTATTCTGTAAAATGATGTGTCTCATAATCACCATTTAACAATATAAAGCTACAGCCCCACACACCAACACAGATCCCTGATGAGGACATGATCGTTCTCTTAGTTTTAGGTATGAACACAAATCAAAGATGAAATCTGGCACAAAGAGACTTTTTGGATTCTACTGTAGAAACATGAAGAGTTAGAAACGGCTGCAGCCTGACTGCTCACTTTATCACGGTGCTTGTCTGGGGTCAACATTCACTCAGCTTTCACATCATTCTGGGCTCCTGGCTAGCTTAGTGTTAGCTGTCTGTGCATGTGCTTGTGAAGAGCCAAAGTTGTGTTAACAGCATAACACAGGTGTTTCTCTCCTGCAGCAGACTCCACTTTCTCATTACGCTCTCAGTAAAGTCCATATCCACGCTGCAGACTGCACCACTATTTTAATCCTCTGACACACGAACAGAAATCAGCTGATCGTAACGAAAGTGTAAGACAGAATTTTTCTTACAGCTGTTTGACAAACATACTCATCTATCAGGGCTGCAGAGTCTGTCCACCTCTTTGTCATTTATATAAAAGCAACAAGAGCACAAAGGAAACAACACAGTGAAAGTGGGAGGACTTTGTGATTACTGTCATATAGACGCTCAGTGCAGGCTTCTGCTGAGCCACCATGTCTAATAATCATCTCAGCATTTTACAATAAAAGAGAATCTTTATTGTCAGCATACATGTACATTTCTCTGTATGTACTGTGTTTTCTCCATATTTACACAAACAGAGAGAGATACTGTGAATGTGTTTAAGGCACACTGACAGATATGAATGATAAATGTCCTCATGAGGAGACAAGGACAGGCAGCAGCTCTGAGAGCTGGAAGAACAACAGCAGCTTAGTGAATGAAACAGCAGCTGGAGCAGATCGTGTCAGAGCTTTGTCATAAACAGGACGAGCTGTTAATGTCATAGAATTGTCAGCTGTATGAAGAAGGCTTATGGTTATTTAATGGCAAACGTTCAAACTGAACTAAACAGTCACAGATTCATGTAGTGACTGTGTGCACAACGTTACAAGACTATTAATAATGATACATTTGTTCTAACAAGCTCTCTGAAACTGATCTTTGTATTTTTCCATGTAACACAGTGAAGTATGAAACATGCACACAGTTTAATAAAACTGTAAAATGATTAAAATGTTTTACAAACAGAGACTAATTTGTTAACACAGCCTGTTAGGAACAGCCATTTAGTTGAAGTGCTGTGTATAAATGTACATGTACCATTAGATGTTATTTGAATGACGTCATTGTGTACTTTTACAGTTTCATGTACAGTTAGCATTTATGGTTGGCTGTTGTATCCTGTACACTGTTAAAGGTGTCCAGTCTTTGGGGAGGAAACAGCTGTGATGTTGTTCCACTGTCACAAACACGCAAGTACATGAAGTACATGAAGTACACAACCGAAACAGCCGCTGCTTTGTTGGATTCCACAGACACACTCTGTATGTTAAAGGCTCACACACACACACACACACACACACACAACCCCGTTCAGCTATCTTAGTGAGGACCCTCATTGACATAATGGTTTCCCTAGCCCCTTACCCTAACCCTAACCATTAAAAATGAATGCCTAACCCTAACCCTTACCCTAAACCTAACCATAACCTAATTGTAACCCTGACACTAAAACCACGTTTTGAGCCTCAAAAATGCCTTTAAATGCCTTCAAAAATGTGAGGACCGGGTTGTGTGTCCTCACAAGTGACTGCTGGTTCTCACAAGTATAGTAGAATGCAGATTTCGGTCCTCACAAAGATAGCTAGACAAGAACACACACACACGCATTATGTTTCTTTCTTTTATTGCCGTGGACGTCACTTGCCAGCTGTCACTGAACGTCTCCCAAGAGCACGTTTTGCTTTTTTAATGTTCTGCCCACTTGCACCATTTTGTTTTTGCCTAAACCTGCACAAAGACAGAAATGTGGCATAAGGCCAGTCTCAGGGGTGCATTCACAGCACTATATTTTCCATTCTGCCTATTGTTAATAATGAAGCATGTTATTAAAGAAGCATTAATAATACTGGAGCTGTTAACACACACGCATACACACATGTGAGCAGAAAAAGTATCTTTATTCAAATGCAGGTTGAAACCTCAGGACCAGCCACACCTTCTTCAAACTGTGAGACGAAGAATAAAAGTTAGTAAAAGTTCAAAGTTGGTCCTTTTCATTGATGCTGTGAACATGAATGTGTGTGAAAGGTGTACTTGTGTGTTATTACAGCTTCTTACCTGCAGCTCACAAGACAAACATGTATTGGGTCTCAGCCTGGTCACCTGACAGAAACATGGTAGAAAAACATGAAAGTGTCATTTCTCTGTGTCCCACTGATGGAAACATCAGCTTGTATGAACTGTTCAGTCTGTTGAATCCTCTGACGTGTGTCAGTGTGCTGTTGGAGTAAAGCTTAGCTAGACTTGGACCTGGTTGGTAGTAGTCATAGATCTTGACCACGGCTGGCTTCAGGTTGTCCACTGGGAGCTCCTGGATGATGTCTAAGCTGTGGTTGATGGGCGTGTCCTTTGATAACTGGACGAGACAGAAACAATCGCAGACACAGTTTGTACCAAAGATCATCATCTGGTGTCCCCACGGTGACTTTCACTTACCTCCTCTAAGTACACCAGAACATGATCCTCCTTTTGTTCAACACGACTCACCAGGAGGCCATGTTTGAGCTGTGAGGAGATGACATCATTTTTATTATTATCATCACAATTATCACATGAGACACACTCGTTGGTAGAATCTGTCTAATTACTCACACTCTTCAAAGACTCGGGGTCTGGGGAAAATCCAGAGAGCATTTTGATGTCCAGGATCACCATGTTTGTAGTTTTCTCCTTTCCACTGTACCTGTGTTTGAACAGTGTGATTATACTGACCTAGAGCTGGGCGATATATCGAGTTTTTTAAAAATATCGATATATTTTTATACGAGATATAAGATGTGACAATATCCTTTATATCGATATAGTCTATGTTACGTTATAATTATAGTTGCGGAGCCTCTCTTTCGTCCACTTTTGTCTTTACGCAACGTTACTCGACCTCGCCTCTCCTTCACTGAACACAACTCCCCCTCCTCCCCCATCGCTTCACCTGCAGGCAGCGACAAGATGGACAAGGCAAATCTCCGTTAATAAGTTACTGCGCATCGCCCCGTGCGTGGGGCTGGAGGGCGTCAACGTGTTAACGAGCTAACCACGCTAACGAGCTAGCCACGCTAACGCCATGCACAGCCTGAAATCCTTTCATTCTCTCAAAAGTTGACTGCGCGCCTTTTGTGTGAATTCTGGTTGTGCTTGATGACCGCGAACCGATTTCATGTGATACACGGCGCTCAGCAATCTGTCAAAAAATGCTTTAGTTCGACTTTAGTAAGCTACGGAGCTGCACCGCTTGATGGCTTGTTGGAGCATTATGGCTACCGAGGAGCCTCGCGGAGTGATACGTACTGTGCTTCAACGTAATATTACCGTATTGTGTGTGTATAAGGACCATAAATGGCTCCTGTTCACAGACATGGTTACGAAGCGGATTTCAAACTCCAGGCTGTCAGTCACGCAGTAGAAGTTGGGAACAGAGCAGCTGTGAAATCTGTCTGTTATTATGCTCAGCGTCTTTTAGTTTACATTTTGACTGCACAATTGTGAGCTCTTTGTTATGCACAAAACGACATAGTTTTCTTTTATTTATGGAGCATCATTATTTAATAAATGCTCATAATTTATTTTTGAGTAGTTTATTTCATGTACATCTATGCTGTATGTTAATAAAAGTGCCTGTGTGACATCTGGGACACAGCTTTGACTAAGAACTCTCTTTTTGTTCTTACTTTATGGCTTTAAAAAAATATCGAGATATATATCTTATATCGCCATCCAGCTAAAAAATATCAAGATATGAATTTTGGGTCATATCGCCCAGCTCTATACTGACCTGTTTGCACACTTGCTTTTCATCTACCAGCAGTTCCTCCACACGGGTAAAGAGCACTCCTCTAACCTGTCACATACTTACAGCGATTGTATTTTCACAGTGAATTTGGGTCTAGCAGATTCACTGGTGGTGTTGACCTCTAGTTGGACTTTCACACTGAGAGTGGTGACATCAGCAGGTGTTGGGATGTTGTAGGTGGCAGAAATCTGGGAAACACACTTGGGTCACGTGTGGAACAGAACTAATCACACCTCAGTGCACCCTGCTGTCACTGCTCTACACCATGACACATATTTGCACACATACTTTTATATTCATACCTATATGTCTATATTCATCTTAATATGAGTATCTCTGTTATATCTACACTCATTTTATACGAGTGCTTGATGTTTGTTGTATATTTGCTGCTATGACAACTCAGTTTCTCTCTGGTATAAATAGTTTCCCTGATTCTGATACAGACAGAAAGTTCATTTATTTTTGCTCAGTTCTCTAATTTAGTTTGAAATAGCATTGTCCTCTCTACAGTTATTACTGCCAGGTCTGATGTCTTTATTGTGTATGAAAATAATGTGCAAGATGAGCTTTATTACATGTGGAAATGCTAATGCTCTCTAAAGTTTTATGAGTAAAAAGAAAAAGAAGAAAGCCTTTCTCTGACATCAACCAGGAGCTTGTCACATGATGCTGTCACTGACCTGCACTGAAGCACATGCAGTGCCCTTCACCTCCAGGCTGTATTTTCCTGACACGTCCTGCAGCGCCTCCTCCTGGTAGAGCAGTTTGTTGCTCTGAGTTACATCAAATGTCAGCTGACTGCTGGGAGCCTGAACTGTCACTGTGCTCCAACCTTCAGGACTGAACACCAGAGTGGAGTAGAGAGCCAGAGCCTGAAGAGCCACCACCGTGTCCTACAGGATGGATTCATTGTGGTTAACACACACAACATATGTCTCCATATTTCATGGGCTTAAGTGGAATAGACATTAAGTTAAAACTGCCCGTGTCACTTTGAAACCCTCTCACAAAAGAGATCCTTAATCTCAAGTTTTCAAATTTTCACTTCCTGGTTAAATAAACATTAAACAGGTTAAAATATCTTTAACTGAGAATCATCAAAGTATAGAAATTACAGGTCTAAACTTGCAGGTGATCTGTTATTTACAGGCTGTTACGTGTAGTTAGTGTACAGAAGTCTGAGGTAACATTGCTATTCTGTTAAAACAATGAATTTTTAGACAAAACTTAAATGTCATATTCTAACTAAAGAATAAAAACATCCCTGCCTGGCTAAAACAAATCTGTTTTACATATCTGATAGAAAAATGAAAGCTTCAGTATTATTTCTTCTGTCCCTGATTTTGTCTAAGACTGTATATTAACTCAAAGATGAGCTTCATGCTGTTCGGGTGGTGTCGTACCTGAGTGGAGGAGAAGCCTCCGTAATAGTTCTGCTGCCCAGTCAGCCACCTGATAATACCAGAGACATATCCCAGATCCTCAGCAGTCGGGGAGGCGCTGAGTTTGGCCAACAGCACATAAGAACTGATCTCCACTGACAGGGAGGCTGATGTTTCTGCTGCTGTCTGAGACCAGTAGAGGAAACCTCCTACAAACACACACAATAACAGTCACAGTGATGCTAATAAAGCCTGAATGATGTCCTGCTAAAGGATGACTCACCTTCCCTCACTGC